>NC_137161.1:23518110-23935214 GCF_951394435.1 Stenella coeruleoalba | reverse complement strand
ATCTATAAAAATTTTGAATCACTATGTTGTATACCTGAACTAATATAATACTGTAAATCAATTATACCTCAATAAAAAATAAAACAAAAATACATGGTTTTGTTCTGCATGCACAGTGTGAATGATACTTCACGGTCAACAGTGAGATTCAACTACACTGATACAAGTTAAGTCTACTTCAATCATTTCTCATTGTTTTAATTCACAATTTATTCAATCATTCTTTTTAAATATGTGTATGTTTAGGCGGACTATAATTTTTCACTATTAAACAGTGTTGTAATGAACATTCCTATAGGTGTCTCCTTGTGTACATGCCCAAGTAACCAATTATCTAGAGTAAGTGATAGCAGACCTTCTCCTCTTTTCCCTTATTAGAAATATTTCCAAAGTTTCAGGTTTAGTTTGATGTTTGCTGTAAGTTTTAATAGATATCCAATACCAAGTTAAGGAATTTTCTTTCTATTCCTAGCTTTTATCATGAATGAGTACTTAATTTTATGAAATGCTTTTTGTTATTTGGTTATATTCTCATTTTCTTTCTTCCTTAATAGCCACAAATGTTGTACATCACATGATCTTCTCTCCTTCTGAAACATCTTTACATTCTTCAGATAATACCTGCTACCCTTCATCCCACTAATGTACTTAACTCCCACTGGATTGGGTATTTCTCTATCACTGCACATATAACATGATCTTGTAATTATCTGTTCCTGCATCTAATTTCCCAAATAAACTGACACTGCCTTGAGTCAGGAGTGTATCTTACCTCCTCTCCAGAGCCTCAGTGCATAGACCCTGGTAGCGTAGGTCTCAGTAAATGTATACTGAACCAATGAATGATTCCTAGAAGCCCTTGTGAATCTCACTCCTATTTCTGGTTGGCTGTGGAGGGGTTATTTGGGAGTAGCTTCTTCCACCTTTGCCTTCCCAGTACACAAATGTTAGCTATTGTTATTACTGGAAACTGGGACTTCCAGCTCATCTGTTCCTTTAGCCCTGTCCAACCTAGTGTATGGGTTGCAAACCAGGTCCCGCCCCACCCACCCTCCAGGCCCACTTCTTTGTGTTATATTTTAATTTTTATTTAATACTTGATACAACATATGTTATAAAGCATAACAAAGTGAATAGCTATGTGTGCCTTTCCTATCACATCTCCCTTTCTCTCGGCCAGAGGTAACCACTATCCTGAATTTTGTTTATTATTGCTTTTTCATTAAAAAAAAGTTTTGTATGATTTGAGTTTGCCTATTTTTGAGCTTTGTAAAAATGATATACTATACACATGGAGGCTAAACAGTACGCTACTAAATAACCAAGAGATCACTGAAGAAATCAAAGAAGAAATTTAAAAAATACATAGAAACAAATGACAATGATAACACGACGACCCAAAACCTATGGGACGCAGCAAAAGCAGTTCTAAGAGGGAAGTTTACAGCAATTCAATCTCACCTCAAGAAACAAGAAAAACCTCAAATAAACAATCTAACCCTACACTTAAAACAACTAGAGAAAGAAGAACAAAGAAAACCCGAAGTGAGTAGAGGGAAAGAAATCATAAAGACCAGAGCAGAAATAAATGAAATAGAAAGGAATAAAACAATAGCAAAGATCAATAAAACTAAAAGCTGGTTTTTATTCCCCAGAAGAGTTGTTTTCAAAGCAAACATTCCAAATGAATGTGGCTCTTCAATGGAATGTCCCCATTGTGCTTGAAGTGTTTCTTCTCTGGTTGTGATTTTAAATTACAGACTCATTTGAGCTACTCCCCTTCCCCTCAGTATCTTTAGAGGAGCAGTGACTTTGTCCTTAGGTAGAGGATGTGTAATTTTGGGTGAAAGTAAATTACAATTTATTTCAGTTTATTCCAAAATCTATGTATTTGGTATTCTGGAGTAGATCAAACCAAGAGTAGATCAAACCAACAGAAAGTTTCTTGGTCTTAAAAAGGAATGATCTAATTGCTCTGGGTATTGTGCTGGCTGCACACTTTGGCCACTTGAAATGTGTTAAACGTCACTGATTAAAACAGCTGGAGCATCTCTTGCCCCATTCCAGTTAAGGAGCAGCATGCTGAAATCCTAACATCTCTCACTCACCTATAAGGACAACACACAGGCTGAGAGAGAACAGAAGCGGGTAGAAGACTCAGTAAGTTCAGTCCCCCTTCATCTGTTCTGCTGTTCTCCTTGCTCTCTGAGTAGACAGAGTAATGTTTCCTTTTTCCTTTTCCCAAAGAAAGGAAGGTAAGGGGAAAAGTAAATTTATGTATTTAGACCAGTCAAAAAAAAAAAAAGCTGTTTTTTTGAGAAGATAAACAAAATTGATAAACCCTTAGCCAGATTCATCAAGAAAAAAAGGGAGAGGACGCAAATCAATAAAATTAGAAATGAAAAAGGAGAAATCACAACTGACACTGCAGACATACAAAGGATTATAAGAGACTACTACAAACTACTACAAACAACTATATGGCAATAAAATGGACAACCACATAGAAATGGACAAATTCTTGGAAAGGTAAAATTTTCCAAGACTGAACCAGGAAGAATTAGAAAATATAAACAGACCTATGACAAGTAATGAAATTGAAACCGTAATTAAAAATCTTCCCACAAACAGAAGTCCAGGACCAGATGGCTTCACAGGCGAATACTATTAAACATTTAGAGAAGAGCTAACACTGATCCTTCTCAAATACTTCCAAAAAATTGCAGAGGGAGAAACACTCCCAAATTCATTCTATGAAGCCACCATCATTCTGATACCAAAACCAGAAAAAGATATCACAAAAAAAGAAAATTATAGACCTAAACAAAATACTAGCAAACAGAATCCAACGGCACATTAAAAGAATCATACACCATGATCAAGTAGGATTTATCCCAGGGATGCAAGGATTCTTTAACACACGCAAATCAATCAATGTGATACACCATATTAACAAACTGAAGAATAAAAACCATATGATCATCTCAATAGATGCAGAAAAAGTTTTCAACAAAATTCAACACCCATTTATGATAAAAACTCTCCAGAAAATGGGCCTAGAGGGAACCTACCTCAACATAATAAAAGCCATATACGACAAAACCCACAGCAAGCATCATACTCAATGGTGAAAAACTGAAAGCATTTCCACTAAGATCAGGAACAAGACAAGGATGTCCACTCTCACCACTATTATTCAACATAGTTTTGGAAGTCCTAGCCATGGCAATCAGAGAAGAAAAAGAAATAAAAGGAATACAAATTGGAAAAGAAGAAGTAAAGCTGTCACTGTTTGCAGATGACATGACACTATCCACAGAAAATCCTAAAGATGCCACCAGAAAACTACTAGAACTAATCAATGAATCTGGTAAGGCTGAAGGATCCAAAATTAATGCACAGAAATCTCCAGCATTCCTAGACACCAACAATGAAAAATCAGAAAGAGAAATTAAGGAAACACTCCCATTTACCACTGCAATAAAAAGAATAAAATACCTAGGAATAAACCTGCCTAAGGAGGAGAAAGACTTGTACTCAGAAAACTATAAAACACTGATGAAAGAAATCAAAGATGACATAAACAGATGGAGAAATATACTATTGTTCTTGGATTGGAAGAATCAATATTGTGAAAATGACTATACTACCCAAAGCAATCTACAGATTCAATGCAATCCCTATCAAACTACCAATGGCATTCTTCACAGAATTAGAACAAAAAATTTTACAATTCATATGGAAACACAAGAGACCCCAAATAGCCAAAGCATTCTTGAGAAAGAAAAACGGAGTTGGAGAAATCAGGGGCCCTGACTTCAAACTATGCCACAAAGCTACAGTAATCAAGACAGTATGGTACTGGCACAAAAACAGACATACAGCTCAATGGTACAGGATAGAATGCCCAGAGATAAACCCACACACCTATGGTCACCTAATTTATGACCAAGGAGACAAGAACAAACAATGGAGAAAAGACAGCCCCTTCAATAAATGGTGCTGGGAAAACTGGACCACTACATGTAAAAGAAAGAAATTCAAACACTCCCTAACACCATACACAAAAATAAACTCCAAATGGATTAAAGACTTAAATATAAGACCAGACACTATAAAACTCTTTGAGGAAAACATAGGAAAAACACTCTTTGACATAAACCACAGCAAGATCTTTTTTGACCCACCTCCTAGAGTAATGGAAATAAAAACAAAAATAAGCAAATGGGACTTAATTAAACTTAAAAGCTTTTGCACAGCAAAGGAAACCATAAACAAGACAAAAAGACAACCCTCAGAATGGGAGAAAATATTTGCAATTTTAAATTATTAAAAAATGGACGGAATTAAAAAATGGGTGGAAGACCTAAATAGACATTTCACAAAGGAAGACATAGAGATGGCCAAAAGGCACATGAAAAGATGCTCAACATCACTAATTATTAGAGAAATGCAAATCAAAACTACTGCTGTCATCTCATGCCAGACAGAATGGTCATTATCAAAAAATCTAGAAACAATAAATGCTGGAAAGGGTGTGGTGAAAAGGGAACCCTCCTGCACTATTGGTGGGAATGTAAATTGATACAACCACTATGGAAAACAGTATGGAGGTTCCTTAAAAAACTAAAAATAGAACTACCATATGACCCAGCAATCCCACTACTGGGCATATACCCTGAGAAAACCATAATTCAAAAAGAGACACATACCACAATGTTCACTGCAGCACTATTTACAATAGCCAAGACATGGAACCAAGCTAAATGTCCATCGACAGATGAATGGATAAAGAAGATGTGGCACGTATATACAACTGAATATTACTCATCCATAAAAGGAAACAAAATTGAGTTATTTGTAGTGGGGTGGATGGACCTAGAGTCTGTCATACAGAATGAAGTAAGTTAGAAAGAGAAAAACAAATACCGTATGCTAATGAATCTAAAAAAAAAAAAAAGGTACTGATGAACCTAGTTGCAGGACAGGAATAAAGATGTAGGCACAGAGAATGGACTTGAGGACATGGGGTGGGAGGGGGAAGCTGGGGCAAAGTGAGAGTAGCATCGACATATATACACTACCGAATGTAAAGTAATTAGCTAGTGGGAAGCAGCAGCATAGCACAGGGAGATCAGCTCGGTGCTTTGCGATGACCTAGAGGGTGGGATAGGGAGGATGGGAGGGAGACGTAAGAGGGAGGGGATATGGGGACATATGTATGCATATGGCTGATTCACTTTGGTGTACAGCAGAAACTAACACAGTATTATGAAGCAATTATACTCCAATAAAGATCTATTTTTAAAAAAGATATACTATATACAATCTTCTGCAACTGACTTCTATCAATAATTTCTATGGGGCTTCCCTGGTGGCACAGTGGTTGAGAGTCCGCCTGCCGATGCAGGGGATATGGGTTCGTGCCCCGGTCCGGGAAGATCCCACATGCCGCGGAGCGGCTGGGCCCGTGAGCCATGGCCGATGAGCCTGCGCGTCCGGAGCCTGTGCTCCACAACGGGAGAGGCCACAACAGTAAGAGCCCTGCGTACCACAAAAAATAAAAAAATAATTTCTATGATTTAGCTATGTTGTCGCCTATAGCAACAGTCATTATATAATATCCCATTGTGTGAATAGAGGACATTTATCCATTTTCCTGTTGATGGATCAGAGACCTGGTTTCAGTTTTTTGCCCTTAACCAATAATGCCATAACCTTTCTTATGTGTTTCTTGATGCACATGTGCAGAAGTTTTTCTGAGGCAGTGGCTTCCAAACCATTCTGACAATGTCCAAGAATAAAAAATAAATTTTCCATCACAACACAGTAAATATACACAGGTGAATGTATGTGTATAAATATGAAACAAAAACTTAAACAATACCCTTACACAATACATTTTGATCTTTTCTATTTAGCTGGTAGATCCACTGAATTCATTTCACACCCTCCTGGCTTCAATTTAGTGTTTTTATTTCTAAGAATCACTGTTCTGGAATTGAGCTTCCCCACGAGTGTGCCTGGGCATAGGTTACAGGTTACCCAGGCCACAATACTGATGCTTCGGCCCTCAGGTCAGTGCTTCCTTAGGTGCTGGGTCACAGGGTATGCCCACGTTCAACTAGAAAACAAAATAGATATATTCTGCTGATATAAAAAGGTATCAGCAGTAACGTAAGTGTTTCCAGTGATACACATTCTCGAGCTCTCTCACTGTGGTCTTATCTGCATTTTCCTGATTATCAGTGAAGTTAAGCATCTTCTTTTTATGGATCATTTGTTTCGCCTCTGTAAAATGCTTGCTCCTATCATTGCCCATTTTTCTACTGGGCCATTTGTCTTTTCCTTGCTGATTCACAAGAATTCATGATAAATGCTGTTGTTGTTTTGGGGGTTATTTTGGTTGTTGCTTTTGTTTGTTTGTTGGCCGTGCCACACTACATGCGGGATCTTAGTTCCCTGACCAAGCATCGAACCCATGCTCCCTGCAGTGGAAGCCCGGAGTCTCAACCACTGGACCACCAGAGAATTCCCCATGATAAATGCTGAATACCAATCTTTTGTTAGTTGCATGGGTTGCAAATATCTTTTCCCAGTTTGTGGCTTGTGTTCCCACTTTCTTATGGTGTCTATCCCCCTTTCAAACTGCACTAAGGTACCCGTAATGTCTAGCAGAACTCATCACTATTTTTGGCAACACAGAAAGGTATGAGAGGTAGGAAGAGGGCATGAGGGACAAGCAGGAAAAGTTATGAAGGAGGAATCCTAGAGTCTTATGCTAAGACTGCCAGGGAGTCTGGAGTTTCCGCCCTGGAAGCCCCTTCTCACACACTGGTGCATACAATTATTGGAAAAATAACAAAGCCTTTTCATCAAAGGGCACAAAGGGTCTGTCTGGGACCTGCACACATCTCCAATGTTTTCCTACAGACAATGGGTCACTTGTGCATCTTCTGCCTGGGCAATAACAAGCAGAGCCTGGGGAAAGTGCCAGCAGAAACACAGAAATGAAAGCTGGGGTCACCACAATGCACATGGGTACTCTTTTCACTGCAACAGAAAATCTACGAGGCTGCTCCTACCTCCTCGGTAGTAAAAGGAAGGAATCTGCAAACCTGCAACTGACGTGCAGGCATGGGACAAGGACTTGGGGAAGTAAGCCAGGTCCTAACAAGCATTACACCAAAAATCTAATATAGTGATTCTCTAACATGCCTATAGATCTGTTGGGGGGAGCGCGCGGTCTGTGAATTCTCGATGACAAATATTTAATTTAGTGCTTTCACTTCGATCATAGTCCTTTTGTTTTTTTTTTTTAAAGCATATCCTGGATCATTTGAATGTCCGTCTTATGACCAACTGGCAGGATTTCAGTGCTCATATTTGTTATTTCCTATGTTGGTGTCAATTAAACTTTGTTGAAAACTAATGAGAAAAAATAGAGGTGAACGTAATAAGTGAAAGTCAAACATCCTCACAAGAAAGCTTCACAACAGTTCAAATATAGAAAAGTGGTAGGAGAACGGAGTTATTATACAGCATACAGCATTAGAGCTACGCTAAAAAGATCTTGCACCATAATAATTGAGGGACAATTTGATTTCAGCAAAGTAACATTAGCTAACACATTAAATTCACAAAGTCAATCTGAGCTTTTGAGCTTTATAATTAGTTTGATTTCAATCTATTTGTTTAGGTTTTATAATCATTTAAGATCTATTAGTATAAGTAGTATAACCTAGTGAATATACTTAAGTAACAAAAAAATATACTTAAGTAATAAAAAAATAATTTTAACACTAGGAGTATGGCAGAGTTTTTCTTTAGAAGAGTTCTGTACATTATTCAGGTTTGAGAATCCAACTGTCTGAGGCACTCTCCTCCACCTGGTCATTCACCTGCTAGAGGATACAGCTCACCTTTTTAACACCCAAAATATCTTCAATGAGGGTTGCTGTCTGTAAGAATGTCTTCTTACTCGTCATCAGTGTAAACAGGAAGATCACAAAGTCATTCTTTTCTGCCAAACGCTTTGTAACCCCTTCCGTCTATCGCAAGGGAAAAGAAGAGAAAAAGCAGAATAGGTTATAACCCCAGAATAAAATATGAAGGGCAAAATATCCATTCCAGACACTGGAAAAGCAATTCCACGCTACATCAGGAACTGTTAGCTGAGCCCTTAATTCCCTAAAACTATATATAAAATACTGTGTACAAATGTATTTTTATGGGGAGGAGTTTTTAAATAATATCCATCATAGGTTTTTAACCTAGTACCTAAATCAAGAGCTATAAGCCAGCACCCAGTAGGCTAAGTTTTATTTGGCCAGCAGTACCTTTTAAATTTTGACTTTACGTCTTCAGATAGGATATGCTTACTCCAGTTAGTCACAATTTGCACAAGTCCCCACTCCAAAACAGGCAACTTCAAACGTTTCTTGTTTTCTGCCTGATCCTTGGAGACACTGGTGTTTGCAACTCTAAAAGCCCTAGGTTTCCATCTAACCTGGGTTTAAGCCAGATCAGCACAAAGTTGGACCATATCATCCTATGTTCTTGTTTCTTCTTTGCTTTCCTTTTCTTTTTCTTTCCTTTTCTCTCCTTTTCTTTCTTTCTTTCTTTCCCTTTCCTTCCTTCCTTCCTTCCCTTTCTTTCCTTTCCCTTCCTTCCTTTTTTTAACTGAACTGTGTTTTCCTGGAATATTATTAACATTAGGTGTCATTATTAACGAACAGCCTCATTAAGACTGCCTCATAAGACTATTAACTACATGGAAGCTGACAATGATGGAGTCATTACATCACACATATATCATCTTTTTTTATAAGAACAATTTCTTACTGGCCTTTAGTTACAAGAATAATTGTGCACTACCTGAACAATTAGTTTATTTTTATCTCACGGGTCTGTCTGTGCTTACCTGTGCCACTAGCTACATGTGGCTACTGAGCACTTGAAACGTGGCTAGTCTGAACTGAGATGTGCTCTGAAAGTAAAAAACACACTGGATTTTGAAACCTTAATACAAAAAAAAGGAATTATATCCCATTAATAATTACTTATATTGATGACATGTTGGAATAACATTCTTGATATACTGTGCTAAATAAAATACATCATTAGGGCTTCCCTGGTGGCACAGTGGTTGAGAGTCTGCCTGCCGATGCAGGGGACACGGGTTCGTGCCCCGGTCCGGGAAGATCCCACATGCCGCAAAGTGGCTGAGCCTGCGCGTCTGGAGCCTGTGCTCCGCAACGGGAGAGGCCACAACAGTGAGAGGCCCGCGTACAGCAAAAAAAAAAAAAAAAAAAAAAAAAAATCATTAAAATTAACTTCACCTATTTCTTCCTACTTCTTTTCTTACTTTCTAAAAAACGTGGCTACAAGGAAATTGAAAATAACCTAAGTATGGTGGGGTGATGGGTTATTTCACTTGTTTTCGGAGTCTTTTTATATTATACTCTAATATTCTTGAGAGACTTATACTTTTTAAAATGTGATACACAGAAGCAAACACAAAATACCATATATAACCTAATCAAGTGACTAAAAGTGCAAGTTTATTACACTAAGATTACATTAGCCTTTTTGGTGACAATAGTTTTTGCTGAATCCTTTTGAACTTACTGACAGTTTAGGCCCCTAAACTATTTTTCATTTGTATGTCCCTAAGACATATCTCCCTTGCTCAGGACCTCAGCATTAATTTAATTTAATTAATTTTTTTTTTGCGGTACGCGGGCCTCTCACTGCCGTGGCCTCTCCCATTGCGGAGCACAGGCTCCGGACGCGCAGGCTCAGCGGCCATGGCTCACGGGTGCAGCCGCTCCGCGGCATGTGGGATCTTCCCAGACCGGGGCACGAACCCGCGTCTCCTGCATCGGCAGGCGGACTCTCAACCACTGCGCCACCAGGGAAGCCCTCAGCATTAATTTCTTATTTGTTTATTTAGAGTTATGTCCAAAGCTTTACATTATCCCTTTTCAATTCTTTTTATTCAAACAGCCTATCATTTATATTGTCAAGGTTTTTGTGGATGCTGATTTTTATCTTAAGATATCAATCCTGGAGCTTCCCTGGTGGCGCAGTGGTTGAGAGTCCGCCTGCCAATGCTGGGGACACGGGTTCGAGCCCTGGTCCAGGAAGATCCCACATGCTGCGGAGCAACTAAGCCCACGCGCCAGAACTGCTGAGCCTGCATTCTGGAGCCCGTGAGCCACAACTACTGAGCTCACGTGCCACAACTACTGAAGCCCATGCACCTAGAGCCTGTGCTCTGCAACAAGAGAAGGCACCGCAGTGAGAAGCCCACGCACCACAACCAAGAGTAAGTAGCCCCTGCTCAATGCAACTAGAGAAAGCCCGCGCACAGCAACGAAGACCCAACGCAGCCAAAAAAAAAAAGAAAAAAAAAAAAGATATCAATCCTGAACTAATAAATATGCTATTCCTAAAGGTAAAATAAAATAACCTAAGTGTTATATTTCTGTTGCATAGCAATGTTATGGATGCTGAACTTTGTGTTAAGTGTTGAAACATATTTCCCTATTTGTGTTGGTTGCTAAGAAGCTTAAACCCAAATTTTTTTTTTTTTTTTTTTTAATGGAGGCTGAGAAGTCCCTTGATATGCCATCTGCAAGTTGGAGAACCAGGAAAACTGGTGATGAAATTCAGTCAGAGACAGAAGGCCTGAGAATCAGAACCAACAGTGTAAGTCCCTGTTGGAGCCAAAGGCCCAAGAACCAGGAACTCCAAGTCCGAGGGCAGGGGAAGACGGATGTCTCAGCTCGGGCAGAGAGTGAATTCGCCCAACCTCCCCACCTTTTTGCTCTATTCAGGGCCTCAATGGATTGGATGGTGGTCACCCACATTGGTGAGGGCATCTACTGATTCAAATGCTAATCTCTTCCAGAGACACCCTCACAGACACACCCAGAAAAAAAATGTTTAACCAGATATCTGGGTGTCCCTTAGCTCAGTCAAGTTTACACATATGAACAAATGTTCATAGTAGCGTTATTCTTTTTTTTTTTGATGTGGACCATTTTTAAAGTGTTTATTGAATTTGTTACAATATTGCTTCTGTTTTATTTATTTTTTGAATTTTTGAATTTTATTTTATTTTTTTATACAGCAGGTTCTTATTAGTTATCCATTTTACACATATTAGTGTATACATGTCAATTCCAATCTCCCAGTTCATCCCACCACCACCACCCCGCCCGCCACTTTCCCCCCGTGGTGTCCATACGTTTGTTCTCTACATCTGTGTCTCTATTTCTGCCCTGCAAACCAGTTCATCTGTACCATTTTTCTAGGTTCCACATATATGCGTTAATATACGATATCAGCTTAAACCCAAATTTGTACCCCATCCGCGATACAGATGATTTTATGTTTAGCCCAATTCCTGGATACCTACTTCTAAATTTATAATATTGGTAGATCTTACATACTCCTAACGATGCCCGAAATCTTTTTTTGAATGAGGCAAGAAATGAAATGGAATTAAATGTTCCTTTGAGTTTTCATTGCATAGAGGTTTCACTTCTACAACAGCATTTGTTTCATTCTGCTGTATTTGATTCACTCTTTACAGTTTACCACATATGTTCCCAAAAGACAGGTACTGGGTCTTACAAAAATTAACATTTGTATATTGCTTTACAAAGTGCTTTCACATCTATCATCTCATTTAAATCCCACAACAACCCTATGATGTATGATTACCAACTACACTCTACTAAGATAAGAAACTAAAGCACAGGGAGGAGAATTAATAAGCATGAAGCCAAGAGCTAGAACCCCAAACCAAGTTCTAGCACTAAGTGCTATGCTCTTTCCACCAAATTGCTTCTTTTATTCACCATTCTTTCCCACTCAGTGATCAACCTAGTTGGATGTCCTAATCAACACATGGTGGGTCTTCTGGTTCTTGTTTTGTTTTCTAACAATAAAAATGAAGGAGTAGGTACAATAGAGTTTAAAGGAATCCTAAAAGGTCACAGGCACTCTTTCAATGCTTGCATCCATTTAACAAGTTTTTTGTTCAGTCTGTGCTTGGACACCTCCAGGGCTAGAGGAGTTCAGTACCTGCTGAAGCAGCCATGGCTCAATTAATATGAAATTTTGCCATCCATAATTTCTACCTGTTGGTTATGGTTCTCAGGCACATATCAGTCCAATTCTCCAATGTCTGAAGATAGCTGTCATGTCTACCACCCCATTCAAATCTTCCCTCCTCGAGCACTGCAGATGTGGCAGGGAGAAAAATGAGGCCCTGATGGCAGGGATACTTACACAGACACAGGTATTATACAAGATGCTCAAACAGTCCTTGGACATTTCATCACTTACTGAAAGTGAAAGGGGAATAACTGGTTATTTTTCTCATTGGAAAGATAGGGTAACAGAATTAAATTTTTGAACATAGAATTGTTCCTCATAATCCCCTCCAAGATGATTATTTTCCTTTTAGCATACCTCCTTCCAGTCCTTATTCACCAAAGAGTTTCATGGTGCCTGCATCAGAGCCTACAAACCAATTTGTACACTGCTTTTTGGTTTGATATAGTATTATGCTTATTATGTTCCATAGTCTTTATAATTTCAACCTGTTGTGGTGTTATCACTTAGTAAGCCATGTTCCTTTATAGCTTGATTAGAATTATATCCAGGGTTTTAAAAATTTTGCTATTTAAATAGACTAGAAATAAACAACATAACATATAGTCCTTTTATGCTTGTGTTGAACTGGTTCCCTAAGATACATTTCCAAAAGCAGAATTACGAGAATCCAAAGTAATTGGATTGATATTATAAAATTCCACTGAAAATTCTACTAGCAGCAAACAAGGATGTCATTTTTACTACAGACTCAACGTGTTTTGTTCTGTTGTTATTTACGTTGGGTACCAATAAAGAACTAGTTACTTCTCTGTGAGCAGGAACAGGAGAGTACGACAAAAAGGAAACTAAATTTTCAAGTCCTCAAAACTGGGAGATGATAAAATTGAGTATGAACCATGGATAAAGTGTTTTGTTTGGCATTACTTTTATTTTTAAAAACTGTTTGCATTAATTCCTATGCTGCCACAAACTCTAAAATGTTAGGCTTCCTTCCAAGATCCCAGTGGGCAGCCCTGACAAGCTAGCTTGACCAGAAGGGTTATCTGACATAATCTTGAGATAATGCAGATGTCCAGTATCCCTCATCACCACTTTTCAACCTATGGGGACTTCTGGTTTATTTATTTCATGACTTCAGAGCAGGTTGGAACACCAAATCAGTATATCTCAGTACTTCTAGACCTTTCATTTTCAAAGGGAACTGGAATTCACTCATTCATCAAATATTTATTCAGCATCCGCTCTAGAGCAGATACAGAATATACGGTGGTTAGCGAAAAAAAAAAAAAAAAGACAAAGCCTCATGGAACTTATAAATCTAGTGGGGGAAGAGAGAATAAATAAGTACACCAACAAGTAATTACAAGATGCTACCTGCTATGAGGGTAGAGGACATGAAGACCAATTTAGATAGGATACAAAGCTGTGACATAAAAGATGAATATGAATCCTCTTAACCACTACTACACATACAAACAAGGCCTTACATAATATGTCATGTTGATGTTGGGAGGAAAAGTTTTTAATTAAAAAAAAAGTGATATTTGTAGTAGAGCATTCATCAGATGTTAACTGATCTCTGGCTTTTAATGCCGAAGTAAGTGTACTTACTCATTTTTTTAAATTATCAACTGACTACCTAAGAATAATATTTGCAACATGTGTAAGTTCAGTCCAAGAAATAATGTGCTACCCTAAACACAAATAAATTACACATTCTGGTAATGACTGAACTTTTCACAAAGAGCTTATATCACTTTTATAACAACAAAAACAAGACAATAATTAAAAAATAAAACAAATGATCTTACCAGGCTTTTCCTTACTCTCTCAATTAACTATATGAGAAATAAGAATTTGCAAAGAAAACATAAAAGCTGAAACCAAGGACTATTAGAAACTACAAAGATGCAATTCTTTTAGCCCAGTAGTTTTCACACTTTTTCTTTTAAAGCACTAGACTTATATTTCTACCAAGTATAAAATAAAGAGAGCTGCTTAGTTAGGGGCGGAGAGTGTCCTACAGCCGAACGTAAGGCATGTCCTCATTGTTAAGAGTTAGGAAGGGAAAGAAGAGAAACTCCTGGGAATTACCATCATAACAGCAGGTTAGGAAATGAGTACCAGTGGCTGATAAGTATACTTACTTTTCAGTTTCTGTCCCCGAATAGAGATTGTAGGCCTCATAAGAATTTCTACAAGGAGCTATTAAAAAAAAATTGGATAAAAGCTTCAAAATTCAAAGCACAACTTACAAAACAGTCTTTGCCATGACAACTCATGGCCCAAATATCTGTCAGGGTACTGCAAGACCCTCTTGGTCCCAACACAGGCAGAAGGCAGTGAAGTTCAGGGAAATGAGCACTGTACCAAGAGTCAGGAAACCTGGGTTCTAGTTGCAGCTCAGCCACCTATTCCCCATGTAAACTCGGGCAAGTCAGTGTCCCTCCATGGCCTTGGCTCTCATTTTTAAAAATAAGAATGTTAGATTAGTTAATCTCTGGGGTCCAACGTGGCTTTAATTTTTTAAAAGCTGCAGAACATTTTCACTATGATTCCTCTTTTGCTTTTAGAATATTTGTGTTCTTTTTATAAACATAAGTTTATAAAAAGAATTACAAAAGGTATACTATAAACTGTTAATACTGATTTCTACAGGGGGCTGGGGAGTATATGCATTCATTTTTCATTTTACATACTTGTAATACAACACATAATTCTGTTTAAACTGTTTACAATAAATATGCATTTAAAAACCCATTCTGTTGAAACAAAGGACAGTTTATAATGATAAAAGGGTCAATCCATCGGGACGATATAACAATTATAAACATATATGCATCTAACAACAGAACTTCAAAATACATGAAGCAAAAGCTGACAGAACTGAAGGAGACAATTCAAAAATAATAGCTGGATAATACCCTACTTTCAATAATGGATAGACAATGAGGTAATACCAAAAATATAGAAGACTTGAACACTATAAACCAACAAGCTCTGACAGCTATAAAGCATTCTGCCCAGCAACAGCAGAATACACATTCTACTCAAGCACACATGGAATACACACACACACACACACACACACACACACACACAGGAATACTACTCAGCCATAAAAAAGAATGAAATTTTGCCATCTGCAGCAACATGGATGGACTTGGAGGACATTATGCTAAATGAAATAAGTCAAACAGAGAAAGACAAACACTGTATATCACTTGTATGTGGAATCTAAAAAAGTAAAACACAATAGTGACTATAATAAAAAAGAAGCAGACTCACAGATACAGAGAACAAACTAGTGGCTACCAGTCGGTGGGGGGCAATATAAAGGTGGGAGAGTGGGAGGTACAAACTAGTAAGTCTAAGATAGCCTACAAGGATGTATTGTACAACATAGGGGATACAGCCAATATTTTACAATAACTATAAACAAAGCATAACCTTTAAAAATTGTGAATCACTATATTGGACAACAACTATACTTCAATAAAAATGCAAAAAATAAATTTTGCTTAAAAGAAAAAAAGGGAATTATCTCAAACCAATAACCTAATCTTTCTCTTCAATTCACTGGAAAAAGAGGGGCAACACAAAGCCAAAGCAGGCAGAAGAAAAGTAATAAGGATTAGAATGGAAACTAATTTAGCAGAGAATAGAAAATAACAGAGAATATCAACGAGATCACCATTGACCTTACAGAAAACAAGAACTACCTTCCTCCTGATGAATACTTTTAACTATTATATATAAAGCCACACTAAGCATCTTTGTATACAAAGCCTTATCTCATTTTGACTTACATCTTCATGAGAGATTCACATAAATGGAAACAACAGGGCAAAATGAGTAATGATCTTTAAGGTTTTGAAGCATACTACACAAATGCTTTTGAAAAGAGATGCCCCACTTTTCACAGTCATCCAAGAAAAGTATAAGATATTCATCTGCATAGGTTATTATATTTAAAATAAATTCTCTTGAAATAGAGGATGGACTATGTCAATGAATAAATTAAAAGTCCCTGAATGCCAAGTGATGGATCATACCTGGGCCACAGACATAACTCATGTGGTCTACATCTACTGAAAAGCTGGGAGATTCTACATAAGAATCTAGATTTCCTACATCCCTGAGGGCAAAGGTCAATAGGAACGGAAGCCATTTCCCCATAAAAGCAGGCATGCACTCTCCAGTTCATCCTAGTCCCTGAAGTCATTTAATTTATGCAGATCTCCATTTTTTTTCTTTTTTTTTTAATAAATTTATTTATTTGGCTGCACTGGGTCTTAGCTGCCACATGCGGGATCTTCATTGCAGCATGCGGGATCTAGTTCCCCGACCAGGGATTGAACCTGGGCACCCTGCACTGGGAATGTGGACTCTTAACCGCTGGACCACCAGGGAAGTCCCAGAGAGACATACCTGTTACTTTGTACCTTAAAAAAAAGGGGATATATATATATATATTTTTTTTTAATTTTATTAATTTAATTAATTTATTTACTTTTGGTTGTGCCGGGTCTTAGTTGCGGCATGCATGTGGAATCTAGTTCCCTGACCAGGGAACAAGCCCGCGTCCCCTGCACTGGGAGGCGAATTCCTAACCATTGCGCCACCAGATCAATTTACATAACTCAATTATTCTAGTGTAAAAGCTTTGGTGCTTCAATATATGTGAATACCACTGAGCTTCTAAAGATGAAAATTCTGGGGACTTCCCTGGGGGTCCAGCGGTTAAGACTCCACCTTCCAATGCAGGGGGTGTGGGTTCAATCCTTGGCTGGGGACGATCCCACATGCCACGTGGCCAAAAAAAAAAAACTAGGCCTGTAGTGATAGTTACTCTGTAACTCTGTAAATACACCAAAAATCATTGAATTGTACAAGTAAAGCAAGTGAACTGTATGGTATGTAAGCTATAACTCAGTAAAAATTTTTTAAAAATCATAAAAAAAGATGAAAATTCTGAAATGTTTGCTATAAATTGTAAAATGTTTCCTACCTCCCATTTCAAGAGTTAAATTCCCAAGCCATTAAGTAGCAGCAGTAATAATAAACAACAACTTACATCAACACCTCCAAACAAATCAAAAATATAAGTATTTGGATAAGTGGTTTCTTGGGTAAGTTTCCTCTCTTCAGTAACAAATGCCATAGCCTCCATGGAGAGAAGAGGAGAAATTTCCTAGTGAAAAAGGATACAGAAAGACATTCAGTTTAGCATCCAACACAAACCAGACACCAAAACACCAGTTTGCATTTTAGTCACAACTTGAACTCCCATGAGGTCAAAGACAATGAACCATAAAAAAAAATCTTACAGAAAAGCTGATACAATAAAAGTTGTTGTAATAGTAGTAATAGCTAACTTATTAAATGCTTATTATGTACCAGGCATGGTTCTAAGTACTTCATCCATTACCTATTTTAATCCTCACAACACAATGAAATAATAGTAATTTATCAGCCCAGTTTTACAGATAAGGAGACTGAGACACAAAGAAGTTGTCAATGTCATACAGGGTATGTGACAGAGTCAGGACTTAAACCTAGGAAGTCTGGCTCCTGAGTCTGTGCTTACAAAAGAAAGCAGAACTATTTGGGGTGAAACAGGAGATAGGATAGGAAGAATATAATAGGGCCCTACTCATTATGCTCCCTTCTCAGGAACCTCGAGGGAAGATGGAACACAGTGGGCTAGAGCAGCAGTTCTCACACAGTGATGATGAGCATCAGAACCATCTGAAGGGCTTGTTAAAAACCCAGACTGCTGGGTCCCACCTGCAGTTTCTGATTTAATAGGTCTGGGGTGGGGCCTGAGAATGTGCATTTATAGTAAGTCTCCAAGTGATGCTGATGTTGGTCCAGGTACCACACATCAAGAAAAAGAAAAAAAAAAAGAAAAAAAAAGAAAAAGCAGAACCCTCTCTTATGGATAACCTATTATATGCCAAGCACTGGGTTTCTATACTTTAGCCCATTTAATCTTTAAAACAATTCAGTGAAGTGAGTGTAGTTTTACAGATGAAAAACAAAATCACAAAGTTGTACAAGATCACATAATTAGTAAGTGACTGAACTACTTTCTCTGGGTTTCATTCCTCTCATTTATAAAACTAGAATGTAATTCTGCTGGCAACATGGTACAATGGAAACTGGTTTCAGGAGTAAGACAAATCTGGGCTCACAGCAATAATAGCCACGTGACTTTGGGCAGGTTATGCTGAGTCTGTTTTCTCAACTGAAAAAGGGAACGGAGAAGACATCTGGATTTGCCTGCTCAGTATCTCCTTTTCTCTTCCTCAGGTAATAGCCCTACTTCTGTGGAGGAACATGAGGCCACACACAGATGTCAAGATAAGAAATGGACAGCCTAACTCTATTTGGCCCCTCAGTTCACATCTGTGCTTTCCGATTATGTGAGACAATAAAAGATCTTTTTCGCTAATCTGAGTGGGTTACTGTTACCTGCAATCAAAGTATTTTGGACTAATATACTAATACCACCCATCTCACAGAGTTATCATAAAAATTAAATATGCCTGGTACACAGTACATTTCAAATAAGTATTTGCTGAGTGCATAAAGAAATGATGATCACATAGCAAGCACTCAAAATATTAATTTCCCTCTTTTATCTACCTCATATCTCAAGAGATTTTGCAGGAATCAAATGAAATAATGCATTATTCCTTGCAAAATGTTTTCAAACAAGTGTAAGACACTATTTCTATCCTAATCAGACTGTGAGAAGATCAAGAACACAAAATGCCTTCTTTTTAATTAAATTTTTATTTGGGAATGATTTTCAACTTACAAAAAAGTTGTATAGATAAAACATCTCTTCTATTTTTTTAAAGATTTATTATTAATTAATTAATTAATTTATTTCTGGCTGTGTTAGGTCTTAGTTGCAGCCTGCAGGGTCTTCGTTGAGGCACGCGGGATCTTTCGTTGCAGTGTGCAGGTTTCTCTCTAGTTGTGGCGTGCAGGTTTTCTCTTCTCTAGTTGTGGCACGTAGGCTCCAGGGCACCTGGGCTCCGTAGTTGTGGCACGCGGGTTCCAGAGCACGCAGGCTCTCTAGTTGAGGCACACGGGCTCAGTAGTTGTGGCAAGTGGGCTTAGTTGCCCTGCAGCAAGTGGGATCTTAGTTCCCTGACCAGGGATTGAACCCGTGTCCCCGCCAGTGGTAAAGGCAGATCCTTTACCACTGGACCACCAGGGAAGTCCCAAACGTCTCTTCTCAAAGGTACAGACTAAACTTTTTGGCCCTATTATATATACATTTTTTTTTTTTTTGCGGTACACGGGCCTCTCACTGCTGTGGCCTCCCCTGTTGCGGAGCACAGGCTCCAGACGTGCAGGCTCAGCGGCCATGGCTCTCGGGCCCAGCCGCTCCGCGGCATGTGGGATCTTCCCAGACCGGGGCACGGACCCATGTCCCCTGCATCGGCAGGCGGACTCTCAACCACTGCGCCACCAGGGAAGCCCCTGGCCCTATTTTTAAATGACTTCTTATGCGATATAATAAACAGAACTTCACCTCTGAAAAACATTATATCGTTTCATTATGATCAAATATAACTTGCATGGGTTTTAGCTACATTAGAGCCAGTAATCTAAATTCAAAGTTGGACCCACCTCCCCAAGCTGAAGTCTGACCTACTAAATAAGAAACTCTGCCGGTAGGGCCCAGGACTCTGTTTTAACAAGCCTTCCAGGTGACTCTGATACACACTCAAGATTGAGAACAACTGCCCTAGATGTCTATGCATTCTTTCCATCCCTCTCCCAACCACCAGGCTCAGTCCCTTCATCTTTATATGCTAGTCATAATTATCAACAGCCACAAGGCTACTTCTTGAACCTTCAGCAAAATGGGATCTTTTAAATCCTGTTGAAAAAGAAGGTAACCTAATCCCAGGGCACAGGCCTCCTTAATTAAGCAAGCACTGATACAAAACAAATGTGAATAAAACCCAAAAGTATATACACAGGAAACTTAATGGTGATTATCTCTGGATGGTGGGGGATTATTGGGGATTTTTATTTTCTTGTTTGCACTTTTTCTGAACTTCCCAAATTTTCTATAGCTTATGCAATAAAAACAGACTATTTTAAAAAGTAAGCGGAAGAAGAGAAAAAAATCAGACATCTTGTATCATCTGGAGACCCTGAATGCAGTCCCTCCAAGTCCCCTAAGTTACCTTGAGGATGTTCTGGCACTCAATGAAGTCACTGTGGAGGTGGCTGGTTGCATACAGCTTAAGGAGCAGCTGAGGAATTCCACTCCATTTGGACTGTTTGTCCCTCTCCGTCAAAAAAGTTTCAGTGAACTGTGAGGCAAAAGAAAAAAAAAAAAAAAAAAGAGGAAAAGTTTACTGGTGAGGAAAGAACTACTAGCATATACAGCTAAAGAGAGCAGCTGGCTCCCAAACCCACACAGGACAAATAATTCAAAGGTCTTTCTAGAAACGTTCAGAAGTTCCCCAACAGCCTGCAAGATAAAAGTCCAGCTCCTTGCTCATGATACACACCCTTCCTATTCTATCACCTACTTTCCTCTCTAGCTTTCTCTCTTTCCCAGTGCCCGCTCTAGGCTCCAGATGTACATGTTCTCTCTCTATGCCTCTCTGCACATGCTTTTCCCCTGCCTACAGAGCTGTGTACCTGTATATATGGTATGCCACCTGTGTGGGGAGAAAATAAACCTAAGGTCGGGGCAAGGTGGGTAATTATTTACACACACCCATAATACAGTTGACCCTTAAACACAGGTTTGAACTGCGTGGGTCCTCTTATATGTGGGATTTTTTTCAATAGTAAATACTACAGTACTACACAATCCACGATTGGTTGAATCCACAGGTGCAGGGAAACTGCAGGTATGGAGGGTCGACTCAAAGCTATACAAGAATTTTCAACTGTGGAGGGTCAGTGCCCCGACCCCCTGTATTGTTCAAGGGTGAACTCTACCGCCACAGAACATCTTTGGATGTCTTTTCTATCTGGAAAGCTCCTTCTCCTCCCTGCCTTTTCTACCCAGAAAGCTCTTTCTCCTAAATGCAAGCCAAAAAACCAGACATTTTCCTTGATAGGCCTTCCCCTCTCTCCTTTCTAAGAGTCTGGGGCCTTATCTAACATTTATCATATTGTATCATAATTACTGGCTCATTTGTCCCCCCTCCTGTAGACCACAAGCTCCTTCAGAGTAGGTACCAAGCTGTGTTTATTGTGCACACCTTCTTTCTCTCAAAGAATACCAGACACAGATCAGACACTCAGTAAATGTGTGAAGGCATGAGCAATAGCCTAGTCTAATGACAGGTTCATTAATCAATATGGCAGTGTCTACTTTGGGGACACAGCATTATCAGGTGCCAGAAGTCAATTATTTTCATGTACACTTGTCCCTCAATTAGATCAAAAGTTCACTGTAATTTATTACAGGACATGCACATCTTCAATAACATCTTAGCCTATCCGGACGCATATCAGTCCTATGACCTTGAGCAAGTCCCATTATTCTTCCTGAGCTTGTTTTCTTAGATTGTAAAAATAAGATAATACAGGGGTAATGGGAGGTAATGAGATGTTTGTGAAAGTAATTTGTATTAGGGTGAACCATAGGAGATTACCACTTCCGTAGGTCTAAATGATTATCAGAAATTTTATATACTTCAAGCAAGCTCAAATCAAGGCAAGCCCCAGAACTATGAAAAAACATCTTTCCCTTCCTTGAAAGGAAAGAAAGAGAAGACGATAATGGTTTCACGGGACTCAGCAAAAGCAGTGCTTACAGACAAATTTATAGTTAGAAACATTTATATTAAAAAGGAGAGAGGATCTCAGATGATCTTATCTTCCACAATAAGAAACTAGGAGAAAAAAGGAATAAACCAAACCCAAAGCAAGCACAAGGAAATTAAAAAGATCATTGCAAAAATAAGTGATATAGAGAAAAGAAAAATAACGGAGAATAATCAACAAAATCAAATTTGGTTCTTTGAAAAACCAACAATATTGAAAATAGTTACAGTGACCAACTCACACTGACTCAACTATATTCAGGAATGTAAGAGGGGACAATACTACCAATTTTAAGGAAATAAAAAGGTTTACAAGGAAGTACTAGGAGCAACTGTATGCCAACAAACTACATAACTTAGATGAAATATACAGATTCCCAGAAAGACACAAACAACAGAAACTGACTCAAGAAGAAACAGAAAATCTGACATACCTACAACAATTAAAGAGATCAAATTAGTAATTTAATAGGAAAGGAAGAAAGGGAGGGAGGGAGCAAGTAAGGAAGGAAAGAAACTACCCACAAAGAAAAGCCCAAGTCCAGATGCTTCACTGGTAAATTCTACTGAACATTTAAAGAGAAATTAGCAAATACTTCACAGACTCTTCCATAAAACAGAAGAGGAGGGAACAGGTCCCAACTCATTCTATGAGGCTACTATTATCCTGATACCAAAACCAAACAAAGACATTAAAAGAAAACTTATAGAACAATATCTCTGATGAATATAAACACAAAAACGCCCAGCAAAATAGCTGATCCTTGAACAACATGGGGGTTAGGGGTGACAACTGCCCATACAGTTGAATTTTACAATCAGCCCTGTATAAACGGTTCCACATCCACAGATCCAACCACAGATCATGTAGTACTGCAGTTAAGTATTTATTGAAAACAATCCACGTATAAGTGGACTCATGGAATTCAAACCTATTGTTCAAGGATCAGCTGTGCCAGCAAACCAAGTCCAACAATATGTAAAAAGGATTATACAACAGACAAAGCAAGATGCATGTCAGGAATGCAAGGTTGGGTCAAACATGAAAACTAATCAATGTAATCAATCTGATAAAGGGCGTTAATCAAAATTCCACAGCTATCATCATAATTAATGGTGAAAGCCTGAAAGGCAAATATATTGTAAAGGCTGAGGATCAACCACTTAAATAAGCTATATGAAAATTAAAAGACAAAAAACTGTAAAGTCAACTGTAACTATAATAAACAATAAAGGGATAAACATAAAGATATAAAACTATGACATCAAAAACAAAATGTGAGGGAGAGGAGTAAAAAAATGCAGATCTTTTAGAATGCATTTGAACTTACATGACTATTAGTTTAAAACAAGTCAATACAGTTAAAAGTCAACATATATGAATGTCATAGTAACCACAAATCAAAACCTAAAATAGATACACAAACACTAGAGAAAAAGGAACATAAGCATGCCACTAAAGAAAATCGTCAAACCACAAAGGAAGAAACTAAAAGAAGAAAAAGAGAACAGAGGAGAACTACAAAACAACCAGAAAACAAGTAACAATAGGGACTTCCCTAGTGGTGCAGTGGTTAAGAATCTGCCTGCCATTGCAGGGGACACAGGTTCAATCCCTGATCTGGGAAAATCCCACATGCTGCAGAGCAACTAAGCCCATGCGCCACAACCACTGAGCCTGAGATCTAGAGCACGCACACCACAACTACTGAAGCCCACGTGCCAAGAGCCTGTGCTCTGAAACAAGAGAAGCCACTGCAATGAGAGGCCCGCGCACTGCAACAAAGAGTAGCCTCTGCTCACCGCAACTTGAGAAAAGCCTACACGCAGCAACGAAGACCCAACGTGGCCAAAAATAAATAAATTTTTTTAAAAAAGGAAAGAAGGCCCTGATCGTTTAAAAAAAAAAGTAACAATAAGTACATACAAGGCAATAAGTACATACCTATCAATAATCATTTTAAATGTCAATGGACTAAATGCTCCAATCAAAAGACATAGGGTGACTGACTGGATAAAAAACCAAGACCCATCTATATGTTGCTTATAAAAGACTCATTTCAGAGCTAAAAACACACCTGAAAGTGAGGGGATGGAAAAAGACATTTCATGCAAACGGAAATAACAAGAAAGAATACTCATATCAGACAAAATAGACTTTAAAGCAAAGTATATAACAAAAAAAGAAGGGCATTATATAATAGTAAAGGAATCAACAGAAGAGAGAATATAACACTCATTTACATATATTCACTTAATACAGAAGAACCTAAATACATAAAGCAAACATTAACAAACATAAAAGGAGAAGTTGACAATAACACAATAACAGTAGGGGATTTAACACCCCACTTACATCAATAGACAGATCACTGACACAGAAAATCAATAATGAAACAGTGGTCTTAAATAACACATTAGACCAGTTGTACTTAATAGGTATCTACAGGACAGTCCATCCAAAAAAGAACATACATTCTTTTCAAGTGCACATGGAACATTCTCCAGGAAAGACCACATGCTAGGCCACAAAACTAGTCTCAACAAATTTAAGTGCATAGATAATTATGTCAAGCATTTTTTCTGACCACAACAGTATGAAACTGGAAACCAATTACAAGAAAAATGGGGAAAAAACACAAACAGGTGGAGACTAAAATAAACTACCAAAAAACCAATGGGTCACTGAAGAAATCAAAGAGGAAATCAGAAAATACCCAAAGAATGAAAATGGAAACACAACATTCTAAAATCTGAGATGCAGCAAAAGCAGTTCTAAGAAGGGAGTTTATAGTGATACAGGCCTATATCAAGAAACAAAACAAAAATCTCAAATAAAGAACCTAACCTACTATCTAAAGGAATTAGAAAGAAGAACAAACAAAGCCCAAAGTCGCAGAAGGAAGGAAATAATAAAAATCAGAGAGGAAATATATAAGAGAAACCAAAAAAAAAAAAAAATAGAAAAGATCAATGAAACCAAGATCTAGTTTTTTTTTAAGATAAAACAAAACTGTTAAGCCTTTAGCCAGAAAGAGAGAGGACCCAAATAAACAAAATAAGAAATGAAAGAGGAGAAATAACAACTGATATCAGAGATACAAAAAAATCACAAGCGAATATTATGATCAGTTATGTGCCAACAAGTTGGACAACCTAGAAGAAATGGACAAATTTCTAGAAACATACAACCTTCCAATACTGAATCAGGAAGAAACAGACAATCTGAACAGCTTGATCACTAATAGTGTAACTGAATTTGAAATTTAAAAAACTTCCAGCAAACAGAAGTCCAGGACCAGACAGCTTCACAAGAGAATTCTACCAAACATATAAAGAAGAAATAATACCTATACTCAAACTATTCCAAAAAATTGGAGAGGATGGAACACTCCCAAATTCCTTCTACCAGGCCACCATTACCCTGATATCAAAACCAAAGACACTACAAAACAAAATTACAGGCCAATATTTCTGATGAATATAGATGCAAAAATCCTCAACAAAATACTAGCAAACCAAATTCAACAATATATAAAAGTGATCATACATCATGATAAAGTGAGATTTATTCCAGAGATGCAAGGATGGTTCAATATCTGCAAATCAATCAGTGATACACCACATTAACAAAAGAAAAGGATAAAAAAATCACATGATCGTCTCAATAGATACAGAAAAAGCATTTCACAAAATTCAACATACATTCATGATAAAAACTCTTGTCAAAGTTGGTAATACAGAGAACATATCTCAACATAATAAAGGTCATTTATGACAAACCCACAGCTAACATCATACTCAACAGTGAAAAGCTGAGAGATTGTCTTCTGAAATCAGGAAAAAGACAAGGATGCCACTCTTGCTACTTCTATTTAATGTAGTATTGGAAGCCATACCCACAGCAATCAGACAAGAAATAAAAGGCATCCAGAGTGGAAGGAAAGAAGTAAAACTGTCACTATTTGCAGATGACATGACACGATATATAGAAAACCCTAAAATTTCCACCAAAAAACTATTAGAATAAATGAATTCAATAAAGTTGCAGAACACAAGATTAACATACAGAAATCTGTTGCTTTTATATACACTAATAATGAACTATCAGAAAGAGAAAACAATTGCACTTAAAATCATACCAAAAAGAATACCTAGAAATAAACTTAACCAAGGAGATAAAAGACACATACTCGGAAAACTATAAAACACTTATGAAGGAAATTAAGGTTGATACATAGAAATGGAAAGATATCCTGTGTTCTTAGATTAGAATGATATTGTTAAAATGTCCATACATCCAAAGCAATCTACAGATTTAATGCAATCCCTATCAAAATACCCATGGCATTTTTCACAGAACTAGAACAAATTCCTAAAATTTATATGGAACCACAAAAGACCTTGTATTCCCACAGCAATCCTGAGGAAAAAAGAACAAAGCTGGAGATAACACAATCCCTGATTTGAGACTATAGTACAAAACCACAGTAACCAAAACTGCACAGTACTGGCACATACATGCAGACATACAGATCAGTGGAACAGAATAGAGAGCCCAGAAATAAACCCCCACACTTATGGTCAATTAATTTACAACAAAGGAAAAAAGAATATACAATAAGAAAAGACAGTCTCTTCCATAAGTGGTGTTGGGAAAACTGTACAGCTACGTGATAAACAATGAAATCTGTAACAAACACTGTAAAACAACTATACTTCAATAAAATAAATTTTTAAAAAATTTGAACATTTTCTCACACCATATAAAAAATAAACTCAAATGGATTAAAGACCTAAATGTAAGACTGGAAACCATAAAACCCCTAGAAGAGAACACAGACAGAACACACGTTGACATAAATCATAGCAGTATGTTTTTGTACCAGTCTCCTAAGGCAAAAGAAACAAAAGCAAAAATAAATAAATGGGACCTGATCAAACTTAAAAGCCTTTGCACAGCAAAGGAAACCATCAACAACATGAAAAGGCATAACCTACTGAATGGGAGAAAATATCTGCAAATATATGACTGATAAGGTATTAATATCTAAAATATATAAACAGTTCATACTACTCAAATCAAAAATACAAACAACCCAATTAGCAGAAACTAGCTTAACATTGTAAGTCAACTATACTTTAAGAGAATAGAGGAAAAAAATATAAACAACCCAATTTAAAAATGGGTGGAAGACCTAAATAGACATTTTTTTCAAAGAAGACTAAACATGGCCAAGAGGCACATGAAAAGATGCTCAACATTGCTAATCATCAGAGAAATGCAATACAAAACCACAGTAAGATATCAGTTCACAGGAGGATGTGGAGAAAAGGGAACCCTAGAACACTGTTGGTGGGAATGTAAATTGTTTCAGTCAGTACAGAGAACAGTATAGAGATTCCTCAAAAAACTGAAAACAGAATTACTGCATGATACAACAATTCCACTATTGGCTGTATATCTGAGGAAAACGAAAATAGTAATTCAAAAAGAAACATGCACCCCAATGTTCATAGCAGCACTATTTACAATAGCCAAGAAATGGAAGCAACCTAAGCGTCCATCAACAGACGAATGGATAAAGAATATGTGGTATATATATATACACAACAGAATACAAGGTTGCAGGATACAAAATCAATATACAACATGCTCAGGATGAAAGGACCTAGAAGGTATTATGCTTAGTGAACTAAGTCAGACAGAGAAAAACAAATACTGTATATTATCACTCATATGTGGAATCTAAAAAATAAAACGAATGAATATAACAAAACAGAAACAGACTGAGATACTGTGAACTAGTGGTTACCAGTGGAAAGAGGGGAGGGGCAATAAGAGATACAAACTACTATGTATAAAATAAATAAGCAACAAGGATATTTTGTATAGAACAGGGAAATATAGCCATTATTTTACAGTCACTTTAAACAGAGTATAATCCGTAAAAATACTGAATCACTATGTTGTACACCTGAAACAATATGATACTGTAAATCAACTACACTTCAATTAAAAAAAGAAAAAGAAAAACTGGGGAAATCTGAATAAAGTATGGACAAAAGTTCAGGACCAGATGGCTTCAGAGGTGAATTCTATCAAACATTTAGAGAAGAGTTAACACCTATCCTTCTCAAACTCTTCCAAAAAACTGCAGATGGAGGAATACTCCCAAACTCATTCTATGAGGCCACCATCACCTTGATACCAAAACCAGACAAAGATATCACAAAAAAAGAAAATTACAGACCAATATCATCGATGAACATAGATGCAAGAATCCTCAACAAAATACCAGCAAACCGAAACCAACAACACATTAAAAACATCATACACTGGACTTCCCTGGTGGCGCAGTGGTTAAGAATCCGCCTGCCAATGCAGGGGACGTGGGATCGAGCCCTGGTCTGGGAAGATCCCACATGTCGCGGAGCAACTAAGCCCACGCGCCACAACTACTGAGCCTGCACTCTAGAGCCTGCAAGCCACAACTACTGAGCCACACTACTGAAGCCCGCACACCCAGAGCCCATGCTAACAAGAGAAGCCATCAGAATCAGAAGCCCACGCACTGCATGAAGAGTAGCCTCCACTCACTGCAACTAGAGAAAGCCCACACACAGCAATGAAGACCCAACGCAGCCAATAAATAAACAAATAAATAAATTTATATACATATATATAAAAAGATCATACACCATGATCAAGTGGGATTTATCGCAAGGATGCAAGGATTCTTCAACATGTGCAAAACAATGTGATACACCATATTAAAAATTAAAGGAAAAAAGCATATGATCACCTCAACAGATGCAGAAAAAGATTCTGACAAAATCCAACACCCATTTATGATAAAAACTCTCCAGAAAGTGGTCATAGAGGGAACCTACCTCAACATAATAAAGGCAATATACGACAAACCCACAGCAAACATCATTCTGGTGATGGTGTGGGTGAAAAACTGAAAGCATTTCCTCTAAGATCAGGAACAAGACACGGATGTCCACTCTGGCCACTATTATTCAACACAGTTGGAAGTCCTAGCCACAGGAATCAGAAAGGAAAAAGAAATAAAAGGAATACAAATTGGAAAAGAAAAAGTAAAACTGTCACTGTTTGCAGATGACATGATACCATCCATAGAAAATCATAAAGATGTCACCAGAAAACTATTACAACTAATCAATGAATTTGGTAAGGTTGCAGGATACAAAATTAATGCACAGAAATATCTTGCATTCCTATACACTAACAACAAAAGATCAGAAAGAGAAATTAAGGAAACACTCCCATTTACCACTGCCAACAAAAAGAATAAAATACCTAGAAATAAACCTACCTAAGGAGGCAAAAGACCTGTACTCAGAAAACTATAAAACACTGATGAAAGAAATCAAAGATGACACAAACAAATGGAGAGATATACCATGTTCCTGGATTGGAAGAATCAATATTGTGAAAATGACTATACTAACCAAAGGAATCTACAGATTCAATGCAATCCCTATCAAATTACCAATGGCATTTTTCACAGAATTAGGACAAAAAATCATACAACTTGTACAGAAACACAAAAAAGACCCCGAATAGCCGAAGCAATCTTCAGAAAGAAAAACGGAGCTGAAGGAATCAGGCTCCCCAACTTCAGACTATACTACAAAGCTACAGTAATCAAGACAGTATGGTACTGGCACAAAAACAAATATAGATCAATGGTACAGGATAGAAAGCCCAGAGATAAACCCACACATGTATAGTCACCTAATCTATGACAAAGGAGGCAAGAATATACAATGGAAACAAGACAGCCTCTTCAATAAATGGTGCTGGGAAAAATGGACAACTACATGTAAAAAATGAAATTAGAATACTCCCTAACACCATACACAAAAATAAACACGAAATGGATTAAAGACCTAAATGTAGGACCAGACACTATAAAACTCTTAGAGGAAAACATAGGAAAAACACTCAATAATGTAAAACACAGCAAGATCTTTTATGACCCACCTCCTAGAGTAATGAAAATAAAAACAAAGATAAGCAAATGGGACCTAATTAAACTTAAAAGCTTTTGCACAGCAAAGGAAACCATAAACAAGACCAGAAGACAACTCACAGAATGGGAGAAAATATTTGCAAACGAAGCAACAGACAAAGGATTAACCTCCAAAATATACAAACAGCTCATGCAGCTCAATATCAAAAAAAAAACACAAACAACCCAATCAAAAAATGGGCAGAAGACCTAAATAGACATTTCAGCAAAGAAGGCATACAGATGGCCAAGAGGCACATTAAAAGATGCTCAACATCACTATTAGAGAAATGCAAATCAAGACTACAATGAGGTATCACCTCACACTGGTCAGAATGGCCCATCAAAAAATCTACAAACAATAAATGCTGGAGAGGGTGCAGAGAAACGGAACCCTCTTGCACCGTTGGTGGGAATGTAAATTGATATAGCCACTGTGGAGAACAGTATGGAAGTTCCTTAAAAAGCTAAAAATAGAACTACCATATGACCCAGCAATCCCACTACTGGGCATATACCCTGAGAAAACCATAATTCAGAAAGACACATGTACCCCAATGTTTACTGCAGCACTATTTACAATAGCCAGGACATGAAACAACCTAAATGTCCATCGAAAGATGAATGGGTGAAGAAGATGTGGTACACATATATAACAGAATATTACTCAGCCATAAAAAGAAATGAAATTGGGTCATTTGTAGAGATGTGGATGGACCTAGAGTCTGTCATACAGAGTGAAGTAAATCAGAAAGAGTAAAACACATATATATGGAATCTAGGAAAATGGTACAGATGAACCTATTTGCAGGGCAGGAATAGAAATGTCGACCTAGAGAACGGACGTGTGGACATGGGGGGGAAGGGGAGGCAGGATGAATTGGGAGATTAGGTTTGACATAAATACACTATCATGTGTAAAACAGATAGCTAGTGGGAACCTGCTGTAGCACAGGGAGCTCAGCTCGGTGCTCTCTGATGACCTAGATGGATGGGTTCGGGGTGGGGGTGGGAGGTCCAAGAGGGAGGGGATATATGTATACATATAGCTGATTCACTTCACTGTACAGCGGAAACTAACACAACATTGCAAAGCAATTATACTCCAATAAAAATTTTTTTTAATAAAAAATAAAACGAATGAATATAACAAAACAGAAACAGACTCACAGATACTGAGAACAAACTAGTGGTTACCAGTGGAAAGAGGGGAGAGACAATAAGAGATACAAACTACTATGTATAAAATAAATAAGCAACAAGGATATTTTGTACAGCACAGGGAAATATAGCCATTATTTTATAGTAACTTTAAATGGAGTATAATCCATAAAAATACTGAATCACTATGTTGTACACCTGAAACAATGTGATATTGTAAATCAACTATACTTCAAGTAAAAAAAGAAAAGAAAAATTGGGGATATCTGAATAAAGTATGGACTCTACTTTTAAAAAAACTGAAAGCCTGAATGAGTTCCCAAAATGATCAAGAAAATGACACATACGTTAACCCTCACCACTTCTATTTAACATTGTACTAGAGATTCTAGCCAGAGCAACAAGGCAAGAAAAAGAAATAAGGGCATGCAGATTGAAAAGGAATTTGTAAAATGATATTTACAGATGCTATCATCTTGTATATAGAATATACTAAGGAACCCCTACACACACACACACACACACACACACACACACACACACACACAATTAGAGCTAATAAATAAGTTCAGCAGGACTGCAGGATACGAAATCAATATAGAAAAATCACCTGAATTTCTATACACCTGCAATGAAGAATCCAAAAGTAAAAATAAGAAAGCAATCCCATGGGTGTGCTCAGAGCAGGGGTCTGAAGAAATGGCTCATCTGTTTACAACACACCCAACAGGAACCTGGGTTCACTGTGACAAGGGGCACAAAACTTGTGGCCTTCCTATGAACAAATACCCAATATGTATCCCCCTGCACTTTTACGTGGCTACCAGGCAGGACCAGTGGGACAGGGCTCAGTACTGGAAGGAAATCTACAGTTTTTTTTTTTTTTTTTTTTGGTGGTACACGGGCCTCTCACCGTTGTGGCCTCTCCCACTGCGGAACACAGCCTCTGGACGTGCAGGCCCAGTGGCCATGGCTCACGGGCCCAGCCACTCCACGGCATGTGGGATCCTCCCGGACCGGGGCACGAACCCGTGTCCCCTGCATCGGCAGGCAGACTCTCAACCACTGCGCCACCAGGGAAGCCCGGAAATCTACAGTATTTAGTGGGGGAGTTTGCCACCTAGAGCCTGTCTGGTCTATGCACGGGTGGGCCATGAGTGGTCTTATAGGCATTAGGGCTTTGAACCCCTATCTTCAAGGAAAAAAGAAAAATAGATTCCAACTATATGCCATCCTGGAAAAGGCAAAACAATGGAGACAATAAAAAGATCAATGGTTGCCAGGAGTTTGGGGGGAGAGGGGAGATGAATACACAGAGTACAGATGTTTTTATGAGCGGTGAAAATACTTTGTATGACATTATAATGATTTTATGTCACCATACTTTTGTCCAAACCCATAGAACGTGCAACACTATTCACTTCATTATAGTGAACCCTAAGATGAACTAGGAACTTTGGTGATTATGATGTGTCAGGGCAGTTCAGCCTTGGTTAAAAAAAAAAAGTCTTAAAAAGAATTAACACACAGGGTAGACGTTTTTGGCAAAATTTTGTTTCACTTTTACATATGTATACATATTATATATGTGTGTGTGTTGGACTGTGATATAAAATGTACTTTTTAGATTAAAAAATTGCCAGCTACTGTATTTATACTGGCAAATAAAAGCACAAATTAATCTCAAAAAAAGAGAAAGCAATCCCATTTATAACATCATCAAAAGAATAAAGTACTTACAAATAAATTTAACAAAAGGGATACAAGACTTGTACAATGAAACTACAAAACATCATTGAAAGAAATTAAAGAAGTAAAGAAAACCTAAATAAATGGAAAGTCATCCATGTTCAAAGATTGGAAGGCTTAATATTTCTAATATGTTAATACCCTCAATATTGATTCATTGCAGTTCCTATCAAAATCCCAGATGGCTTCACTGCAGAAATTGACACTACATCTAATAACTACTCACTACACATTCTTTGCAAGTACACAGAACGTTTGCAAAATGACCAGTTGCTAGGCCATGGAGCAAAATTCAACATATTTAAATGAACTGAAATACAAACTATGTTCCCTGACTGCAGTGCAGTCAGCCTAAAATCTGTAACAGAAAGATAATTATAAAACTCCAATGTTTGGAAATTAAGAAATACCTCTTCTAAAAAATGCATAGGTCAAAGAAGAAATCAAAGTAGAAATTTGAAAATATTCTGAAATAAATGACACTGAAAACACTACAGATCAAAATTCGTGGGGTCCAACTAAAGCTATGACTAGTGGCCAGGATAAACTTGATACCAAAACCCGGTGAAAGGAAAATTATAGGCTACTTTCACTCATGAACACAGAAGGATAAAAATCCTAATAAAAAAATTAGTGAATCAAATTTAGCAATCTAAAAAGGATGAAATTTTGAATCAGAAATTCAGATTTGGTTTAATATTTGAAAATTGTACTCAATGTAATTCACATTAATAACACAAGGAAAACAATTATATGAACATCTCAATGCAGAAAAAGCATTCTGATAGAATTCAACATCATAAACTCAAACTCAGGAAAGAAGTGAACTAATAACAGTATCTACAGAACATCTTCAGCAAACATCATACTTAATGGTTAAATGTTTAAGGCTCTCCCTCTTAGATCAGGAACATGCCAATTCAATTCACTGTACTGGAGCATCCCAAACAGCACATTTAGGCAAGGAAAAAAAAAAAAAGATGTAAGATTGGAAAGGATAAAAGCTTCATTTGCAGATATGATATTCGCAGATGACTGTATACATATACAATCCAAAATAACCTAAAGGTAAAGTATTAAAATATAGAGCAATATAAATGCTGAAACAATAGAAAAATCAATCTTGTTTTTATCTTACAGCTATCATGAGAAGATGCAATTTAAAAAACACTATTTACGATACCATCAAATCATGTCAAATGCCAAGGAATAAATCTAACAGAAGTTATGCAAGACCACTATATAGAAAACTACATACATAAGACATTATCAAGAGAGATTAAGGGAGACCAGATCAGAGAAAAAGAGGAGTAAGGGCAGGAGAGAGAGAATGAATGTGTTGTACTGAATAGATTGAAGGCAATCCCAATCAAAATTTTTTTGTAAAAATGTACAAGTTCATTCTAAAATGTATATGGAAATGGCAAAGGGGCTAGAAGAGCCAAAGAAATCTTGAAGATAAGTAGGAGAAGCTACTCTTCTGATTCAATATTCTATAACCAAAATCAACACACATAAAGTTACAGAAAATAGGACAATGTGATTTCAGTGTAAGGGTAAATGGACAGACCAGAGAAATAGAACAGACATGAAACAGATGTGAAAACAAACAATACAGAGCACTGGACGGACAAAAAAGACTTTTCAATAAATAACAGGTCAACTTGGTATCTCTATTGAAAAGCTCACACCACATCCAAAAATAAATTCCAAGTGGAGTGTATGTTTAAATGGAAAAGGCGAAACAATAAAGTTTCTAGAAGATAAATAGAAGGGTAGGCAAAGATTTATTAAACAGAATACATAAAGCACTAACCATAAAGGAAAATAGTTATACAATGAGTTGTATTAAAATAAAGCACTTCTGTTCATCAAAAGATCTTTTTAGAGACTAAAAAGGCAAGCCACCAAATAAGAGAAGATATCTGCAAAACATCACCACAAAGAGCTCTTATCTAGCGAATAAAAAGAACTTCAAATCAATTAAAAAAAAAAGAACGAAAAACCCCACCAGAAAAATGTGCAAAAGATTTGAACAGGTAATCCACAAGACAGAATGTCCAAATGGCCAGTAAACTTCTGAAAAGGTGTTTAACTTCATGAGTCATGAGGGAAACACAAACTAAAACCATAATGAGATTCTACTGCTCACACACTAGAATGACTAAAATTAAAAAGACTGGCAGCACCATAGGTTAGCGAGCACATGGAACAACAGCAACTCATATACACTGCTGGTGGGATTGTAAATTAATACAACCACTTGGGAAACTGTTCAGCAACAGCTGCTGATGCTGAACCTATGTATATCCTATAACCCAGCAATTCTACTTCTAAGTATATACCCAAAAGAAATTGTGCATATACACATCAAGAGACATGTACAAGAATGTTCACATAAGCATTATTCACGATAGCCAAAAACTGGAAAGATCCCAAATACTCATCAAAAGTACAATGAATTAACTGTGGTTTAATACCACAGAATACTATACAGAAATGAAAATGAATGAACTACAGCTTCACCCATCATCATGGATGAATTTCACAATGTTGACTGAAAGAAGGCAGACTCAGTATACAGTTTGATTCTATTTACATAAAGCATGAAAACTAGTACAACTAAATGCAATGTTGGAAGTTGCATTGGGCTGTTCTTTACTTTTTGTGCATTTTTTTTTGTATATTTCAACACAAAAAGTTTTGTAAACACCTAAAACAAAATAATCTGTATGTACTGATTATGGAAGGATCTCTAAAATATATTTTAAGGGAAAAAAGCTCGATGCACAACAGTGTGTATAGTATCACTTGTGTAAGAACAAACATATAGAGACATATTTGCTTTCCGAAGCTTATATAGAGAGATACACAAGAAATCAAAACCATGGCTGCCTCTGGGAGTAGAACTGGAGCGTGCTAGTAGAGGTGGTAATAGGCTGTTTGCAAGGGAGACTTATTTTTCTCTGTAACCCTTTTGTACATGTGCATATGTTATCTACTCAAAAGAAGCACCTCTGGCAGGGAGGGACTGACATGAAAGGGGCATTAAATGTATTGGTAACTCCTCAAATTTGGTCGTGGGTACATGTTTATTGTTGCAACACACTGGCATTACTTATTACAGCTTTTCGTAGGTCAAATATTTAACAATAAACTTAAAAAAAAAAACCAAGTATCTGCACAATGACAAACTGTGTATGCTCAATAAATGTTAGTTACCCTCCCCACTCTATTTCCAAATATCTAAACTTATCTCCCACCTATGTCCCACAGGAGCACTTCACTTTCTCTTCCATCTTCTAATGGCTGGTTATGAGGACTTTCTCAGTGGTGTTCTTAGTGTCAGAAATACCTCTGCTACTGTTAAAATTCTACTCATTCTTCAGAAACAACTCAAGTCTCACCTATTCCATGAAGCTCTCCAAGGCAATCACAGCCCGAACTTCACAGGAGAGAAAATGTCTTTCAAAAATAGGAAGGTCCTGGGCTTCCCTGGTGGTGCAGTGGTTGAGAGTCCACCTGCTGATGCAGGGGACACGAGTTCATGCCCCGGTCCGGGAAGATCCCACATGCCGCAGAGCGGCTGGGCCCGTGAGCCATGGCCGCTGAGCTTGCGCGTCCAGAGCCTGTGCTCCGCAACGGGAGAGGCCACAACAGTGAGAGGCCCGCGTACCACAAAAAAAAAAAAAAAAAAAAAAGGAAGATCCTAAGAGAACACTTAGTGCAATCATTTTGCAGAGGGGGTTAGTTAATGTCAGGTGATAGACATGACTTTATTATAGTTGTTATATATTTTAATGTATATCTACACAAAGTGTTCCCACAGTGAATAAAAAGACTTTCATCAATGCATATCATAGTTAAATTTCAGAATACCAGAAAGAGAGATGATCCTAAAAATGCTTAGGGAGTGAGGAGTGGGAAAATAGGTCATGCACAAAGGACAGGGAATCAGAACAGAACCTCTCAACAGCTACACCAAATACTTAAAGACAATGGAATAATATAATGCCATTAAAAATTTAAGGGAAAATAACTTCCAACTTAGAATTCTATACCCAGCTAAACTAAATACTCAAGTATAAGAATAAAAGACATTTTCAGACACGCAAGCTTTAAAAAAAAGTTACCTCCAATGTAGGCTTTCTTAGGATGTTAGTAGAGAATGTACTCCAAGAAAAAGGAAAACAGGATTCAGAAAACAGAGATCCAAAACATGAGAAAAATAAATAAAATGCCCTGAATTTGGTGAAAGGAAATCCCAAGAATTCAGCTATACAGTTGTTCTAGCAAATAACTAGTGCAAATTGCAGAACAGAGGGTTCCAAGAAAGATTTCTTAAAAAAAAAAAAAAAAGTAGGAGTTTTAGAATTTGGGAGTAAATTGTAAGTAAACAAAAAGAAAAGCAAATTTTATAAGGATGATTATACTAGTGAAAGAAGCCAGACTCAAAATGCTACATATGGAGTGATTCCATTTCTATGATAGTAAAATGGCATTAACAGAATAGAAAACAGATGAGAAGTTGCCAAAGGAGGGTGGTGAGGAAGGGGTGACTACTACAAGGGAATTTCTAAATCCTAACTGTAGTGGTGGCCACACAACTGTGTGTGCTTGTCAAGACTTGTAGAACTATACACTGAAAGGGTGAATTCTACTATATTTGTGTCTCAATTTAAAAAGTAGGGGGAGAAAGGGCAGCTTTTAACTCTAAGAAAAACAAATTATACAGAACAAATACAATTGTTGTATACTATATGGCTCTGCTATAAACAATTATATCTCATCACTATCATCATAATGTAAATACCTAACACCAACAGTCAAAACTGATATAAATACATAAGGAGAATGATGGAGACCAAATGTGTGGCACAGGGTGCTGTGAATTAAATCCTAATCTCTACAAGAGGAAGAAAATAGATAATCTCTAAAACTGTAAAGTCAAGAAATAGCCTTATAAGCATGTTATTTACAATGCTGGTTTTCCTGTTTCCTGGACTCTTCCTCTATAAAAGAAAACAGCTACAGTGTGGGCAGTGGTTGCCTGGGGAGGGTGGAACTTGGGGTGAAAAGTGGGGGCACTGCTGTTATTTGTTACAAGGTTCATGATACCCAGAGATCCTCCAAATTGTATTCAAAATACTCAACTTCACATGGAATTTCTTTTACTACTACTAGTTTGTCTCACAAGGCATTTACTCTCATTTAAAAATAAACATCTGGGGCTTCCCTGGTGGTGCAGTGGTTAAGAATCTGCCTGCTGGGGCTTCCTTGGTGGCGCAGTGGTTAAGAATCTGCCTGCCAATGCAGGAGACATGGGTTCAAGCCCTGGTCCAGGAAGATCCCACATGTCGTGGAGCAACTAAGCCCATGAGCCACAACTACTGAAGCCTGCACTCTAGAGCCTGCGAGCCACAACTACTGAGCCTGTGTGCCACAACTACTGAAGCCCGTGTGCCTAGAGCCCGTGCTCCTCAACAAGAGAAGTCACCGCAATGAGAAGTCTGTGCACCTCAACGAAAGAATAGCTCCCGCTCGCCGCAACTAGAGAAAGCCCATGTGCAGCAACGACCCAACACAGCCAAAAATAAATTAATTAAATTTTTTTAAAAAAGTATCTGCCTGCCAACGCAGGGGACATGGGTTCGAGCCCTGGTCCAGGAAGATCCCACATGCTGCGGAGCAACTAAGCCCGTGCACCACAACTACTGAACCTGCGCTCTAGAGCCCGCGTGCCACAACTACTGAAGCCCGCGTGCCTAGAGTCTGCGCTCTGCAACAAGAGAAGCCACCGCAGTGAGAAGCCCGCGCACCGCAGGTAGAGTAGCCCCCACTCGCCACAACTACAGAAAGCCCACATGCAGCAACGAAGACCCAATGCAGCCAAAAATAAATAAATTTATAAATAAATAAGATAAAAATAATCATCTGGATTTTGTTTTCCTTGTGAACAGCTGAGTAGCGTGATGAAAAGAGCCACCATCCAGGCATCTTCAAAGTTGAATTTTTGGCAGATGTTGTATGGGTTTCTTCTCTCGGAATACTTGTGGTTTAACAGTTTACAGGAGTGATAATCTCTTACATCATGCTGCCTAAGCTGTCAACCTGTTTAGTGAATGTGACACTTCCAGACATTTACAGTTTTCATTGACTTATTTTTGTCTTTACTGCTTTTCTTTTTAAATAATTAAAGGCTGAATTCCATAAACATAAAATGTATATCTTACTTGTTTAGTCCTAAGATATCTAATGCCTCAAAATGCATTAAGTGCAAGTAAATACCCTTCTTAAAGAATAATTAATGAAGATTAAATACCTTTAATTAATGAAGATTAAATACACTTATATTATTCTGATAACAAACATTAACCAATGAATGCTTGTGTCTACTTTAATGGGATTTGTTTTAATAAAAGAATGAATTTTATGGTTTGCGAATACAAAAACTGTTTAAATATTATTCATATTTTTAATTAATGAGAATTTATCCTATCTACAGGGTTTTCGATATCAAATTATCCTTGACAGGCAAAGAGACTGTATTTGACTTGAACCGCTAGGTTTCAAATGCTAATGCTCAGAACAAGGTTAAAACAATTGTGCCAACTGAAATTAAAAAAAAAAAAAAGAGGAGTCAATCTAAAAAAATATATATGAAGTAACACTCAAGTAGAATTTAGATATGCCAAAAATCACGAAGGACGCAATGACCGGAAATTTGGGAAACAAAACAGGATGCCAGGGGCTTCCCTGGTGGCGCAGTGGTTGGAGTCCGCCTGTCGATGCAGGTTCGTGCCCTGGTCCGGGAAGATCCCACATGCCGCAAACAAAACAAAACAAAACAAAACAAAACAAAAACAGGATGCCAAAACCTAGCCTCTCACCAGATTGCCAAACTGAAGTAGTATCTCTAGGTGCGGTAGGTCATGACCTGTGTGAGTTGCTTTGCCTAGTCTATCCCTTTCCCTCAATTCCTACTGATTGTGCAGAGTCTTGTGCACCCCTGGAAAGGAATCTGGATTTGATTCCAACTGCAATGGGATGCCATTGGAGGGTTTTAAGTAAGGGATTATAAGATCTGATTTGCTTTAGGGATCAAATGTGCTGATAAATGTGAACAGGCTCTGTAAATGCTAAAGCATCATACCAGCATATTTTATTACCTTGATAGAGGTCAAACTGAAAGGGAGAGATGAAAATAAGGAACATTAAAATCCAAGTAGGACAAGGCCCATTCTAAATCATGTGGCCTGGGGTCTTCTCCCAGGCTTCTCTCAAGTTCTGTTTGGGACTTGAGGAAGATCAGGTTTGGTGGAAGAGGAATTAGGAATTGTATTTGCCATATTAAGTTCGAGGTGACTATTAGACGCCTAGGTGGAGATCCTGAGAAAGTATCTGGATATATCCAACTGGAGCTAAAGAGAGAAACCAGGATGGAAATAACAGATTTAGGATCTATCAGAATATAGTTTTGCTAAAAACGATAGTTGCTAATCTTTATAGCATGCTTACTATATTTTAGACACCATTTTAAGTGCTTTATGTATAAACGCTCTTGGTCCTTACCACAGCTTTAGCAGGTTAGGTCCCATCATTATCTCTATTTTAAAAATGAAGAGGGCTTCCCTGGTGGCGCAGTGGTTGGGAGTCTGCCTGCCGATGCAGGGGACGCGGGTTCGTGCCCCGGTTCGGGAGGATCCCACATGCCACGGAGCGGCTGGGCCCGTGAGCCATGGCCGCTGAGCCTGCGCGTCCGGAGCCTGTGCTCCGCAACAGGAGAGGCCACAACAGTGAGAGGCCCGCGTACCACAAAAAGAAAAAAAAAAAAAAAGAAGAAGAAGAAACTGAGGCACAAAGACATTAAGCTACTTGTCCAAAGACACACAGCAAGTATGTACCAGAGCTGGAACTCAAACCTAGGTAATCTGACTCCAGAACTCCTTAAAGCCATGGGACTGTTTGGGATATACAAAGAGACAGGACTGAGGAAGAGGAGGACAGAGCCCTCACATACAGTATTTCAAGTCAAACAATTTCCTGAGTCCTGAAGATCAAGTGACTGGCGCTGTTTCAGGCTCTGCAGACACAAAGAAAAATAAGACACAGTCTCTCAGGAAGCCCACTCTGATGGCTATGAGCTGATGGCAACTATTTACTGAACATTTACTATGTGCCACACACTGGCCAAGCTTTTTAGATATGTTATTTCACTCCTCCTAACAGCCCTATGAGGTAGATGTTACTACAGCCATTTTAGAAATAATGAAACTGAGGTTTAGAGAGGTTAAATAATATAACCTAGTTATAAGTGACAGAACTAGGATTCAATCCAGGTCCATCTTACTTCAAAATCTGGTCTTTTCCAAGGAAATCCTGTTACATGCTATAACATGGATGAACCTTGAGGATATTATGCTAAGTGAAATAAGCCAGGCACAAAAAGACAATGTATGATTCCACTTATATGACGTATCTAAAGTAATCAAATTCATGGAAACAGAAAGTAGTAGAATGGTGGTTACCGGGGGCTGGGGGAGGGGAAAAAAGTAGTTGTTTAATGGGTTGTTTCAGATTTGCGAGATGAAAAAATTCTGGAGATCTGTTTCACAACAATGTGAATACTTGACACTACTGACTGCACACTTAAAAATGATTAAGAAGGTAAATTTTATGTGTTTACAACATAAAGAAAAAAAATTTTAATCTGGTCTTTCCAAGTATACCACATGCCATAATGGATATGCTTACTGTGCTATGGAAATACTTGTGAGGATATAATTTATTCTGCAACGTGGGGGTGTAGCAAGGAAGAGATCAAAGAAAGTGACTAAGAAAGGACACATCTGAAAGATGAAGGTCCCCACTTTATCTTCACTATAGTTTTGGGAAGGTACATCCATCTCAACCTCTGAAATAGCTCCCATTCCTGTCTGTATACAACTACTGATTACCACAATAACCAGACTAGATCAGGCTCAAGAACATTCCAGCACCTTCTATCTGGTGAGCTTCTTCAGTCTCCTCCCATTTCAAGTCATCCAGCACTGGAAACAAATTAAGTGTACTAAATTTCCCCATTCATTAAGTTAACTTCCGTGGCTCCCTATTGCCCTCAGAACATAGAGGAATATCAAGATGAGTGCTTAGGAGCAAATTACCTAATTTTTCTGAGCCTCAGTTTCTTCATCTGTGTTGAGATGAGTCCCGACACTTGGTTCAAAAGATTGAGAATTAAATAAAGACACTGTATACCTTGCACAATGCTTGATCCAAAATATGTGCTCAGTAAAGGTGAGTTAGTTCCCTTTCTGCCCATTCCTACATACCCAGCTCAGTAAGGGTCTTTGGGTTAAAGGATAGAGCAAGTATTTCCAGAATCTTAAGGCAGACAGAGAAGAATGCAAAGGGAAAAAAGTTGCTCATCTATGGTTAACTGATGTTCAGGAAAATACTGTTCACCCAGAACTGCTTCTTCATCTGTAACCCTCTACAAACACAGACCACCTGGTCTTTATCTTATATTCTGTCCTTTTAACCATATGAGTAATATTGAAGTGGTTCAAAATTAAGTTCATATATAAAGTTATACTGTGAAAAGTCTCACTCTCACACTCTCCCTCATCTACCCAATTCCCACTCCACTCCCACCAATCACTTTATTACTATTCCTGTATTTACTTAAAAAGTTTCTTTACGCAAAAGCTATCCTTAAATTAAACCAATGCTTTACAGGTGTGTTTGCAACGTAAGTTCTGGGAACATGGGGGCGGGGGGAGTAGAGCAGCGAGCAGCCTAGGTTTATTCATCCCGCTTTACCCTAAAGCAGTGTCCTTCATTCATTCAAAAAAAAAAAATGCTAATCATATATTGGGCACTATTTAAGCCAAATACCAAGTATAGCATTAATATTAACTGATTATTCTTCAGCTTTTTACTGTGCACCAGAAATGCATTTAACGCTTTTACACAAATCAGGAAACAGGCACAGAAACGTAACTTGCCCAAGCAAGAGAGAGCAGGGTTCTGAATCCAGGCCTGACTCCAGAGCCCTAGCTCTTTACCATGACGCTCTACTCTGGCAAACCAGATACAGTCCCTGCACCCGCTGGAGCTCAGCCTAACGTGGGACACACGCGAGAAAAAGGACAGACAACAAAGAAATATGTAATTACAGACTAAGAAAGTAATGTGGACGGAACGAATTCAGGGCTGTAACTGAGTAACAATGGGGACCCACTTTTGAAGAGGGAGGGTTGTGTCGAGGAAAGGCCTCTCTGAGAGAATGACATTTATGATGGCTTGGGAACCGTTTGGGGTTTGCAGTGATGACCCACCGCCCAAGTCACGGGGAAGAAACTCGCGGCCCGTAGAGGCTACAGCAAACTCGCCCAGGGTCCCCCAGACGTGCAGACGTGGCGCAAGGAAGGGAGGATCTAGGAGCTGGGCCTAAGACTCGTACACGCCATCAATGCCCGATGCAGCCCAGCCCTGCTCGGCCCCTAAGCCGGAGCCTCTAGCCTGCCGCTGCCCACTGCCCCGCCGCGGCTGACAGCGTCGCGACAGCCCACAGGGAGGCCCCGCGGCCAGCCAAGAAGGGTCGGGCCCGTACAGTGGCGGCCTGAAAAGGCCTCTTGCCCGGCCCCCCCGCCAGCTCCCGCCCGGTCCACCCCGCCCCGCCCCTCCGGGCCGGCTTCGTACCTGCACGGCCCGGACCAGGCCCCGGCCGGTCAGCTGGCCCTGCCGCAGCTGCAGCAGAATGTTACCAGGCCGCGGCCGGCCGCCCCATCCGCCCCAAGCCGCCACAGTTGCCGCCGCCCGTCGCCCTCGGCCGACCCCAGACCCAGCAGCCGCCGGCGCCGCCGCCATGTCTCCTCGTCCGACAAACAGGAAGCAAGCGGCCCCGGGGCCGCGGAGATTCCTACGGGGCGGCGGAGGGGTCGCCGCAGCGCCCCCAGTAGGCCGACGGCGGAGGCGCAAGCCGCGTGGCAAGGGGCCGTGCGCGCCGCGGGGACTGCTGGGAAATGTAGTCTTGCTCTCAGGAGGGCAGGTGCGAGAGAGCGATGTGGCGTTTCTTACGCCACTCGTCCTTCTGGCCCCTCAGTCCAGCATGTCAGTGAGGTCCCCCGAGGTCGAAGACAGGTCCTCGCGTGTGCATTCTCCCATTTCTTGCCTATTTGGGGAGGTTACAGCTAACTGGCTAGGAAAAGATCTTGGATACCAGACCAGGAATCTGGCCGTCTGGTCTGATTTCCCGCCTGCTTCTTTCTGCCTCTGACTCGCCACGGACCTCTCTGAGCCTCAATTTCCTCATTAGTTCATTCAGTCAGTAGTTCCTGGGAGCCTAAACAGCCAGGAAATAGTTCCTTGGGGCCAGCTCTGCGCCCAGCACTGAACGGTCCCTGAGAAAACAGTGGTGAGCAGAGCGGAGTAACTAGGTCCCTGTTTTGAAATGCTGGTTACAGGGAAGACAGCACATCCATACACAGACGCACAGTAACAAACTGGGTAACTTGTGTAACTGGGTAGGTTGTTGTGATGTTAAATGGAATAATGGAAGGGAAAAGGATTGGTAAATTGTGACATCATATTCTCTGTCAGAGGACTCTTGTCCTGATTTCTCCCCACCAGATAGTATGTTCTGTTCTACTCTGAGCCCAGGTAATCATTTTTTTGGCAAACTTCTGTGCCCGGATCGTGGCATCTCCTCTCCTTTTTTCTTCCTGGGAGGGGGTCTTGTAACATAAATGAAAGAGGAATGCTGGGTGTGATGCAATAAGGAATGGTGGAGATTGTGACCCATAACTTACTGCCCAAACCAGAACTTTTAAGAATGAAAGGATGCTATTAATTACAACGGGACAGCAGGCGTGTAAAGGGACTGTTCCTGGCAAACTGTGATTGTGGTCACCATCCCCATGCCCATCTACAAGGAGTGGTCTCTACTCGCCTCCTGCAGATTGTTGCTGAATTGTCTAGTTTTTCCAGAAAGGCCAAAAGTCTGGGTTTTTATGTGAAATCCCTCAATTTAAAAAACTCCATGGGCCAAATAAAACCCTATTTATGACCCCTGGAACAGGGAGACCAGGATCAGGTCCAGGTGTACATGGAAGTTTAGCATGTGGTAAGGGAGACATTTCAAATCAATGGGCAAAGAAAAAAAAAGTTAGGTCTTAAACTTTACACCAAGTTAAAAGGAATCTCAGACATACTAAAAGCTATGTATAACAAAATCAAAGTATAGTTCTAAAGCTGGATTGTGGTAATAGTTATACAACCTTAAGTTGACTAAAAATCATTAGATTGTATACTCAAAATGGGTGAGTTTTATGATATGTAAATTATACCTCATACATTTATGATATGTAAATTATCTGATATATTAAAAACCAAAGTATAAAAATAGTACAAGTGGGAACTTCCCTGGTGGCACAGTGGTTAAGAATCTGCCTGCCAATGCAGGGGACACGGGTTCGAGCCCTGGTCTGGGAAGATTCCACATGCCGCAGAGCAGCTGAGCCTGTGCGCCACAACTACTGAGCCTGCACTCTGGAGCCCATGAGCCACAACTGCCGAGCCTACGTGCCACAAGTGCTGAGGCCCACGAACCTAGAGCGCGTGCTCCACAACAAGAGAAGCTACCGCAGTGAAAAGCCCATGCACTGCATAGAAGAGTAGCCCCTGCTCACCGCAACTAGAGAAAGCCCGCACGCATAGCAACAAATACCCAACGCAGCCAAAAATAAATAAATAAATTTACCAAAAAAAAAAAGTAGAAGTTAATCTATGGGAATACTTTTACGATTTGGGGATAGAAAAGTTCTTCTCAATCATAAAACCCAGAAGTCATGGATAGGAAAAGATTGACAAGTTTGACCTTAACAATGTTAAAATTTTCTGTACAAGACACTATGCACAACCATAAAAGGCAAGTGATATTCTGGGAAACAGTCAATATCCAGGATGTATGAAGGACTTACTGCACCCTCTGCCTGAAGTTCTCATCCCCAGGAAGCTCTCTGAATGGCTTGCTTCCTCATGAACTCCAGGTTTCTATTCACGGAGAGATCTTCCCTACTATCCATATAAAAACAGCACTCCTTAAACTCACCATCTTATTACCTGCTTTGTCTGTTTCTATAGCACTATCTCCACATGACATAGTTGTTTACTTTTTGCACCCCTCCCCCTGACTGGAGTATAATCTTGGTCTTTGTTCATTGCTGCATTTATCTCCAGCACATAGAATATTCAGCTGACACACGGTAGGTGGTCAAATATTTGTTTATTGGTTCAAAAAATTAATGAACAGATGCATGAACACCTACAAAAATCAAGGTAAAGGGTTCCTGGTGGTCCAACGGGTAAGACTCCGGGCTCCCAATGCAGGGGGCCCGGGTTCGATTCCTGATCAGGGAACTAGACCCCGCATGCATGCGGCAACTAAGAGTCCGCATGCCACAACTAAGAAGTCCACATGCCGCAACTAAAAAGATCCCGCATGCTGCAACGAAGACCCTGTGCAGCCAAAATAAATAAATCAATCAATGCTTTTTAAAAAAATCAAGGAAAAAACCAAACAACCCAATAGAAATATAGGTAGAAAGGAAGAGGCAATTCACAAAAGCTAAATAAATGGCCAGTAAATGTGTAAAAAATGCCCACCCTCGATTTTATTAATAGTAGAATGTTTATGGTGAGAACATAAACTGATATATCTTTCTGCAAAGAAATTTTTTAGCAATATGAATTAATCATAAAGAAATCCAAACTTTTTGACTTGATAATTACTCCCTAATGATATTATTTGATATGATGATGATTTAATGCAAAAATGCTTATTACTGTATTATTTGTGAAAGCAAAAATAGAAAAAAATGTAACAATAAAGTAGGATCATGGTTAAATCTAGTGTTTCAATATAATGGAATATTTGAGCCATCGAACATCATCGTTTACAAAATAAAATACTAAGATTTCAAATAAAATTAAATATTCATATACTTTGATCTGCTTCTAGGACTTTATGTCTTAGCAACAGCTAAACAAGTATACCAAGATGTATTACTAAAATATTCAGTGAGATATTTATATATCAAAATATTGGAAAAATCTGAATAGCCATCAATAGGTGACTAGTTAAACGAACCACGTTTCATCTACTCAGCAGAATATTGCACAGTCACCGAAACGAATAGGACACACACACACACACACACACACACACACACACTGACATGGGAAGATGTTCATGACACAGTTAAGTTAAAAAAGCTCATAGAGGGCCTTCCCTGGTGGTGCAGTGGTTGAGAGTCCGCCTGCTGATGCAGGGGACACTGGTTCGTGCCCCGGTCGGGGAAGATTCCACATGCCGCGGAGCAGCTGGGCCCGTGAGCCATGGCCACTGAGCCTGCGCGTCCGGAGCCTGTGCTCCGCGACGGGAGAGGCCACAACAGTGAGAGGCCCGCATACCGCAAAAAAAAAAAAAAAAAAAAAAAAAGCTCATGGAGGGACTTCCCTGGCGGTCCAGTGGTTGAGACTTCGCCTTCCAATGCAGGGGGTATGGGTTCGATTCCTGGTCGAAGAGCTAAGATCCCACATGCCTTGCCGCCAAAAAAACAAAATATAAAACAGAATCAATATTGTAACAAATTCAATAAAGACTTTAAAAATGGTCCACATCAAGAAAGAAACAATCTTAAAAAAATTGTTTAAAACAAGCGCTCATGGGGCTTCCCTGGTGGCGCAGTGGTTGAGAGTCCGCCTGCCCATGCAGGGGACACGGGTTCGTGCCCCGGTCCGGGAAGATCCCACATGCCACGGAGCGGCTGGACCCGTGAGCCATGGCCGTTGAGCCTGCGCGTCCGGAGCCTTTGCTCCACAACGGGAGCGGCCACAACATTCCTTTCATTTTATTATAAGCGTAGATAACTTTAATAATTTAAAATATAAATTTAAAAAAGTACATATCTATAACTGGATAGGAAGGTGCTCACCACACACTCTTGAAAGAAAAATAAAGCAAGTTATAAAGGAAGAGGTATATTATGACCCCATTCATGTATAATTAGACATTCATACTCTATATGGTTATATGCACAGAATTACCTGAAAGAAATGTTACCAAAAATGTCAACTGTGGTTATCACAATGTAGACAGACTTCAGGTAATTTTTACTTTATTAATATTTTTCTTAATTTTTTACATAGTCTATGTATCATTTTTACACTCAGGGAGGAAAAAAAGTTCTTTTAATGTTAGAAATTAAGAAAAAAGAAAGGGGGCTTCCCTGGTGGCGCAGTGGTTGAGAATCTGCCAATGCAGGGGACACGGGTTCGAGCTCTGGTCTGGGAAGATCCTACATGCCACGGAGCAACTGAGCCCGTGAGCCACAACTACTGAGCCTGCGTGTCTGGAGCCTGTGCTCTGCAACAAAAGAGGCCGCGACAGTGAGAGGCCCGCGCACCGCGATGAAGAGTGGCCCCCGTTTGCTGCAAATAGAGAAAGCCCTTGCACAGAAACGAAGACCCAACACAGACAAAACTAAAATAAATAAATTAATTAATTTTTTAAAAAAAGAAAGGAAAAAAAATCCATTCCAGGGCCACAAAGCTGGACATTGGTCAGCTGTCTGTGAAGCAGCCAGCCTTCCCTGGACAGCCCCAGGATTTCACCCAGAGCTCTTCCTGAGGCATATGGTGGAATATACTCTCATCCTTGTCACAGCAAGGAGACAGGATCCTGACAAACCTTACAGTTCAAATGGCCCTTCAGGTTTCCCTTGGCACTCATGATGCTAGGAACAAGTCTTCGCACCTCAGTTTTGACCCAACTACAAATGTCACTTTACATTCCTAAATTTGAACCTTCCTCAGCCCAGCCTGGCCCAGGCATTCCCCAAAGCTGGCTATTCACTGAGTCAAAAATGATCACATCAAGTTCAGTCCTAAGGTCACTACTGACTAGGAAATAAGGAGATAGGTTTCCAGAAACCTCTGGGCAAAGGTACTCTCCACTTCATCTCTGTTCTGCTGGCCCGTTCTGTAGAAACCAGATGAGTGTCTTTCACCACCAGAGGGCAGAGCATCCCTCCAGTAAGAGGCCAGTTGATGTCAATTTAGGTCAGGGTTAGAAAAACTGAAGCTCCTTAATAGGCTAATTTCTTCCCCCACAATAATCCCAAATGGCTTAACGAAACATGCTGATATTACTCAGAGAGTATCACTTCTTGTAAATGAGTTACCAAACTCAACTAGGCAGATGGATTTTCTGGGGCAATTTTTTAGATCATATTTTTGAATCATAGAAAAGTCATTTTAATCAAAGCAACTGGCACAGTTATATTCAGACCACAGAAACAGCTGTTCGTGCATCGTCCTTTGGTGTTATTTCCGACTGTTATATTCTTTCACATTACATTTCTAATGTACAATCTCTCAAGGATTTGTTTCAAAAGGTTTGTTGAGTACCATTTCACCTGCCAGGCACTACTGTAGGTGCTAAATAAAAGAAACAAAGTCCCTGCTCTCATGGAGCTTATACACTTGTGTAAGACCCACCCTTCTTTCAGCATGTACCGTTGGCCAAGCACCTTATTTGCAATATTTTATTTTCCCTCAGCTTTTTGGGGGGAAATTTTCAAATCTACAGAAAAGTTGAAAGAATAATACGATGAATACTCATATATCCTTGCTTAAACTCACCAATTGTTAACATTGCTTTATCTATTTCTTCTCTATCTACATGTGTATATATACATATATATCACATTTTTGCCAAACCATTTGAAAGTAAATTACAGATATCATGATACTACACCCCAATATTTCAGCATTTATCTCCCAAGAACAAGGACATACTCCTAATAACCATGACACCATCACACCCAAGAAATTCAGTGTTGATATAATATTACCTTACATTCAATTTTCTGCAATTGCCCCCCAAAATGTCCCACAGAGTCTTCCCCGCACATTCAGGATTCAATCAAGGATCACTCATTGCTTTTGAATGCCATGTCTCTTTAGTGTCTTTTAATCTCTAAGACTCCCCTCATCTTTTCTGTCTTTCATGAAAGTCCCTTTCATTTTTCTGTCTCTTCAGTGTATGACAGTTCCCTTTTCTCTACATCCTCAATAACATTTGTTTCTGTTTTTTGTTTTTTTTATTTATTTGGTTGCACAGGGCCTTAGTTGCGGCAGGTGGGCTCCTTAGTTGCGGCTCACCGGCTCCTTAGTTGTAGCATGTGAACTCTTAGTTGCAGCATGATGTGGGATCTGGTTCCCTGACCAGGGATCGAACCTGGGCCCCCTTCATTGGGAGCATGGAGTATTAACCACTGTGCCACCAGGGAAGTCCCATGCCAACGTTTGTTATTTGGGTTCCTTTTGATGACAGCCATTCTGATTGGTGTGAGGTGATATATCATTGTGGTTTTGATTTGCATTTCCCTTATGATGAGTGATATTGAGCATCTTTTCATGTGTCTTTTAGCCATTTGCATTTCCTCTTTGGAAAAAATGTCTACTCAGTTCCTCTGGCCATTTTTTAATTGAGTTGTTTTTTTTCTTGATGTTGAGTTGTATGAGCTGTTTATATATGTTGGATATTAACCCCTTATCAGTCATGTCATTTGCAAATATCTTCTCCCATTCAGTAGGTTGCCTTTTCATTTTTTCAGAAAGAGAAATTAAGGAAACAATCCCATTAACCATCACATCAAAAAGAATAAAATACCTAGGAATAAACCTACCAGAGGAAGTAAAAGACCTGTATGCGGAAAACTATATGTAAGACACTGATGAAAGAAACTGAAGACAACACACACAGATGGAAAGATATACTGTGTTCTTGGACTGGAAGAATTAATATTGTTAAAATGACCATACTACCCAAGGCAATCTACAGATTCAATGCAATCTCAATCAAAATAAAATGGCACTTTTCACAGAACTAGAAAAAATAATTTTAAAATTTGTATAGAAACACAAAAGACCCCAAATAGCCAAAACAATCTTGAGAAAGAAGAACAGAGCTGGAGGAATCATGCTCTCTGACTTCAGACTATACAACAAAACTACAGTAATCAAAACAGTATGGTACTGGCACAAAAACAGAGACATAGATCAATGGGACAGAATAGAGAGCCCAGAAATAAATAAACCCACACTTATACGGTCAAGTAACCTATGACAAAGAAGGCAAGAATATACAAGAGAAAAGACAATATCTTCAATAAGTGGTACTGGGAAAACTGAATAGCTACATGTAAAAGAATGAAATTAGAACATTCTCTAACACCATATATAAAAATAAACTCAAAATAGATTAAAGACTTAAATGTAAAACCAGATACTATAAAACTACTAGAGGAAAACATAGGCAGAACACTCTGACATAAATCACAGCAATAATTTTTTGGATCCGTCTACTAAAGCAAAGGAAACCAAATAAAAATAAACAAATGGAACCTAATTAAACTTAAAAGCTTTCGCACAGCAAAGGAAACCATGGACAAAATGAAAAGACAACCTACTGAATGGCAGAAGATATTCGCAAATATGTCCAATAACAGGTTAATATCCAACATCATTATTGTTTTTAATGCTCAAATTGTCCCAAATTTGACCAGTGGTAGTCCTTTCAAGCCAGTTCCTGTGTCCTTTTGATATTTTCTGGGACAATCCTAATTTTAAATGGTCCCTGTGAGACTTGAACTTGTTCAACTTTGTCACCTGATCTGAGTTCAGAAAATACAATCACTCTAGATCTCTGCTCCAATCCCCACCAATGTAGATTCTTTCCTCACTTCCAGAGCCAATCACTCCTTAATCTACAACAGCACTTCCTAACTTTTTGAAGGGCTGAGGACCCTTCTATGATGAAAGCTTAAACCCCTTCTCCCCAAAAAGATGCATACACACACACACACACACACACACACACACACACACAAATTTTGCCACAAGGTTCTTGGCTTGGGCTTCAAACTAGTTATCTCAAGGCTGTTCATGGAACACCTGCTATGTATCAGAAATTATGGTAGAAATGCAAAGGGAAGAAAGGAAGAAAATTAACATTAAAAAAGACCTACTATGTATGTTCCAGACACTGTGTCAAAAGTTAGATACATGTTATCTCAACAAAGAGACATAAAATAGGGAGTTAATAAACTAACCAACAAATTGTCATAGCAAGATGGAATACGTGCAGTTATAAATAAAGGCATATGGTCATTAAATTTCATTCACTCACCAAATATTTATTGCAAACTTACTATGTGCAGGCACTCTCCTAGGAACTGGAGATATATCTGTGAATAAGATAAACATGGTTTGTGCCTTCCAGGGTCCAGAGTCTAGTGGAGGAAGATAGATAGATAAGCAATTCCAATCCACACAAGCATTATAACCTTGAACAAGTTACTTAACTTTCTAAAGCCTCAATTTGCTTATGTGTAAATGGAGAAAATAGCAGCATCAACCCCAATGGATTGTTCTGAGTTTTATATGAGATAATAGATATAACACAGGACCTGGCACAAAGTAGACACTAACAAAATATTAGCTATTATTATTACATTATATTTATCACATAAATTTTCTTGTTCAAAAATATGTAAAATTCAGTGGCTTTAAACTGGCATTTTTAAGGCTCTACACAATCCATGTTTACCCCTAAGTATTCAATCCTGATTCCCACTGTTCTTCCACATCCCCCTCCACGTTCCAGGCAGACTGGGATCCTTAGAGACCTCCTGTCATGCTAAGGATGAGAGCCTCCAACTCCTGCAAATCCCACATTTTCTTTAAGACTAAGCTCCTACCCTTTTCAGAACTCTGGAAGCATTTCTGGTCAGACTCTCACAACTTAACCCTTGCTCACAAACCGTTTTAGTATTGTTCAATACTTAGTTCTTATGGTTTCTTTCAATTTCGTAGATAGATTGCATCTAAGAGCAGGATAAAGTAACAAGATTACTTTCCCCTCCTTTTAACACACATATAGTTCAAAAGATATTCAAAGCCTTATTTCCTTGACTTGTATAATTATCCCCTTTAAAAAATCCTTTTTGGAAAGAATCCAAAAAAATCTCTTTTAAAAAGAAAGAAAATTCTGAGTAAAAGCCACTGCCTCTGAGTCTTTATTACAATTCTTGGGAACCTCTTGACAGGCAACAAATTCGAATTCTCTGGTGGATTCGAGTCTTACAAACAGCCCAAAGTCCTTCTGAGTGGAGCTTGATGAATAAGTGGATTATTAATACCGTTTTTTCCTGTTCTTTATTAAGAAAACTTCTAATTTGGAATAACTTTAGATTTACATAAGAGTTGCAAGGATAGTACAAACAGTTCCCTTACTGTTTGTAAGGGAACAAACACACCTGTAACCCAGCTTCCCCAAATATTTACGTCTTACGTGACCATCATTTTTCTGTTTGTTTGTTTTTTAAGCTGCAGTACAAGAAATCCCACATTGACTGTTGTGCTGCAATCCCAGAAAGCAATCAATCAAATTAGAACAGACCCTGTGAAAAAAATAGAATAGATTCCAACCAGGAATTAGTGTCAAAAATTGAAAGGAGGAACATCATTTCAGATTCTTCAGCAGGATATAATGAACAAGAAGAAGATTGTAAGAGGATATAATGAACAATTTTATGCCTAGACATTTGAAAATTTAGATGAAATAAATAAATTTCTAGGAAAAAAAGCCATACCTAAATGGACACCACAAAATTGGAATAATCCCATATCTATTAAGAAATTGAATCTATAAATTAAAAACCTTCCCACAAAGAAAACTCCAGCCCTAAATGGCTGTGATATCTACTAAACTTTCAAGGAAGAAATAATACCAGCAATACACAATTTCTTCCAAAGACCGGAAAAAGAGTTAACATTCCCCGACTGATATTACGAGGGGAGCATAACACTAATACCAACATAGGAGATAAGGTGCAATAAAAATCTCTAATTTTATTTCATTTAATTCAAACTGCTTTCATTAATAAGGTCTCATCAATTTGTTGCAACAATGATGGGGACATCCAATACCCTGGTTCTCAAACTTAAGCTTGTATCAGAATCACCTGGAAGGCTTGTTGAACCACATATTGCTGGCCCTACCCCAGAGTTTCTGAATCAGAAGGTCCAGAGTGGAGCCCAAGAGTTTGCATTTGTAAGAAGTTCTCTGGTGATGCTGATGCTGCCGGACCAGGGACCACATTTGAAAACCATGGATCCAGTGGCATATATATTGAAATCTTGTTGCCATAGCAGTAATATTATTTGAAATGCTTGGATAGGCTTGAAATGTTGGAATGGGTTTCCCAAGAACTTTCTAATTTAATTCACTAAGAATGTTAAAAATATATATCAAATAGGCCAACATTGTTACTCAAAAAAAACTTTGAAAAGATTTTCCAAATGAGATTGCTTTTTGACTAGAAAAATATGAATTTCACTCTTGTATTCCTACAATGTGCTTTGGACTTTCCTTTAAGACAACCAACTAACTTTGATATGATAAACTAAGTGGTAGGTCAGCTCTAAGCCCCGAAAAAGTGTTGTTTTTTTTTTAATTAGCTATTTTGTCAGCTTCCTTTAACAAAATTAACAAGAACATACACATGAATTTCAGCAGAATCTCTGTTTTCCAAAGATTTACAACATATGAAAGAGTATGCCAAATAACATTGTTTTTAGATGCTTCTAAAATTTTTAAATGCCTTTGTTATATTTTCATTTTTCCAGACTAATTTACATTGACCAAAATTGCACTTGTCAATTCTGTAAACATTTTAAATCAAGTTTTGTGTGAAGAGGTTAACTAAACACCTAACAAGACCCTCCTTAAAATGGCCTTACCACTCATATCAGACATAAACTAAGTGTTGTGCAATTTGCAACTTGTCTTTCTCAAGTTAGATCACAAAATCTATACCAGACTGTAATAGCATAACAAACATTGCTTCTAAAATCTGCAACAGCAAAGATTCAAGGAGAAATCGTCTTATTGCTAAGACATATTTTTATCAGTTGATCTACCATAAAAACAGTACACACCAAAATACATACCAGAAGATTAAAACGCTTTTGCACAGGGAAGGAAACCATCAACAAAACCAAAACGTCACCTATTGAATGGGAGAAGATATTTGCAAATGATATATCCAGTAAGATATTTGCAAATGATGTATCCAAAAGATACAAAGAACTCATACAACTCAACATCAAAAAACAAAATCACTTGATTAAAAAATGGGCAGAGGATCTGAATAGACATTTTTCCAAAAAAGACATACAGATGGCCAACATGCACATGAAAAGATGCTCAACATCAGTGATCATCAGGGAAATGCAAATCAAAGCCACAATGAGATATCACCTCTCACCTGTCAGATGGCTATTATCAAAAAGACAACAAATAACAAGTGTGGATGAGGATGTGGAGAAAAGAGAACCCTCGTGCATTATTGGTGGGAATGTAAATTGCTGCAGCCACTATGGAAAAGTGTATGGAGATTCCTCAAAAAATTAAAAATAGAACTACCATACAATCCAGCAATTTCACTCCTGGGTATCCAAAGAAAATGAAAACACTAATTCAAAAAGATATATGCACTTCTATGTTCACTGCAGCATTATTTACAATAGCCAAGATACAGAAGCAACGTAAGTGCTCATCAATACATGAATGAATAAAGAACACGTGACATATATATATATTTTATATATATATATATATACACACACACACACACACACACATACATACATACACACACACCATGGATATTACTCAGCCACAAAAAAAAAGAATGAAATCCTGCCATTTGTGACAACATGGATGGACGTAGAAGGTATTATGCTAAGTGAAATAAGTCAGAGAACGACAAATGCTGTATGATTTTACTTATATGTGGAACCTAAAAACGAAAACAAAGGAACAAACATAACAAAACAGAAACAGAGTTATAGATACAGAGAAGAAACAGGTGGCTGCAGAGGGGAATTGGGAAGGGGAGGAAAGAAATAGATGAGGGAGATTAAGAGGTACAAAATTCCAGTTACAAAACAAATGAGTCAGGGGTATGAAATGTCCAGTGTGGGGAATATAGTCAATAATTATGTAACATCTTTGTATGGTGGCAGGTCGTAACTGGACTTAGTGTGGTGAGTATCTTGCAATGCACAGAAATATCAAATCACTATGTTGTGTAACAGGAACTAACATAGTTTTATAGGTCAAGTATACTTCAGAAACAAACAAACTCAGGAAAAGAGATCAGTTTTGTGGTTACCAGAGGCAGGGGGTGAGGGGTGGAGAACTGGATGAAGGCAGTCAAAAGGTACAAACCTTCAGTTATAAGATAAATTAACACTAGGGGTGTAATGTACACCATGATAAATATAATTAACACGGCTGCATGTTATAGAGGAAAGTTGTTAAGAGAGTAAATCCTAAGAGTTCTCATCACAAGGAAACATTTTTTTCTATTTCTTTAATGTTGTATCTATATGAGATGACGGATGTTCACTAAACTTATTGTGGCAAACATTTCATGATGTTTCTAAGTCAAATCATCATGCTGTACACCTTAAATTTATCCAGTGCTGTGTGTCGATTATATCTCAATAAAACTGGAAGAAAAACAAAAACAAAAAAATATATATGCCTAAAGAATAATTTTTTTTCAGGAGCCATGTGAGCAATTTTCCCTTTAGACACATAATATACAACCCAATACAATGATAACAAGGTTTTCCCACTGACAGGTACATCATGACTCAGAAAAATTTGCCCATCACAATATATATATTTTTTCTTTTTCTGAAAATATTTAAGGGACTAAGTCAGCATGTCATGTTTCCAAGTATATTTTTAATATTGGTGGCTTTAAGTTTTCATTGGCAAGTGTATCATTACAAATAACACACTAGTATATGTCACTTTTTGGTTTTGCACATTTGATAAAGCCATATATATATATATATATATATATATATTTGGCTGCATTGGGTCTCCATTGCTGCGTGGGGGCTTTTTCTAGTTGTGGTGAGCGGGGGCTGCTCTTCATTGAGGTGCACGGGCTTCTCATTGCAGTGGCTTCTCTTGTTGCAGAGCATGGGCTCCAGGCACACGGGCTTCAGTGGCACGTGGGCTCAGTAGTTGTGGCTCGCGGGCTCTAGAGCACAGGCTCAGTAGTTGTGGCACACGGGCTTAGTTGCTCTGTGGCATGTGGGATCTTCCCGGACCAGGGCTCGAACCCGTGTCCCCTGCATTGGCAGGCGGATTCTTAACCACTGTGCCACCAGGGAAGTCCCAAAAGCCATATTTTTTAAGAGCTGTCTTACTAAACTTACCCTTTCCTTTTTTTTTTTTTTTTTTTTTTTTTTTTGCTGTATGCGGGCCTCTCACTGTTGTGGCCTCTCCCGTTGCGGAGCACAGGCTCCGGACGCGCAGGCTCAGCAGCCATGGCTCACGGGCCCAGCTGCTCCGCGGCATGTGGGATCTTCCCGGACCGGGGCACGAACCCACGTCCCCTGCATCGGCAGGCGGACTCTCAACCACTGCGCCACCAGGGAAGCCCTACCCTTTCTTTTTAATGAGGCACAAATAAAGGCACCATCTGCTGACTAAGGTCAGTACTTTCCCCAATATCACTATTCACTGTTCCCATATTTTTCACCTTCTCATTCTCATTTTTTGTAGCATTAAAATAATTATTTAAGGGCAATTTGAAATAGTGCAATAAAAAAATGCTACATTTTTCCACACATTCAAGATTTTCCTGATTATGAACTTTCTGAGAAACCACACTGCAAATTCCTAACCAAAACTCACTTGAAAGTCATGGCAATGTTGCCAAAAATAAAATTCTCCCACACTTTCATTCACAACTAACTTCAAATTATGTTGCTATAAAGTTAAACAATACTCAATTCTCCCATTGTAGGGTGATGATCATATTACTGACAGTCATAGACCAGAAAATCAAAGTAGATGCTAGTCCACTGAATAAAACAATCTGCTCCTAACCAATGTATATATTTTTCACATTCCATCTGTGTCTCTCTCCCACAGCATGATGCAGTTAGCCTTAGTATTGCCAATGCCCTTGATTCTTGTCAAGGATCAACATGATACACTCTAACAATTTCTAATCCATTCTATTTCATTACTGTAAAAGTTAGTTGTGACTCATTATATTTATTTCTTGACCCGCTGAAGGGTCATAAGCTGAGTCTCAAAAACACTGCTCTAAGGCACTAAACAAGCAAGAAAGTTTGAAAGTATATATAAACAGAATAGCTTATGTCTGCGCATGCAGAATGCTTCCTTTGGTAAATTTATTTTCCAGGTATGGATTTAGACCACTCTGTGCCTGCAAATTGCTGCTGCTTCTTGAGAGAGTGTATGTTCTTTTTCGTTTCCTTGTTTGTTTTTTTTTTTGCTTTTAAAAAAAATTGAGATATAATTCATATGCCATAAATTCACCCTATTACAGTGTACAGTTCAGGGACTTCCCTGGTGGTGCAGTGGATAAAAATCCACCTGCCAATGCAGGGATTGGCAGGTTTGAGCCCTGGTCCGGGAAGATCCCACATGGCGCGGAGCAACTAAGCCCGTGCGCCACAACTACTGAGCCTGCGCTCTAGAGCCCGCGAGCCACAAGTACTGAAGCCCTTGCTCCTAGAGCCGTGCTCCGCAACAAGAGAAGTCCCCGCTCACCACAACTAGAGAAAGCCAGCGTGCAGCAACGAAGACCCAACGCAGCCAAAAAAAATTTTAAAAATAAAGTGTACGGTTTAGTAGTTTTTAGTATATTCACAAAGTTGTGTAACCATCAACACTCTCTAATTTTACATTTTCATCACCCACCAAAAAAAACACAAAAAACCCTATGCACATTAGGAGTAACTCCCCATTCCTTCCCCCCTCCCCCTGGCAACTAACGATTTACTTTCTGTCTCTATGGATTTGTCTAGGTTACGTGCTTCATATAAGAAGAACAATATGATAAGTGGTCTTTTGTGTCTGGCTTCTTCCACTTAGCATATATTTTCAAGGTTTAGCCACGTTGTAGTATTTATCAGTACTTCATTCCTTTTTGTGGTTGAAAAATATTCCATTGTATGGATATGCCACATTCTGTTTATCCATTTTTCAGTTTACGTATATTAGGGTTTTTTACACCTTGGGCTATTATGAATAATGCTGCTATAAACATTGGTGTTTAAGTTTTCATGTGGGTATATGTTTTCATTTATCTCAGGTATATATAAACCTGGGAGTGAAATTAGTGGGTCATAGGTTATTCTATGTTTAACTTTTTGAGGAACTGCCAAACTGTTTTCCAGACCAGCTTCCCCATTTTGTATTCCCACCTCCAACATATGAGGGTTCCAAATTCTTCTTAACATTTGTCTTTTTTTTTTTATTATAGCCATCTGCAATGGACTGAATGTTTATGTCTTCCCAAAATTCACATGCTGAAATCCTAACCCCCAAGGTGATGGTATTAGGAGGCGGGGCCTTTGGGAGGTGATTAGTTTCACCCTCATGAATGGCGTTAGTGCCCTTATAAAAGAGGCCCCAGAGAGATCCCTCATCCCTTCTGATGTGGTTACGGTGGAAAGACAGCCATCTAGGAAGCAGGCTCTCAGCAGACACGGAATCTGCCAGCACCTTGATCTTGGGCTTCCCAGCCTTTGGAACTGTGAGAAATAAATTTTTATTGTTTATAAGCCACTTAGTTTATCGTATTTTGTTATAGCAGCCCAAACAGACTAAGACACTGTCCTAGTGGATGTGAAGTGGTATCTCATTGTGGGTTTGATTTGCATTTCCTTAATGACTAATGATGTTAAACATCTTTTCATGTGCTTATTGGCCATCTGTATACTTCTTTGGAGAAATGTCTATTTATCTCCTTTGCCCATTTTTTGATTGGGTTGTCTTTTATTGTTGAGTTGTAAGAGTTCTTTATATATTCTGGATACTAGACCCTCACCAGATATTTGATTTGCAAATATTTTCTCCCATTCTGTAGGGATAGTGTCCTTTGAAGCACAAAGTTTTTAATTTTGAGAAAGTCCAATTTATCTGTTTTTCTTTGTCTACATGTGCTTTAAGGTGTCTTCTAAGAAGCCATGGCCTAATCCAAGGTCACAAAGATTTATGCCTATGTTTTCTCCTAAGAATTTTATAGTTTTAGCTCCTATTTAGGTCTTTGAGTCACTGAGTTAATTGTTTTTAATATGGTGTTAAATAGTGGTCCAAAATCTTTCTTGTGCAAGTAGATATCCAGTTGTCCCAGCAAAAGTTGTTAAAAATATTCCCCATTGGATTGCCTTGGCACCTTTTTCAAAAATCAGCTGACCACAAATATAAAGGTTTATTTCTGCACTCTCAGTTCTATTCCATTAATTCATACATCTATCCTTATGCCAGCACCGCACTGTCTTGATTATTGTATCTTTGTAGTAAGTTTTGAAATCAGGACGTGTGAATCCTCCAGCTTTGTTCTTCTTTTTCAGGATTGTTTTGGCTATTCTGGGTCCCCTGACTTTCCAAATGACTTTTAGGATCAGCTTGTCAAATTCTCTTTAAAAAGCAGCTGAATTTTGATAGACATTGCATTCAATCTGTAGACTAATTTGGGTAGTAATGCCATCTTAACAATATTGTGTCTTCTAACCCATGAACATGGAAATATTTTTCTATTTATTTAGGTCTTTAAAGTTTTCTTTTAACAATGTTTTATAGTTTTCAGTGTACAAATCTTCTTGTACTTCTTTTGGTAAATTTACTCCCAAGTAATTTATTCTATTTTATGCTATTATAAATGGAAATGTTTTCTTAATTTCATTTCTATATTGTTAATTGCAAATGTATGGAAGTAAACTGACTTTTGAATATTGATCTTGTATCCCACAACCTTGCTAATCTAATGTTTTTCTTTTATTTGGGAGTGGTGTAAAGATAATGATTAACTTTAGACTTTAAATTAAAAACATGTACCAGTCAGAATGGTCTCTAGGTGTAACAGTCAGGCACCTGACAGGAAACATATGGCTCATTCAAATTAGGAACATTAGAGGAGGGTTTAATAAAAAGACTATTTACAAAGGTATGGGCAGAGTGTAAGAGAACCACAAAGGATAACTCAGGAATCTGGGGCTACTAACAGCACAGCAATTACCATACCCAGCCTGAAAGAACAAGGGAATGGAAAGGTTACCATTTCCTGAAAAGAAGGAGTTGAGAGAAACAGTGACCTTCAATTGAGAGACTAGCCAGCCTGAAGCACCCCGGAAGGAAGGAAGCCAGGGGGGACAAATATCATGACATCATTCTACTCCCTTTTGCCAAATTCCTGCCTGGACGCCCCATTGACTGGACCCAAGTAGAAGCCAGAAGGAAAGTGAACCCACTGGGGTAGTTCATACAGGCTACAGGAGTAGAGAACAATTCACCCTCGTGGGGCAGAAAGGGTGGAGAGTACTTCTGGAGGAGCAAATGGAAGATACTCTACAGACTAGGTCATGCCACAGTAACCAGCAACCTCATCAGAATCACTCAAAGAAAGTATAAGAAAGAAAACAATAAAAAATACTGAATCACTATGTTGTACACCTGAAACTAATATAATATTGTAAATTATACTATACTTCAATAAAACATAAAGTACACCTGATTAGTAATAAAATATGAAAGTATTAAAAAAAAGAAAGAAAATAATAAAATAAAAGCAAAAATTAGGACAATAGAAAATAAATATAACAATTGACAGTAACAACCAAGTCAAAAGTTTGTTGCTGGGCTTCCCTGGTGGTGCAGTGGTTGTGAATCTGCCTGCTGATGCAGGGGACACGGGTTCGAGCCCTCGTCTGGGAAGATCCTACATGCCACGGAGCAACTAAGCCCGTGAGCCACAACTGCTGAGCCTGCGCATCTGGAGCCTGCGCTTCGCAACAAGACAGGCCACGATAGTGGGAGGCCTGCACACCCCGATGAAGAGTGGCCCCCGCTTGCCGCAACTGGAGAGAGCCCTTGTGCAGAAACGAAGACCCAACAGAGCCAAAAATAATTAATTAATTAAAAATGAATATCTGTTTATAAAAAAAATGTTTTTTGCTGAAAAAAGAATAATAAAATTAAAAATCTCTGGCAAGACTAATCAAGGCATAGATAACTAATATTAGGAATAAAAGAGAACAACTTTAGGGCTTCCCTGGTGGCACAGTGGTTGAGAGTCCACCTGCCGATGCAGGGGACGCGGGTTTGTGCCCCGGTCCGGGAGGATCCCACATGCCGTGGAGCGGCTAGGCCCGTGAGCCATGGCCGCTGAGCCTGCGCTGTGCTCCGCAACGGGAGAGGCCACAACAGTGAGGGGCCCGCGTACCACAAAAAAAAAAACAAAAAACAACTTTATGCTAATAAATTCCTAGAAAAACACAAATTTCTGTGGTGATCATTTTGTTATATATAAAAATATTGAATCACTATGTTGTACACCTGAAACTAGTATAATATTGTAAGTCAATTATACTTTAATTTAAAAAATGCAATTTTGTAAGTTGGGGAAGTCGATGGGATTTGGGGAAGGACTTTCCTTCCTCTCTCTGGCCTAGAATCTAGTGTGTTGACTGATGATCAAGGGTGTCCCTGAGTGTGGGGTGAGCTGGCCTCGGCCACAAAGAAGCCCTGAATAACGAGTGAGGTGGATTGTGGTTCTATGAGCAGCCATAGCTAATGGTAATTGTTAGTTTCTAGATGTTGTCATGTCCTCAACTTTCAGTCAAGTCTTGTTAAAGGTTATAGCGGTTCTTATATGTGCTGTGGGGAATTAAGAGTAGGTCTAGGTCCCTATTCTGAGGCAAAGTAATAAAAGGAGGGCAACAGGTATCCTTGTCTATCAAAGTGGCCACAGAGGCTTGTCCTGGAACTGCAGAAGATAATCAGCAGCTGAATTAATGAAGGTTCAAGGGCAAAGATGAGGCTGGCAGATAAAACCAGACAAGCTGCTGGTAAAAAGTCACCTCCCCAGCTATTAGAGAAATGGTCAATTCTGGGATGGGGCAGGAAATATATAAGATGAGCCTGAAACATCTTCTTTTACCAGAAAGCAAGGAAGCTATCAAGGATGACTGGGGTTGCATTAACAGGACTCAGGAGCTAACTTGAAGAGAGGCTTCCATTGGCCAGAAATGGGAAAATTTGAGTTTTGATTCAGTGGACTGAAAACCATCAAATGAGTTTAAATCCAAGTTTGAAGTACTTTTTATAAAAACTTCATTGTCACCTTTGGAGGATGTTAGGGAATCTGCTCATTATTTTGAAAACTGGTAAATAAAGGAAAAGAACCAAGACTTTTCTGTATGAACTATACCTCAAGGTAGCCAACTAGTGAATAAGGAAAAGTCTTTCTTTAGAGAAGTATTCTAGCCAAATCAGAATATCATGATATTGTAACCCCTACTGAAATATTGAATGTAGGCAATGGTCAACAAAAGGCTGTTAGTAATTGAGACAACCAGATACATGTGCCTCCTGATTGAAGTACACAACACTATTTATGAAACATTCTTGAAAAATAAAAACAAAATGTAAAAATCTGAATCTGGGGACTTCCCTGGTGGTGCAGTGGTTAAGAATCCGCTTGCCAATGCAGGGGACATGGGTTCGAGCCCTGGTCCGGGTAGATCCCTCATACCGTGGAGCAACTAAGCCCATGTGCCACAACTACTGAGCCTGCGTGCCACAACTACTGAAGCCTGCGTGCCTACAGCCCGTGCTCTGCAACGAGAAGCCTGCACACAGCAACGAAGAGTAGCCCCCGCTCGCTGCAACTAGAGAAAGCCCATGTACAGCAACAAAGACCCAATGCAGCCAAAAATAAATAAATATTTTTTAAAATGGCTCTTAGGATAACATATTCTAAATGGAAAACTTAAAAAAAAATCTGACTCTGATTAAGTCTCTAGATCTTAATATCAATTTACCAAAACAAAAACACCAGGGAGACATTAAACAATCAATTCCACAGGGATGCAATTAGCTAAACCCATAATATGGGAAACTATAGGACAAACAACCCAGTTTCTTCAACAAATAAATTGCTGTGAAAGTAAGAGAGAGTTCAAGAAAATGAAAAGACAAGCCACAGACTGGGAGAAATATTTGCAAGACATATACAATAAAGGACTGTTTTCCAAAATATACAAAGGATACTTAACAATTAAAAAAACCCAACAACTTGATTAAAATGTGGGCCAAGAACTTAACAGACACCTCACCAAAGAAGACACACAGATGGCAAACAACCATATGAAAAGATGCTTCACATCAAATGTCATCACGGAAATGCAAATTAAAACAAGGAGATACCATAACTGAGTCACTTCGCTGTACAGCAGAGATTGGCATAACATTGTAAATCAACTATACCTCAAAACAAAACAAAACAACTCCCTCTCCCCTCCCCCCCCCAAAATAATGAGATACCACTACACACCTTTTAGAATGGCCAAAATTCAAAACACTGACAATATCAAAAGCTGACAAGGATGTAGAACAACAGGAACTTTCAGTGCTGGTAGAAATGCAAAATGGTACAGCCACTATGGAAGACACTTTGGTGGATTCTTAAAAAAAACTAAATGTACTCTTACTATAATATCCAGCAATCATGCTCCCTGGTATTTACCCACAGGAGCTGAAAACTTATGTCCACACAAAAACCTGCACACAGATGTTCATAGCAGTTTTATTCATAATTGCCCAAACTTGGAAGCAACCAAGATATCCTCAGTAGGTGAATGATTAAATAAACTGATATATCCAGACAATGTATTTTTTTTAAAAATGAGCTATTGAGCCATGAAAAGGCATGGAGGAAACTAAAATGCATGCTACGAAGTGAAAGAAGCCAATCTGAAAAGGCTATATATTGTATGACATTTTGGAAGGTAAAATCATGGAGACAGTAAAAAGATCAGTGGTTACCAGGGGTTAGAGAGAGGAAGGGATGAAAAGGTGGAGCACAGAGGGTTTTTAGGGCAGTGAAACTACTCTGTATGATACTATAATGGTGGACACACATCATTATACATTTGTCAAAACCCATACATACAATGTACAACACCAAGAATGAATCATAATGTAAACTATCAACGTACAACCTCCCAAGACTGAATCAAGATGAAATAGAAAATATTAAAAGATCGATTACCAGTAATGAAATTGAATTAGTAATTTAAAAAAAAAAACTCACAACAAACAAAAGTCCAGGACCAGATGACTTCACAGGTGAATTCTACCAAACGTTTAAAGAAGAGGTAATACCTATCCTTCGCAAACTATTCCAAAAAACTGAAGAGGAAGGAATGCTTCCAAACTATTCTACTAGGCCAGTATCACCCTGATACCAAAACCAGACAAAGGCACACACAAAAAAGAAAGGTACAAGCCAATATCACTGATAAACATGCAAAAATCCTCAACAAAATATTAGCAAACTGAATTCAACAATATATTAAGAAGATCATACACCATGATCAAGTGGGATTTATCCCAGGGATGAAAGGATGGTTCAATATCCATAAATCAATGTGATACATAAACAAATTGAAGGATAAAAATGATATGATGATCTCAATAGATGCAGAAAAAGCTTTTGACAAAATTCAACATCCATTTGGCTGCTCTCACCTTCTGAGACAGCCCACACTCTGTGGAGACTGTTTCTCCCAGGGCTGCTCTCACTTTTTTAAAAAAAATAAATCTATTTATTTATTTATTTTTGGCTGCATTGGGTCTTCGTTGCAGTGTGCGGACTTCTCATTGCGGTGGCTTCTCTTGTTGCAGAGCATGGGCTCTAGGCACACAGGCTTCAGTAGTTGTGGCGCACAGGCTCAGTAGTTGTGGCTCGTGGGCTCTAGAGCACAAGCTCAGTAGTTGTGGTGCACAGGCTTAGTTGTTCCACGGCATGTGGGATCTTCCCGGACCAGGGCTCAAACCCACATCCCCTGCATTGGCAGGTGGATTCTTAACCACTGCACCACCAGAGAAATCCTGCTCTCACCTGCTCTCACCTTTTGAGATGGACTGCATTCTGTCTATGGAATGTGTATCTCTGCTTTCACTTTACTATGGCTTGCTCTTGAATTCTTTCCTGTGTGAAGCCAAGGACTCTCACTTGGTGGCCTGTCCCAGGAACTTGCCTGAGACCTGAGACATGACCATCCTCTTGTGCCCCATATTCCTGCAACATCTTTACAAAGGAAGAGGAAGAAGTTGGTCTTCTCCCCCTCCCAACTTTTCCTTTGATTATAAAGATGTAGCCCACTTAGTTCTCAGGGCAGAGCCCTCTTGCCTGCCCACTTGTATCCTTTATGAGCATCCTAAATTATAAATCTACTTCTTGCCTATCAAAAAATATTCAATATCCATTTACGATAAAAACTCTCAACAAAGTGGGTATAGAAGGAACATAACATAATAAAGGCCATATATGACAAATCTACCATCAATATCATACTCAATGATGAAAAGCTGAAAGCACTTGCTGTAAGATAAGGAACAAGGCAAGGATGCCCACTCTTGCCACGTTTATTCAACATAGTATTGGAAGTTCTAGCCACAGCAATCAGACAAGAAAACAAAATAAAAGGAATCCAAATTGGAAAGGAAGAAGTAAAACTGTCACTGTTCATAGATGACAAGATATATCTATAGAATCTATATATAGAAAATCCTAAAGATACCACCAAAAAAACTATTAGAACTAATAAATGAACTTTCTCATACCATGTTCAAAAAGAAACTCAAAATGGATTAAAGACTTAAACATAAGACCTGAAACTGTAAAACTCCTACAAGAAAATATAGGCAGTATGATCTTTGATACTGGTTTTAACAATATATTTTTGTTTTGGATACGTCTCCTTGGGCAAGGGAAACAAAAGCAAAAATAAATAAATGGGACTACATCAAACTAAAAAGCTTTTGTACAGAGAAGGAAACTATAACAAAACAAAAAGGCTGCCTACTGAATGGGAGAAGATGTTTGCAAACAATATATCTGATAAGGGGTTAACATCCAAGAGATACAAAGAACTCACACAACTGAACATCAAAAAAACATACAGAGATTGGTTCAAAATGGTGGAGTAGAAGGACATGCGCTCACTCCCTCTTGCGAGAGCACCAGAATCACAACTAACTGCTGAACAATCATCGACAGGAAGACAATGGAATTCACCAAAAAAGATACCCCACATCCAAAAACAAAGGAAAAGCTGCACTCAGACAGTAGGAGGGGCGCAATCACAATAAAATCAAATCCAATAACCGCTGGGTGGGTGACTCACAAACTGGAGAACAATTATACCACAGAAGTCCACCCACTGGAGTGAAGGTTCTGAGCCCGATGTCATCCTTGCCAACCTGGGAGTCCGGCAATGGGAGGAGGAATTCCCAGAGAATCAGACTTCGAAGCCTAGGGGATTTGATTGCAGGACTTCGAAAGGACTGGGGGAAACAGAGACTCCACTCCTGGAGGGCACACACAAAGTAGTGTGTGCATCAGGACCCAGGGGGAATGAGCAGTGATCCCATAGGAGACTGAACCAGACATACCTGCTAGTGTTGGAGGGTCTCCTGCAGAGGCAGGGGGTGGCTGAGGCTCACCACAGGGACAAGGACACTGGCAGCAGAAGTTCTGGGAAGTACTTCTTGGCATGAGACCTCTCGGAGTCCACCATTAACCCCACCAAAGAGCCTGTAGCCTCCATTGCTGGGTCGCCTCAGGCCAAACAACCAACAGGGAGGGAACTCAGCCCCACCCATCAGCAGACAAGCAGATTAAAGTTTTACTGAGCTCTGCCCACCAGAGCAACAGCCAGTTCTACCCACCACCAGTCCCTCCCATCAGGAAGCTTGCACAAGCCTCTTAGATAGCCTCATCTACCAGAGGGCAGATAGCAGAAGCAAGAAGAACTACAATCCTGCAGCCTGTGAAACAAAAACCACATTCACAGAAACATAGACAAGATGAAAAGGCAGAGGGCTATGTACCAGAAGAAGTAAAAAGATAAAACCCCAGAAAAACAACTAAATGAAGTAGAGATAGGCAATCTTCCAGAAAAAGAATTTTGAAAAATGACAGTGAAGATGATCCAGGACCCTTAAAAGAATGGAGGCAAAGATCGAGAAGATGCAAGAAATGTTTAACAAAGACCTAGAAGAATTAAAGAACTAAATAACAAACAAACAGACATGAACAATACAATAACTGAAATAAAAAATACACTAGAAGGAATCAATAGCAGAATAACTGAGGCAGAAGAACGGATAAGTGATCTGGAAGACAAAATGGTGAAATTCACTGCCGCAGAACAGAATAAAGAAAAAAGAATGAAAAGAAATGAAGACAGCCTAAGAGACCTCTGGGACAACATTAAACACACCAACATTCGCATTATAGGGGTCCCAGAAGGAGAAGAGAGAGAGAAAGGACCTGAGAAAATATTTTAAGAGATTATAGTGGAAAACTATAATCTCTTAAAATATTTTCTCAGGTCCTTTCTCTCTCTCTTCTCCTTCTGGGACCCCTATAATGCAAATGGGAACATGGAAAAGGAAATAGCCACCCAAGTCCAGGAAGCTCATAGAGTCCCAGGCAGGATAAATCCAAGGAGAAACATGCCGAGACACACAGGTTATCAAACTGACAAAAATTAAAGACAAAGAAAAATAATTAAAAGCAGCAAGGGAAAAATGACAAATAACATACAAGGGAACTCCCATAATGCAAGCCAGAAGGGAGTGGCATGATATACTTAAAGTGATGAAAGGGAAGAACCTACAACCAAGAGTACTCTACCCAGCAAGGACCTCATTCAGATTCGACGGAGAAATCAAAAGCTTTACAGACAAGTAAAAGCTAAGAGAATTCAGCACCACCAAACCAGCTCTACAACAAATGCTAAAAGAACTTCTCTCAGTGGGAAACACAAGAGAAGAAAAGGATCTACAAAAACAAACCCAAAACGATTAAGAAAATGGTCATAGGAACATACATATTGATAATTACCTTAAATGTGAATGGATTAAATGCTCCAACCAAAAGACACAGGCTTGCTGAACGGATACAAAAACAAGACCTGTATATATGCTGTCTACAAGAGTCCCACTTTTACCTAGGGACACATACAGACTGAATGTGAGAGGATGGAAAAAGATATTCCATGCAAATGGAAATCAAAAGAAAGCTGGAGTAGCAATACTCATATCAGATAAAATAGACTTTAAAATAAAGAATGTTACAAGAGACAAGGAAGGACGCTACATAATGATCAAGGGATCCATCCAAGAAGAAGATATAACAATTATAAATATATAAGCAACCAACATAGGAGCACCTCAATACATAAGGCAAATGCTAACAGCTATAAAAGTGGAAAATGACAGTAACACAATAATAGTGGAGGACTTTAACACCTCACTTACACCAATGGACAGACCATCCAGACAGAAAATTAATAAGGAAACACAAGCTTTAAATGACACAACAGACCAGATAGATTTAACTGATATTTATAGGACATTCCATCTGAAAACAGCATATTACACTTTCTTCTCAAGTACACACGGAACATTCTCCAGGATAGATCACATCTTGGGTCACAAATCAAGCCATGGTAAATTTAAGAACACTGAAATCATATCAAGCATCTTTTCTGACCACAACGCTACAAAATCAGAAATAAATTACAGGGAAAAAAACATAAAAATCACAAACACATGGAGGCTTAACAATACGTTACTAAATAACCAAGAAAGCACTGAAGAAATCAAAGAGGAAATCAAAAACTGCCTAGAGACAAATGACAATGAAAATACGACAATCCAAAACCTACGGGATGCAGCAAAAGCAGTTCTCAGAGGGAAGTTTATAGCAATATAATCCTACCTCAAGAAACAAGAAAAGGGCTTCCCTGGTGGAGCAGTGGTTGAGAGTCCGCCTGCCGATGCAGGGGACATGGGTTCGTGCCCTGGTCCGGGAGGATCCCACATGGCACGGAGCGGCTGGGCCCGTGAGCCATGGCCGCTGAGCCTGTGCGCCCGGAGCCTGTGCTCCGCAACAAGAGAGGCCACAACAGTGAGAGGCCCACATACTGCAAAAAAAAAAAAAAAAAAGAAACAAGAAAAATCTCAAATAAACAATCTAACCTTACACCTAAAGGAACTAGAGAAAGAAGAACAAACAAAACCCAAAGTTAGTGGAAGGAAAGAAATCATAAAGATCAGAGCAGAAATTAAAGAAACAGAAACAAAAAAAACAATAGCAAAGATCAATAAAACTAAAAGCTGGTTCTTTGGGAAGATAAACAAAACTGATAAACCTTTAGCCAGACTCATCAAGAAAAAGAAGGAGAGGACTCAAATCAATAAAATTAGAAATGAAAAAGGAGAAGTTACAACAGACACCGCAGAAATACAAAGCATCCTAAGGGACTACTACAAGCAACTCTATGCCAATAAAATGGACAACCTGGAAGAAATGGACAAATTCTTAGAAAAGTATAACCTTCCAAGACTGAACCAGGAAGAAACAGAAAATAGGAATAGACCAACCACAAGTAATGAAATTGAAACTGTTATTAAAAATATTCCAACAAACAAAAGTCCAGGACCACATGGCTTCAGAGGTGAATTCTAACATTTAGAGAAGAGCTAACACCCATCCTTCTCAAATTCTTCCAAAAAACTGCAGAGGAAGGAACACTCCCAAACTCATTCTACAAGGCCACCATCACCCTGATACCAAAAACAGACACAGATATTACAAAAAAAGAAAATTACAGACCAATATCACTGATGAGTATATATGCAGAAACCCTCAACAAAATACTAGCAAACAGAATCCAACAACACATTAAAAGGATCATATACCATGATCAAGAGGGATTTATCCCAGGGATGCAAGGATTCTTCAATATACATAAATTAATAAGTGTGATAAACCACATTAACAAATTAAAGAATAAAAAGCATGTGATTATCTCAACAGATGTAGAAAAAGCTTTTGACAAAATTCAACACCCATTTATGATAAAAACTCGCCAGAAAGTGGGCATAGAGGGAACCTACCTCAACATAATACAGCCCATATACAATATACCCACAGCAAACATCATTCTCAATCGTGAAAAACTGAAATCATTTCCTCTAAGATCAGGAACAAGACAAGGATGTCCACTCTCGCCACTATTATTCAACATAGCTTTGGAAGTCCTAGCCATGGCAATCAGAGAAAAAAAAGAAATAAAAGGAATCCAAATCAGAAAAGAAGAAGTAAAGATGTCACTGTTTGCAGATGACATGATACTATACACAGACAATCTGAAAGATGCCACCAGAAAACTACTAGAGCTAATCAATGAATTTGGTAAAGTTGCAGGATACAAAATTAATGCACAGAAATCTCTTGCATTCCTATACACTAACAATGAAAGATCAGAAAGAGAAATTAAGAAAACAATCCCATTCACCACTGCAACAAAAAGAATAAAATACCTAGGAATAAACCTACCTAAGGAGATAAAAGACCTGTACTCAGAAAACTATAAAACACTGATGAAAGAAATTAAAGATGACACAAACAGATGAGAGATATACCATGTTCTTGGATTGGAAGAATCAATATTGTGAAAATGAGTATACTACCCAAAGCAATCTACAGATTCAGTGCAATCCCTGTCAAATTACCAGTGGCATTTTTTACAGAACTCGAACAAAAAATCTTAAAAATTTTATGGAAACACAAAAGACCATGAATAGCCAAAGCAATCTTGAGGGGAAAAAATGGATCTGGAGGAATCAGAGTCCCTGACTTCAGACTATACTACAAAGCTACAGTAATCAAGACAGTATGGTACTGGCACAAAAACAGAAATATAGATCAATGGAACAGGATAGAAAGCCCAGAGATAAATCCACTCACCTATGGTCAACTAATCTATGACAAAGGAGGCAAGGATATACAATGGAGAAAAGACAGTCTCTTCAATAAATGGTGCTGGGAAAACTGTGCAGCTACATGTAAAAGAATAAATTTGGAACACTCCCTAACATCATACACAAAAATACACTCCAAATGGATTAAAGACCTAAATGTAAGATCAGACACTATAAAAACTCTTAGAGGAAAACATAGGCAGAACACTGTATGACATAAATCTTTTTTGACCCACCTCCTTGAGTAATGGAAATAAAAATAAAGAAATGGGACCTAATGAAACTTAAAAGCATGTGCACAGCAAAGGACACTATAAACAAGATGAAAAGACAACCCTCAGAATGGGAGAAAATATTTGCAAATGAATCAATGGACAAAGGATTAATCTCCAAAATATATAAACAGCTCATGCAGCTCAATATTAAGAAAACAAACAACATAATCAAAAAACAGGCAGAAGACCTAAATAGCCATTTCTCCAAAGAAGACATACAGATGGCCAAGAGGCACATAAAAAGCTACTCGACATCACTAATTATTAGAGAAATGCAAATCAAAACTACAATGAGGTATTTCCTCACACTGGTTAGAATGGGCATCATCAGAAAATCTACAAACAACAAATGCTGGAGAGGGTGTGGAGAAAAGGGAACCCTCTTGCACTGTTGGTGGGAATGTAAATTGATACAGCCACTATGGAGAACAGTATGGAGGTTCCTTAAAAAACTAAAAATAGAATTACCATATGACCCAGCAATCCCACTACTGGGCATATACCCAGAGAAAAACATAATTCAAAAAGACACATGTACCCCAATGTTCATTGCAGCACTATTTACAATAGCCAGGTCATGGAAGCAACCTAAATGTCCATCGACAGAAAAATGGATAAAGAATATGTGGTACATATATACAATGAACTATTACTCAGCCATAAAAAGGAATGAAATTGGGTCATTTGTAGAGACGTGGATGGACCTAGAGACTGTCATACAGAGTGAAGTAAGTCAGAAAGAGAAAAACAAATATTGTATACTAACACATATATGTGGAATCTAGAAAAATGGTATAGATGAACTGCATTGCAAGGCAGAAACAGAGACACAGATGTAGAGAACAAACGTATGGACACCAAGGGGGGGAAGTGGGGGTGGGGTGCGGTGGTGGTGGGATGAATTGGGAGATTGGGATTGACATGTATACACTAATATGTATAAAATAGATAACTAATAAGAACCTGCTACATAAAAAAATAAAATAAAATTCAAAAAAAGAATATATAATCTTTTGTATGTATTCAATAATACATGAACATTAAATGAATATAATGCCAAAACAAACAAACAACCCAATTAAATAATGGAAAGAGAACCTGAATAGACATTTTTCTAAAGAAGACATACAGATAACCAACAAACACATGAAAAGATGCTCACCATCACTGATCATCAGGAAATGCAAATCAAAACACAATGGGATATTACCTCACACCTGTCAGAATGGCTATCATCAAAAAGACAACAAATAACAAGTGTGGGCGAGGATGTGGAGAAAAGGGATCCCCTGTGCACTGTTGGTGGGAATGTAAATTGATGCAGCCACTGTGGAAAACAGTATGGAGATTCCTCAAAAAAATAAAAATAGAACTACCATAAGATCCAGCGATTCCATTTCTGGCATTTATTTGAAATAAACAAAAACACTAATTTGAAAAGATTATGCATGCCTATGTTCATTGCAGCATTACTTACAATAGTCAAGATATGAAAGCAACCTAAATGTCCACCAATAGATGAATGGATAAAGATGTGGTTTGGACGAAGTGAGAGAGTGGCATGGACATATATACACTACCAAATGTAGAATGGATGGCTGGTGGGAAGCAGCTGCATAGCACAGGGAGATCAGCTTGGTGCTTTGTGACCACCTAGAGGGGAGGGATAGGGAGGGTGGGAGGGAGACCCAAGAGGGAGGGGATATGGGAATATGTGTATACGTATGGGTGATTCACTTTGTTGTACAGCAGAAGCTAACGCACCATTGTAGAGCAATTATACTCCAATAAAGATGTTGAAAATAAAAAAGATGTGGTTTGTGTACACACACACACACACACACACACACACACGTGTGCACACGCAGTGGAATATTTACTCAGCCACAAAAAAGAATGAAATCTTGCCCTCTGTAAAAATATGGATGGACCTAGATGATATTATGTTAAGGGAAGAAAGTCAGAGAAAGACAAATACCATATGATTTCACTTATGTGAAACATAAAAAAACAAAACAAATGAACAAACATAACAAAACAGAAACAAACTCAAACTGGTGGTTGCCAGAGGGGTGGTGGGGTGGGGGGAAGAATGAAATACGTGAGGGAGATTAAGAGGTACAAAATTCCAGTTATAAAATAAATAAGTCACAGGGATGTAATGTACAGCACAGGGAATATAGTCAGTAATACTGTAATAACTTTGTATGGTGACAGATGGTAGCTAGACTTATCGTGGTGATCATTTTGTAATGTATAAAAATATCTAATCACTATGTTGTACACCTGGAACTTATGTAATTTTGTAAGTCAACTATACTTCAAATAAAAAGTAAAAAATGAAAATCCCTCCCCCCCAGAAAAGAACTAACAAATACATTTATAACACCCTCCAGAAAATGGGAACTTTGAAAGGAAGGGAGATTCAATTATCAACCCCTGGAGTCTTTTATGTTTAGCTGTTTCTCCAACTGTATGAGAAAAACAAACTAGATTCGCAATTGTTTTTAGCCATGAACCCTTTCTTTGAATGAAATCTCATGAAATGATCCAATATGTAAAATAGAAAACCATGATCATCAAAAGCAGATTTATTGTTATAGTTTAGTTTCAAAAACAAACAAAGTATCATCCAGTGGTTATGAGGAATCTAGGAAAACCTGTCCCAGTAATGCCAACTTTGAGGTAAAGGGCTGACTAGGGCAGCTGAGAAGTGGGATTTTCTGCTTGGTGGGCTTCTTCTCCCTTGCCCGGTCATAGTTTTCAGGGGAGGACAATGTCCCTGGCCCTGTTGGGGGTTCCCATGGCCCTGAGCTCATAGTTTTTTTCTGAAATCTCGACCTATTCCGTTTGAGAGAGTAGAATTCCCTCATCAGATCTTCTACTTCCCACTGCTCTTCCTTCAGCCTCCGGCAACAGTGCAGGGCGGCGGGGTCAATGGGGTGTGCTTCAGTGTTGAAGATGTAACCCCCGGCCCCCAGGATGCACTCCCCGTAGGGGGTTATCACCGCATCGAAGGTGGAGCCATTGTTGTGGATGAAGTTGGTCGGGTCAAACAGCAGGTAGAGGTATTTCACGGTCTCGGCCAGGAAGAAAGACTCCATGCGGTTGTCAAGCTTGTGGTCTCGCAGATCTTTGATCTGCCACGTGGGGGAGGGAAGCAAGTCAGACCAGCATCACAGTACAGCAGAAAGGGTCAGGGGACCCTGTCAGGCATTCCTGCTCTGCCACTAGGTGACTGCAGGCCTTTGGGCAAATCACTTAACTTTCCAGAACTTTGTCCCTAAAGTATATTTATATCATAAATCTTACCTGTCACTCCTTCACGGAAAACCCTCTGTTGACATCCCATTGCCCACAGACTAAAATCAAAGTCCTTATCGTGGCCTAACAGGTCCTTGGTGATCTGGCTTCTGCTCCCTCCCTGACCTCATCTCTTCCTGCTCTCTCCCTGGTTCTCGCAGGTCCAGCCACATGGCCTTTCTGTTCTGTGAACAAGCACATGCCCAGCCCGGTTCTTTTCATTGGTGTCCTCGCAACCTGGAACACTCCTCCTTCAGATGCCCTCCCACTCTTTCACTTCCTTCAGGTCTCTGCTCAAATGCTACCTCATCAGAATGGTCTTCCCTGGCCCCCCTACATGATACAACAATCTCCTAACCCCTTTACCTTACCCTTTTGTGACTCTAAACATTGATCTAATCATTCCCTTCTTAATGATGCAAAAATGTAGCATCATTTACTTAGCTAATCCTCCCTTGACAGACATTAAGGAGGTTACCAAGTTTTTTGCTCTTATAAACAACTAATAAGGAGTCTTTATGAAGAGAAATTCATACTGAGTTTACAGTCAGGGATGAGTAAGTTTACTTGCTACAAATATTTATTTTAGCTTCTCAGAATTAGCAATACGGGACTTCCCTGGTGGTCCAGTGGTTAAGACTTCGCCTTCCAATACAGGGAGTGCAGGTGCGATCCCTGGTCGGGAAGCTAAGATCCCACATGCCTCGCGGCCAAAAAACAGAAGAAATATTGTAACAAATTCAATAAAGACTTTAAAAATGGTTCACATCAAAAACAAATCTTTAAAAAAAAAAAAAAAGAATTAGCAATACATTTTCTTAAACGAAACTAATTCTCAGTAGACATCTATTTTACACCAAAAAAATGTGACTAAAACATGGACTTGATGTACCAAGAATTATTATTCTCTTGCCCTGTTTGCCAAAGGCCAAGGAGTCAGTTGCCTGTTCCCATCATTCGCCTTGGAAGGGCTCCAAAACACTTCATTTTCATGGAAATAAGTCAAGAGTTCCTAAGGGCCCAACGGGCTCATCCACTTTGGCTTTTCATAAAATACAACATATTAGAAACTAAAACATATCATTGCTGTATATTTCTCCTACACATATAGGTCTTTTCTTTAAAAACATGTATCTATGTTTTACTTATAGAATATAATCACATTACAACTTTTTGAAAAAGAAGGTTTTTGTTTGTTTTTAATTCCTTACCCTAAAAAAAACCTCTGCAGGCTTTTTGGCAAATAGGCTTCCAGGCTATTTGCTTACACATTTGGTTTTTACATGTCTGTAACCACTGTTTATTTCTGTCTTGCCTGCCTGGGTCCTCTCAGGATGTGACATGGCTCTCATCCTTAACCCTTTCAGTCCATTCCCCACAGAGCAGCCAGAGTGCTCTTTCTAAAATACAAATCAGAGCACGTCACTGCTCTGCTGTAAATGCTCCCAAGGCTTATCATTCCAAGCAGAACAAAAGCCAAACTCTTCCCCACGACTTATACAAAGCCCTGCACAATCTAGCCGCTGCCTACTTCTGGGGCTGTATCTCCTCCCACTTTCCTCCCTGCTCACGCCCTCCAGCCACACTGGCCTTCTTTCTGTCTTCCAGATACACATTCTTTGTTTTTTCTACTAAAATGTCAGCTCAGGGGCTTGGTCTTTCTTCATTGCTATAACCCTCAGCCTAGCACAGCGCCTGGCCCGTGAAAGACGCTCAGTAAATATCTGTGAGACCAGTACAGCTGTTCCATTAAGGATCCCTGGGTTTGCAAATAAGGCTATGGGACTCTGTAATTCCCTTCTAGAATCCATTTTACAAGCCTTTTCGCAAAATGTTTCACAATACTCACCCTTGCCAAGTAGCCTATTCTGACAGCTAAAGGATCTATGAAGCAGGGAGAACGCCAAGGGCATGGAGTCAAGACCCCTGGGAACTAATCCTAGCTCCACGTCTACTAGCTCTGTGACCTTTAGCAAGGCTCTCAGCTTCTGCTCCTCAGTCTCCCCATCTATAAAATAAAGGCATTGCTTGTATCTCTAAGGTTCCTTCCAGTGCTAATACTCCAGAGGCTCTTTAGCAGCAGGGGGAGACATTTCCCAATTCTTGGGCCCGTGGAAACACTTACTGTGGCAAATCCACATTCCACCTTGCTGATTTTTTCGATGGATTCCACAGCATCTCTTCCGAGTTCTAAGAGGGTGGGGTCCCCCGTGGCACGGTAGAGGTACATGGCGCTCTCAATGAGTTCTGCAAAGTTCAAAGTAGACCTTCCTTCACCCAGTGGCTGGGCAGAGAAGGCTTGGGGACTGCCTGGGCCAGTGAGAGATTCCTTCTCTCCACACCATGTCCACAGGGTCCAACTAGGGGGAACATGGGACAACTCACTCAATACTGAATCTTCAGAGCCAATATACCCAGTCTGAAGCTTAGTGGACTTAGTGGACCATGGAATCCCATCCCAAGGGAGAGACAGGCAGCCAGGTTCTGGGATAGGGAAGGTGGCAGAGGCGGCTGCCTATCTCCCAATATCTGTTCCCTCCTTCTTCCTTAGTAACAGAAGAGCTAACTTTATCCAAGCACATGGACGCCTAGACTAACAACTATTCCCAGCAGGCAGGTGTGGGATTAAGGTCCCTGCCACCAAAGACAGTCATGTAAGACCAGAGAAATAAATTTCTATTTTATCTAAGCTACTACTTTGTATCTGTCACTTACAGCCTAACCTAATCCTAAAACTTAAAAGAGTACGAGCCTGTCATTACAAGGCCCTTTCCAAGATGCGATAGGCCAAAAGATAAAGGTTAAGATACTCAAGAATCAACTTTCAATCTAACAAAGATGCAGCCATCAGTTCTCTGTGCCCAGAACAAGGCAACAGTCTTGCCCTGTTCTACACCACAACTGGAATTTGACATTCACACATGGGCCCCATCATAAGATGAATATTCGCCAACTAGTCAACAGGAACTGGACCAGATGGGAATATTTATTCCAGAGAAAAGAAAACTTAGCAAAATGTGTTTGTTGCTTTCAGATATCTAGAGAGCTGTTATGGAAAAGATTTGATTTCTAGGGTGGGCCCAGTAGGCAAAAGCTACAGCTCAACAGACTTTCCTACTTCTTCACCTCTTTTTTCTCAGAGAGGAAAGAACACCTCTCCCCTCCCTATACCAACATCTCCTCCTGATGTTCTACATCCCGTTTCCTCCTAGCCCTTGATCAGTACTTTTCCCCCTTTTGATTTTTTACTGCAAACTCCATTACTTATTTTTGGAGAAAAGATCGCTGCCTATCTCTCCAGTTTTCTCCTACTTCTCTCTCTGTTTACCCCACAGGCCTCTAGACACTGGCTAATCTAATCACTCATATTCTAAGCAAAGATTGGGGCACATTTACTGGTAGATGAACACACTGTGTGTGTTCAAAGACAGAAAAGATGGTGTCCTCATGGGAAGCCTCTCCTTATGCTTCTCACAGCTGGCTGACTCAGTATACTCAGTAAACAAGATACTCAAGTATCTTGTTCCTTGTTTTCTCTTCCTCATACATGGGCCTGTGTATGCTAGTAAAGGCTTTAATTTCCTGTATATCTAGCCAACTCTCTAGAAGAGGGTGACAGCCCAAGGTTTAGATTTGGACTTAGGTGGAGGTTAAGCCCTTCAGAGGCTTTTAGGCTAGGTTCTGTGCTCCAGCACTGCTGATCGGATACATGCACCAGAGCGTCAGGGACTGGCCAATCTAATCATAGAATAGTACCTTATCTCCCATTTGCTATTGTTTTGGGATAGGAAGGGTGACTGGTCTAAGACATTTCTGGATTCCTGGCTGTGGTACCTTGCTTTCCACTGAGCATTCCTGCAAACAAAACATGTTGCCTCCTTAAGTAGTGAGCCCCCTGTCACTGGTGGTAATCAAACAAAGATGAGATAACCACTTGACAGGGCTATTGCAGGGGGATTTCGATTAGAAGACCTCTCAGTTTCCCTCTAACCTTGAGAATGCACATGTCTAAGTCTTACATTTAGTCCCAATCTCTGTCTTCATTTTATCTATTGGTAACATGGGATCCAATACCATCTGAGTATTTTCTCTTTAAAAAAAAAAAAAATGCCATGAGAATAAATGCATGAGAAATACTAAAAACAGCAGCCTCTAAGGAGTCAAAAGTGACTAATTTGCTGCTTCCAGTTGCTGCTTTACTCCCGCTTCTGGTCCCCCTCCAAGACTCCTACAGCAATCACTTAGAGGACTACAGGGTTAGAGGAGGAAGGAAGTGGAGCCGAGGATGGCAGGATGGGCAGAACCCATTAGAAGGCCCATCCCACAGCTAAAAGGCATTCAGGTAGGAAGAGTCTAAAACAATGGGAATGTAACCTATTTTAGGGGGGAGGGGAGATGACTGTGTGCTGACTCAGCTTCCTTCCTCTGTCCCCCTTTCCCTTCCTCTCCTCACAATGTTTAACTTTCCTTCAGTGAGTCATAAGATCGGAGCTGGAAAGGAACTTAGAAGAGTTCTCAAGTGTGTTGTCTCTTTCTTCTCTACATCTTGACTGCTGACCTGCAAGTGGGGAGGTGGACGAGAAGAGATGATTCACTCCTAAAGTCCATTCCAAAGTTCTAACGTTCCATAGATGCACAACTTATCTGACCTGACCCACTGACTTAACGAAGTGTGCCTCCACATCTGAAATCCCAATGGCAAGAACTCAAAAGGCGTCAGCCTGGCTTTTTCCATCTCACTTGCTTGTCTGGGTTTGAAAGAGCATAAGATGTAATTAGGAGACCTGGGTTCCAGTCCTAGCTCCTATACTTAACAGCCTTGGGCAAGCCATTTCAACCCACTAGGCTTCCGTCTCCTTCTCTGAAAATAAGGGGGATAAATAATTCCTAGAAGGAAAACCATCCAGAGCCACTGGAAGAAGCAGATGGGAAAAAAATGAAGCTGTGAGCACTTGTGAGGCATGAAGCCTCATAGATATGCGAGGGGTTGGGGTTCTGAGAATCAGAGCCTGTGGGCTGGCAGTAGGCCAGAGATGCTGCTTACCCGGTCGAAGCGGGTAACCCTCTCGCTTCTCCACTGTATATCCCTGAGGAATGTTGTAGAATTCCGGGAGCCCCCCAAACTGCTTCCAGACGGTGTAGTAGTTGAGGAAGGTCCTCATGGCATTGTCAATGTCCCCAATGAGGGTCTGTAGGAGAGAAGTGGTTGTCAGGCAAGCAGCCACCAGGCAGGAAACCCACATACAAAACCCCACACACGGGCTTCCCTGGTGGCGCAGTGGTTGAGAGTCCGCCTGCCGATGCAGGGGACGCGGGTTCGTGCCCCAGTCCGGGAAGATCCCACATGCCACGGAGTGGCTGGGCCCGTGAGCCATGGCCGCTGAGCCTGCGCGTCAGGAACCTGTGCTCCGCAACGGGAGAGGCCACAACAGTGAGAGGCCCGCGTACCGCAAATAAAAAAACAAAACAAAAACAAAAACAAAACCCCACACACAACCTCAGGGAAAAGAGGAAGCGAAGGCTTTGGAGCCAAAAAGACCTGTGCTCAAACCCAGAGTCGGCCATTTACTCAGTGTGCTGCCTCAAACCAGACACTTAACTTCTCTGAGCCTCGTCTCTAACATGCAAAATACAACGTATATTTTACATTGTTGTGAGGGACAGAGGCTGTATACAATGTCCCTGCCTACCAGTACGTGCTCAGTCAATACTGGCTACTAACTGCTTTTAAGTAGGTAAGTCAGCCATCTGATTCAAAATTCTAAGAATAAGAAAAAGATTGATTGTACTTAATCTCACTCACACCCTACCCCCCAGCAAATAACCATTTTGCATTAGTTTGTAAACATAAGCAAAGATGTATGAGTATGTATTATTTCCCCCACATTAAATACGGCTTATTAAATATACTTTTCTGTAGCTTCCTTTATTCATTTAACAATACATCTCAATTTTTCCATGTAAGTACATAAAGCACTCCCTCCTCCTATTTATACAGTTGCATAGTATTCCATTGCTTGGACCACAATTTAATTAGTTCCCTATTGATAGCTAGTTGGCTTGGTTCCAATCTTTTGCTACTTGCTACAATAATCAATGCTGCAATAAATAACCGCATACATATGTCACCTCAAACATATGTGAAGCGTGTCTGTAAGACACATTTCCAGAGTTGGGATTGCTGAATCTGAGACTATATGCACTTGTAATTTTACTAGGTGCTTCTATGTAGCTATTCGTATTACTGTAAGCTCACAGGGAAACAGCTGACCTTCTTGACATCTCCACTGGATGTCTCAAGGATAGAACAAACTTGACAGTTTCCAAACAAAACTATCGGTCCCTTCACTCTCCCGCAAAGCTGCCTCCCTCCTCTCACCTCTCTCCCTTTTCAGTAAACGGCACCACCTTCCACTGATTCCACTCTGGCCAGATACCTGCTGGCCATCCTTGACTCCTCCCTCTTCCCCCACTCCCACATCCATTCCATCAGCAACTCCTATCAATTCTCTCTCTCTAAAACATCAAGAGTTTTCTCTTTATCTCCAGAGCCACCACCTGTTCACCTGCATCTTGCACTGGGATGACCTCAAAGGCCTCCTCACTGGTCCTACCACTTGTCTTCTCCAGTCCACTCTTCCCAAGGCAGCCAGAGTAACTGTCTTACTCAGTGGCTTTCCACAGGCTCAGTTTAAGGTCAAGACACCTCACCATGGCCCTCAAGGCCCTGAGCAATCTGGCCACTGCTGACTTTCCATTGACTGATCTTTCCCTTCCCTGGACTGTGGCCATGCTGCTTTTGTCTCTGATAAACACCCAACTCTTTCCTGCCTCGGGACCTTCACACATCATGTTTCCTCTGCCTGGAACATCGTCCCCCACCCCAGTTTTCACATATCAGCTTGAGCATCACCACTTCTGAGAGGCCTTCTTATCTAAAGTAAGTCCCCATCCAATAGTCTCTCTTTTAGCCTCTAATTTGTTTCCTTCATTGCAACTTATTATTTTATGAATATGTCTAAGTTTTTCTTTGTGTCTCACCCTCTATAAAGTTCACGAGGACAGGGCCTGGAATACAGCAGGCACTCAAATATTTGTTGAGTAAATGAACAAATTTAATGTCTATAAGCCTCCTTTCTTCATCTATGAAACATCGTTTACCTCGGCGTGTTGTGATGATTCTGTGTAAAATGCCCAGCACATAAATCATTCTTTCATAAATATTTATCACCTCTATGTGCCAGACAGACTGTCAGCTAAATGTTAGCTATTAGTGTTATTATAACCTCATAGAGAAATAACCCCAGGATCCGTTCTTAAAGCAGGAAAAGTGCCACACACAAAGCACACAAATCCTATACAAAGATGGCAAAGTGTGGTATATACATACAAAGGAATATTATTCAGCCTTAAAAAAGAAGGAAATTCTGACACATGCTACAAGCATGAACCTTGAGGGACATTATGCTAAATGAAATAAGCCAGCCACAAGAAAACAAATACTGTATGATTCCACTGATATGAGATACCTGGAGCAGTCAAAATCATAAAGACACAAAACATAATGGTGGTATGACCCAGCAATCCCACTGCTGGGCACATACCCTGAGAAAACCATAATTCAAAATGAGTCATGTACCACAATGTTCACTGCAGCACTATTTACAATAGCCAGGACATGGAAGCAACCTAAGTGTCCATCCACAGACGAATGGATAAAGAAGATGTGGCACATATATACAATGGAATATTACTCAGCCATAAAAAGAAACGAAATTGAGTTATGTGTAAGGAGGTGGATGGACCTAGAGACTGTCATACAGAGCGAAGTAAGTCAGAAAGAGAAAAACAAATACCATATGCTAACACATATATGTGGAATCTTAAAAAAAAAAAAAAAAAAAAGGTTCTGAAGAACCCAGGGGCAGGACAGGAATAAAGACGCAGACGTAGAGAATGGACCTGAGGATACGGGGAGGGGGAAGGGTAAGCTGGGACGAAGTGAGAGAGTGGCGTGGACATATGTACACTACCAAATGTAAAACAGATAGCTAGTGGGAAGCTGCTGCATAGCACAGGGAGATCAGCTCGGTGCTTTGTGACCACCTAGAGGGGTGGGATAGGGAGGGTGGGAGGCAGACGCAAGAGGGAGGGGATATGGGGATATATGTATATATATAACTGATTCACTCTGTTATAAAGCAGAAACTAACACACCACTGTAAAGCAATTATACTCCAATAAAGATGTTAAACAAAATAATAATGATGGTTGTCAGGGGCTAGGAGAGGACAGAATGGGGAGTTATTGTTTCAAAGGTATAGAATTTCAGTCTTACAAGGTGAAGAGAGTTATGGGGATGGATGGTGGTGATAGCTGCACAACATGAATATAAATACCACTGAACTGTACACTCCAAATGGTTACCACGGTAAATTTTATGTTATGTGTATTTTACCACAATTTAAAAAAAGAAAAAAATACAATCATTTATTTTTTCTTCCATTACTGGGCATTTGGACCATTTCTAGTTTTTCTTTGTCATGAACTTTGCTGCTGGGAATATCCATGTACAGGTTGCATCTTTCCCTGGTCAATTATTTTCTTGAGGAACATGCATAGAAATAGAATCATGCAAAGTCAAAGGGTGTGATCAGTTGTATGGCTGGGTGGTACAAGCAGGTTTTCCAAGAGGAATGTAGTCACAAATAGTTGTAAGGAAATAGATTTCCTGATCCTTAATTTTCCTAAAATGGATCTGCCTGAAAAGATGCTTACAACACAAAGGCAGGCTACCCATTCTATCTCTTCCACAACTGTCCTACCATCTTATAAAAGCAAGGTGTACCCACCAACAATCTCCAGCCTTACTGCGGAACACTGTCCTTGGATATAAAAATGTCCTGAGCACTGAACTAGGTTAAATTTAAAATATTAGTGTAGGTGTTGAGAAAAATGAATGGCTCTAACCACTGGGTAACAAATCCTTCTGCAAATCAGACAGCTTTCAATTCTTTGCCTTCAAAAAATTGAAAGAGGAACTGGTCAAGTTGTCAGCAGAGACATCATTAAAAATAATTTTTGATGACAGATCATTTGTGATTTTTTTTAACCATATAAAGAGTGAACCATAAAATACTGCCACATTTGCAGGTCAAAAATGGTTGATGCTGGCAATTTTATATGGTTCAATCTATTAACTCAATGATTTCAAAGAACTGAATGATATTACAATATCAAACTCCTTCCATCTCCATCTACTTATTTATGTGCATAGGCTCCGCGGCACTTACATCTAAAAAAATGAAAAGCAGGAATAAAACTGATGCTTAACAGTGCTCTGTTTTAGCAACATGTATTATTCATGCACAAACACATGAACTACTTAAAAACTTTAAAAAGCCCCAAAAATCTCATTAAGAAATGCACTTCCAATAAATTACTTCCAGGTTTATAATCATCCAAAATTGTAAGCTATATATGTTGTTTTAATCAGTTACATACTAATGATAACTAAATCCAGAAGAAAACAAATGTAATACTCAGAGCTTATGATCACGGGAAATTTAAAAACATTTTAAATTTCTATGTATGAACAAATTTTGTCACAGAGAAATATGATACGGTGAACAATAAAATGCTTTCAGCATAAAATATAATAATTAGGATAAAATCCTGTTGGAGTGGTAGAATGGAAATATGAGTTGGAGGAGAAAAAGGAATGGTATGCAACTATTTAAACTCATAAGATTAAAAACATGCATGGGGCTCTATAATTTTTCAAAATTCTTTTAGGGGACACTCAGCTAAATTTGAAGATCTTAGAAGAGTTGAACCAATATTTAATGTTATCAACAAGTTCTCTCTGAGCTTCTTTCCCCATCTATAAAATGAGAGGGTTGGCTAAAAGTATATAATGGGGAACAAGTTAAATGAATGACAATATATCTATTCCATGGAATATATGCAACTGTTTAAAAAAGTAAAATTGATCTTTATGCATCAATAAAGAATGATCTCCAAGATACATTCAGTGAAAAAGAATAAAAATGTTCCTACTTACGTAAAGAAAAAAGGGTGCTATAAATACGCATATACCTATGTACATGGATTTCTGGAAAGAGGTACAGAAAACTGACAACAAGGGCTGGATTGGGGAGAGAATCTGAGGGTGGGGGCTTGAGACTTATCATTGTATTCCTTGTTGTGCTTTAAAAATTTACCACCAGGCTTCCCTGGTGGCGCAGTGGCTGAGAGTCCGCCTGCCGATGCAGGGGACACGGGTTCGTGCCCCGGTCCGGGAGGATCCCACATGCCGCGGAGCGGCTGGGCCCGTGAGCCATGGCTGCTGAGCCTGCACGTCTGGAGCCTGTGCTCCGCAACGGGGGAGGCCACGGCAGTGAGAGGCCCGCGTACCGCAAAAAAAAAAAAAAAGAAAAGAAAAATTTACCACCATCTACATGTTACTGCCTTTTCTTAATTTCTTAAGATTAAAAAGAAGTTGTTTATAAAAATATTAAAAATATTTTAGGACACATAGGGGCTGGATTAGATGGGCTCTAAGATCCCTTCCAGCTGCAACTCTTATCAGACCACGTAATGGACACACATAATGATGGCAGACAGAGCAGTCCCAGATGCTGTCACGCCCTTTCCTAGGCCCGCTGTCAAGAATGAGGATACGTGACAGAAATGTCCAGTGGAGAAATGGTCATTGCCAATGGCTATTACCGCCCTTTCTACTTTAAGTGGTACAACATTCCACAGCAAGCTGGAAGTTCAGTTCCTGACACCTTAAAGGTCCCCTTGGAAAATTCAGTTTGGCAGAACTTTAAATCTGTCTCACTCTAAGCCCCTCTCCCATCCCCAATCCACCCCTCCAAAAAAAAGTGCTCAAGCACTTTTTTGACTCATACATTAGAATGAGCTTGCTTTGCCGGTTCCATAGAAAAAGGACCACCCTCTCTGATCGTTCCTACCTGAAGACCAGGCCAGTAGGCCTCCAGAGACTGGAAGACTGGCATGGACACAGTCCCCTTGTACATCTGCACCCACAGGTACCAGTCATCGAAGCGGGTGTAATTCCGAATGGCTTTGTTATATTCTGCAGAGGAGATAAGATGATGGACACATCAGTGATGAGGGACACAAAAAGCAGGCTTTGGCAACAGAAGGATGGACTTAAACATTTGCAAGACCCTAGGGTGGCCCAGCCTCAAAGCAGACTAGGATGCAAGGAGGCACAGAGGAAGGAGCATGGGTTCTGGAGGCAAACTTCCAGGCTCAAATTCCAGCTCCAGCTTTACCACTTGTTAGCTGTGACCTCGGGCAAGTTTTTTCCTCGTAAGCCTCAGTCTTATTATCTGTAAAGTGAGGAGAGTAATGTTATATACCTCATGGGACTGTGCAGTCATTTATTCACTCAACAATATTCACTGAGTGCCTACCGGGTGCCAGGCACCTGGGGGGTGGCAAATAAGACAAAGTCCAGCCCTCAGGGAGCTGGCGTTCTAGTGGGAACTTGAACTTATAACTCCCCCTAGACTGTAAATCTATGAGAGCTAGGACTTTGTTTTGTTGATTGCAGAATCCCCAACATGAAGATAGTACATAATAAATATGCACAATAAGCATTATCTGAATGAACAAAGTACCAAAAACATGCAAATAAATAAGACAATCTCAAACAGTGTTGTACGGATGAAATGAAATAGTCCATGTTCAGTGCTTGGCACAAAACTTAACACATCAATGGTACTCAGTAAATATTTGCTGAATAAATGAATGGTAGCTATAATTATTATTAGGTGCCCAACAATTCCTCAGTATCATTACTACTAGTGTCTAAGGGCCTGAAGGGTAAACTGCTTTTATTCAACAGGCATTAATCTACAGCTACCTCCTGCAAAGCACTGTGGGGAGTACAGAAGTATAAGGCCTGGATGCTGCACTCAGTTAGAAGAGCTATAACTGTGATGATAGCTGACTGCAAAAATGATGCCGGGCTTCCCTGGTGGCGCGGTGGCTAAGAATCCGCCTGCCAATGCAGGGGACACGGGTTCGAGCTCTGGTCTGGGAAGATCCCACATGCCGCGGAGCAACTAAGCTCATGCACCACAACTACTGAGCCTGCGCTCTAGAGCCCGCGAGCCACAACTACTGAAGCGCGCATGCCTAGAGCCCGTGCTCCGCAACAAGAGAAGCCACTGCAATGAGAAGCCCGTGCACCGCAACGAATAGTAGCCCCGGCTCGTCACAACTAGAGAAAGCCTGCGCGAAGCAACGAAAACCCAACGTGGCCAAAATAAATTAATAAATTTATATATTAAAAAAAAAAAAAGATTCTGAAGGCCCTAAATTCTGAGGAAGAATCAAGCTATTTTCTGGGCAAAGTGACATTTAAGCTGGGCCTTAACGGGTGGACAGAATTTGGACACATAAAGGCAGGAAAAAAGGTATTTTAGGCAAAGGAAACACCATGTGCAATGGCCAGGAAATAAAAATCCAGGGCTGCATGTAGAGAAGCCAGCATGGTTCAGTTGGCTCTTGCAGGAAGGCATGAAAAGGTGTAGTGGCCTCAAGCGGGCAGTGTAAGTCCAGGGTGCTTTTGAATGCAGAGCTGATTCTGTAGGCACTTGGGAGCAACTGAAAGTTTATAAATAAACTACATGTCAATAGGGAAAACCATGGGGAAAAGCCCCCTTACCCTGCCCTTTTTACCTAGGAACATGGCCATGAGCTTCTTATCCTGAAGCAGGATGGCTCCTTTCACCAGGTACTCAAAGTAGGAGTCCACGCCAGCCCCAATGCCCGCGTCCTGGGCCACCCACTTGCCAGTGAGCACATCGATGTGGTTGCCGACCTAGGAGAGAGACATGTGGTGTCAAAGGAGGGCCCAAGACCAAACAAGGATGTCCCCACACCCCTGACTGTCCCGTGAGATACAAGGCAGGCACCCCAGTGCTTCTTGGGAGACATGCAGGCTATCGGGGTACAGGGTTGGGGGGCAAGGCTGGATCATGGCCAGCTCTCTTGCATATATGTACAGTGGAGACACATCTCATGCACGTTTAGGAGGACTTAATTATACACACTGGTCAAAAACTGAAAAAAGAACAATGACTTGGAGTGTTCATGCCCTGTCTAGAGTGAGTGCGAGCTGGGAGATGAGAACGTGCTGTTCCCACAATCTGTCTCAGACTTCTCAGCCTGAGAATCTGCATGCGATTCCAGTGTCTAAAGACATAAGATATACTTTCCGTATTTCCATAAATCAACTTGGGAAGGACATCCAAGAAACTGATAGAGTAGTTGCTTGTAAGGAGAGGAACTGGGTAGCTGGAGGACGGGTCACAGATGTCACTGCGTACTTTTTTGTATCCTTTGACTTGTAAACCATTTAAAAATAAATTTTAAAGATTTAAATGAAGAGATACGTTGTCCATATAACTTAGACCCTGATGGAAGCTGATAACTTCACTTGGTACTCATTCAAAGAAACAGCTAATTGTCCTGTGTTAGTTTGGGCAGAGCCCCAGCAAGGAAGCCAGGAAGTAGTTGATTTGGACGGTGAGTCCCTGGAAACTCTGGAAGAGGAGGGGAAAAGTGAGGCAGGGCAGGGAGGCAGCCCTAAAGGGTGTGCTGTCAGGCAAGTTACCACCATGGGAAACGGAGCTCCATCCCACCGGGCAGCTCTGGGAGTCAGTGTAGAGCACGAGCCTCAGCATGGTCCCACCCGAGGGCCGGGGAACAAGGGTGATTGTCCATAAACTCCCATCAGTATCAGCCACTGGTTGAGAACTGCTCTGGGGTAGCATTTAAGACCTGGCGTTTCCAGCCAAGTGCAAGCAGAGCAGGATCCAGGCACCAGAAAAGGCCCGTAGCCAAAGAGACATGGGTGACGGCAACTGGAAGACAGGCCAGTGTGCACGGAAATGATAAAGGGCTGAGAGGATGTGGGCAGGGTGGTCACGGAGTCACTATGGCTCCCGAGCTGGAGAAAAAACTGCCTGTGTTGGACACTAAGGGGGTTACTCTAGTTCTCCAGAGTGGCACCTTCTTAAGGGACTGTCAAGGAGTCCTCACACAAGTTTCACTTTTCAAGCTGACTTAGAACCAGACTTTGCATAAAACGTGCCTCCACCTGAATCACTTTCGGACAACACAGTCTTTATAAGTCATAATGACTCAGCAAGGAGGTATTAATCCATCCATATTATTGCTGAAGTAACTGTGGATCAGAAAGGTTGAGTGACTTGGCCAGGGTCACACAGTTTCAACATAGTAAGGCTGGGGCTCAGTCTCAGTTCTGACTAAATCTAGTGCTATTTCCTGGACAGCTTTGGCTCAATTACTGTTAGTTTCACTGGATCATCTAGTTTAGGAGCCGAAACCGACCTTAAATTTCCATAGGTGAGTAGGTTTGTAGGGGAAAGAAAAACTCTGGAGTCAAATAAGTTTGTGAAACGTTGAGTTAAGCAAAGTTAAATAGATGAATTTATCATAGGATTTGATAACCTTTAACATGCTCGTGTTCATTATGACTCTCCAAAAAAAGGATACTATTTATAGTGTTGCCCAAGTTTAATTGACCAGTAATCATTTCCTCATGGAACAGCCATTCAACATCTCTCAAATCTTTTGGTTCTAAGAAACACAGTTTTACAAACAAAAATATGTAAAAATGAGGGCCAGACAGGCTGACGATCTAAGGTCACCGAGTAAGTCAGGGGCATGAAGCATATGACCCGCTCCCTAGATCAGAGAAGCTCAAGGAGCCAGAGCTTATCATGGCCCCTTTTCCTGCCAGAGGATGTGCTCTCATGCTCTCCTCCCCTCTGTGCCAAAGCATGAACTGGAGGCTTGGTCTACTTTTGGTGTCGTGAGCCTAAGCCTTGGATCACTCCTGAGGTCACCCTTAGTTTCCTTCGGCTGGACCGCAACTTGTTGCTCAGAGCCCTGAGCCTCATAAGCAGGGGCCAAGGTGGCCAACTTGAGCTAGACAGGAAGAGTGGCAGCGGACCTACCAGCCCAATATCTGACCGGCTCTCCCAGAGGCGCATCAGGGCCACTCTGGCCACGTCTTCGAACACAGGGTCACCGGTGAGGCTGCTCAGGGTGGCAAATTCCACGATGAAGGTCCCGATCCCTGCTGTGCAGGTGACAGGAGTCTCTCCTGGGTTCACGCCATGAAGCAGGTTCACCGTTCCATACGGCATGCCAGTGGGGGTCTGAAAGGCTGAACAATCGCAAAATTAAGAACCCAGATAGGAGCGGGGAGGTGGGCATGGGTGGACACAGGACCAAAGCCTGAGGCCTTGGCCAGCACTTCCCTTTTGTCTCCTGGGTGACCTGCTAGAGACTGAGCCAGAGAAGGATAAATGTCACAACTGGAGGGCCCTCAGTGGCCACCTAACCCAGATGCTGTCAAACACTGCTCCTCATGCCTTGGGCTCTTGCCTGTGGTGAGCAGGGAAGCAGCAGGCTGTGCTCGGGGGTATCACACTCCACACATGCTCACTTTAGCTAGAGCAGCTCTACTTTTACTTATTTTATATTATGCCTCAGAGCCCAGGCAAGTAACTGAGTGTGAAGCAGGCAGGGCTTAAGCCACAGGCAGTGGGGGAGCTGATGGCACAATGAAAAAGCCATTCATCTACTTCTTAAAACACCATTCTGACCAAATGAAACACAACTGAAGACTGTAAACAGTCCCAGAGCAGCCAGTTTAAGATCCCTGCTCTAAATAAAGAGTTTCAGGGGCTATGTTATTTTCTTTAAAAAGGATATAAACCACAAAACTGCCAATGTGGTCCAACCCTCAATTCACAGGTAGGAAAGGTCAGGCTTGTGAAGAAGTGACTCAGAGATCACAGAGAGAGCCAAACGGAGCTGGGATGGGAATGACTATCACGTGCCCACTCCCCTTCCCCCCGCAACGGGCCCAGTGCCCTGTCCACCTCACCCCAGTGCCTTCTAATTCAAGGCAAGGAACTAAGACAGCAAGTCAGAGGCAGAGATTTCCTCTCCAGGCTGAAAGGTCAAACAACCCCAAAGCAGCCTATGTGTCACCAAACTGTGAACAAAGTTGTCAAAACTTCCGAGAACCACAAGGTCCAGCAACTTTACTGTAAGAAGAGAAACTTGTTATCTGGCAGACATGAGTGGTAAGCAAGGAGGATTCAAGTCACAAGCAAGAAGGGCCCAAAGGGATAGTTCAGAGAAGTCAGGCAGTATTAAAAAGGGGGTGGGGAGGTGACAAAATCCTGTTTCTCAGCGTGACTGCACTTTTCAATATGTATATTTCTCAATACAAAAAAAAGAAGGGAGCAACCAGACAGTTTCCCTCCAGGGATGAGTCACACAGGACATGACGTTTGTAAGGAGACATTCAGGCCGTGAGTGAGACCTGAACCCAGTTCGCTCACTCTCCTCAGCTCTTCCCCAAGGATGAGAGGCAAGTCCTGGGTGAAGGGGAGAAGTGAGACGGCCAAGAGGTTGGTGGAAAGCACAGTGTAACGTGTTTGGGTGTGAACAGCTCTCAGAGCCTCCACCACACCCTGAAGAGAACATAGCGTCCCGCTGATGCTGCCGAGCCCAGCTACTGCCCCTCTGGACAAACACTGCAGCTTGGCCTGCAGCCCTGGACATGGCTCAGCTACAAAACAAGTCCCTCTCATGTCTCAGTGGTGTTTGAGGTTCTCCAAGAACTTTCTCCTCTCTGACCTCATTTTACGTCTCCCCAGAGGGAGGCAGGAATTATGACTCCCATTTGATAGACGGGGAAATTGAACCAAGGAGAGGAAGAGCGGCTTGGTCAAGCTATTGGTTGTCAGAGCCGAGTCTAGAACCAGAGGTTCCGAACGCTCAGACCAAGGCTCTTCTCTGGAACCCTTTCATTCCAGTGGCGTGTGGGCCTGGGAGGGGGCAAAAGCACTCACTCAAATAAGGGCAAGAGCCTTCCAGCCACCAGGCTGGCCTTCAGCGCTCCTCGCAGACATTCATGAGGTCAGCTCATCCATCCTAGCCTAGCCGTCAAAATGCCAAGGACTCTCCTGTTTTCCATGGTGGGCGCCAAGAGGTAGAAATACCAAGTGTTTGGGTGAGCAACACGAGCAAATAATTCTGCACAGCCACTCTCTTCTCCAGCAAGAGCAGCAGGACCTACCGGACTTCATCTCTGCCCCATCTCCATGTGGGTCTTACCTGGGAGGAGTTTCCGGGCTGCCTCCTCAGCCATCCTCAGGAGAGGTCCCGAGCAGGGCCATCCAGCCTCCACTTCTACCCCAGCCCTCTTTGATAGCAGGTGAGCAGACAGAAGTCCTCCTACTACTACAGATGGTACAAAAAGCAAGTGTCAGAATCCTAAGGACCAGTCTTTCCCTTGTACAAATTAAACTTAATGCTCTGTTCAGTGGCTCACTGGGAAGGGGCTGGAGCCATGTAGCAAAAGAAGAGTCCTTAACCCCACACACTGGTACAGTGTTAAGTTCATGAAGTTTTTTTTCCTCTTGGTGGGTCACAAAAATTATGGTTATCGGGCTTCCCTGGTGGCGCAGTGGTTGAGAGTCAGCCTGCTGATGCAGGGGACATGGGTTTGTGCCCCGGTCCAGGAAGATCCCACATGCCGTGCAGCATCTAGGCCCGTGAGCCATGGCCGCTGAGCCAGCACGTCTGGAGCCTGTGCTCCGCCACGGGAGAGGCCACAACAGTGAGAGGCCCGCGTACCACAAAAAAAAAAAAAAAAAAAAAGGTTATCATTTTTTTGCAGTCCCTACTGTATACCAAGCACTAGGTACTACTGTGCCCTCTTCAGACGGAGATACTGTGGTTCAGAGAGGTAAACTGACTTGCCCAGGGTCATCCATCTAGTAGGTGGTAGGGCCAGGTCTGTCTGACTCCAAAGTCCACGCTCGTTGCACTTGGTCACTGTCTCCCCATCACCCCAAGACCAAGGGAGGATACTTATTACCTTCACTTTATTCATTTATCTATTTCAATTTATAACATAATATTTAGGACTTATAAAAAGATACAAAGGTTATCTGGAAATATGGCTAAACAGATATCCTGAATGGCCCTCCCACTGAAAAAACTGGTGACCTTGAGCTTCAGTTTTCCCCTCCTCCTGGCAGACCAGGAATAAGAGACAAAGGCAGGACCTACCCAGAGTGGGAAGTCTGATAGAAGATCCCTCCATGAAGTTGGGATCTGGAAGAATTATATACCCTGTGTAAAGATGAATTAAAAATAAACCCTACACACCTCCCCTAGCATAGAGTAAGGAAAACTGTATACCTCAAATCTCAATGCCAAGTAAAGTGAAGAAAAAAAAATCTCTCCTAAGAATTAATAACCACAAACTGGTACCCACTAAGTTTTACAGACTGAATTCACACTAACTGTGTAGTCTAGAAAACCTCAAATCTTTAGCCTAAGGTGGTTTTAGCAGATAATGCCTCCAGCCACATGGCAAGAGTAAACAAAAAATATATCTGGAAAAACCCACATTCAACCCGGGCCTCAAAGAATCCCACAGGTAAAACCTAGGCAATAACTGTTCATTAAAAAATAAATAGGGACATTTAGAGAAGAGCTAACGCCTATCTTTCTCAAACTCTTCCAAAATATAGCAGAGGGAGGAACACTCTCCAACTCATTCTACAAGGCCACCATCACCCTGATACCAAAACCAGACAAAGATGTCACAAAGAATGAAAACTACAGGCCAATATCACTGATGAACATAGATAAAAAATCCTCAACAAAATACTAGCAAACAGAATATAACAGCACATTAAAACGATCATACACCATGATCAAGTGGGGTTTATTCCAGGAATGCAAGGATTCTTCAATATATGCAAATCAATCAACGTGATACACCATATTAACAAATTGAAGGAGAAAAACCATATGATCATCTCAATACATGCAGAGAAAGCTTTTGACAAAATTCAACACCCATTTATGATAAAAACTCTGCAGAAAGTAGGCATAGAGGGAACTTTCCTCAACATAATAAAGGCCATATATGACAAACCCACAGCCAACATCGTCCTCAATGGTGAAAAACTGAAACCATTTCCACTAAGATCAGGAACAAGACAAGGTTGCCCACTCTCACCACTATTATTCAACATAGTTTTGGAAGTTTTAGCCACAGCAATCAGAGAAGAAAAAGAAATAAAAGGAATCCAAATCGGAAAAGAAGAAGTAAAGCTGTCACTGTTTGCAGATGACATGATACTATATATAGAGAATCCTAAAGATGATACCAGAAAACTACTAGAGCTAATCAATGAATTTGGTAAAGTAGCAGGATACAAAATTAATGCACAGAAATCTCTTGCATTCCTATACACTAATGATGAAAAATCTGAAAGTGAAATTAAGAAAACACTCCCATTTACCATTGCAACAAAAAGAATAAAATATCTAGGAATAAACCTACCTAAGGAGACAAAAGACCTGTATGCAGAAAATTATAAGACACTGATGAAAGAAATTAAAGATGATACAAATAGATGGAGAGATATACCATGTTCTTCGATTGGAAGAATCAACATTGTGAAAATGACTCTACTACCCAAAGCAATCTACAGATTCAATGCAATCCCTATCAAACTACCACTGGCATTTTTCACAGAACTAGAACAAAAAATTTCACAATTTCTATGGAAACACAAAAGACCCCAAATAGCCAAAGCAATCTTGAGAAGAAAAAATGGAGCTGGAGGAATCAGACTCCCTGACTTCAGACTATACTACAAAGCTACAGTAATCAAGACAGTATGGTACTGGCACAAAAACAGACATATAGATCAATGGAACAGGATAGAAAGCCCAGAGATAAACCCACGCACATATGGTCAACTAATCTTTGATAAAGGAGGCAAGAATATACAGTGGGGAAAAGACAGCCTCTTCCAATAAGTGGTGCTGGGAAAACTGGACAGGTACATGTAAAAGTATGAAATTAGAACACTCCCTAACACCATACACAAAAATAACCTCAAAATGGATAAAAGACCTAAATGTAAGGCCAGACACTATCAAACTCTTAGAGGAAAACATAGGCAGAACACTCTATGACATAAATCACAGCAAGATCCTTTTTGGCCCACCTCCTAGAGAAATGGAAATAAAAATAAACAAATGGAACCTAATGAAACTTAAAAGCTTTTGCACAGCAAAGGAAACCATAAACAAGACCAGAAGACAACCCTCAGAATGGGAGAAAATATTTGCAACTGAAGCAACTGACAAAGGATTAACCTCCAAAATTTACAAGCAGCTCATGCAGATCAATAACAAAAAAACAAACAACCCAATCCAAAAATGGGCAGAAGACCTAAATAGACATTTCTCCAAAGAAGATATACAGATTGCCAACAAACACATGAAAGAATGCTCAATATCATTAATCATTAGAGAAATGCAAATCAAAACTACAATGAGATATCACCTCACACCGGTCAGAATGGCCATTATCAAAAAATCTAGAAACAATAAATGCTGGAGAGGGTATGGAGAAAAGGGAACACTCTTGCACTGTTGGTGGGAATGTAAATTGATATAGCCACTATGGAGAACAGTATGGAGGTTCCTTAAAAAACTAAAAATAGAACTACCATACGACCCAGCAATCCCACTACTGGGCATATACCCTGAGAAAACCATAATTCAAAAAGAGTCACGTACCAAAATGTTCATTGCAGCTCTATTTACAATAGCCAGGACAAGGAAGCAACCTAAGTGTCCATCATCGGATGAATGGATAAAGAAGATGTGGCACATATATACAATGGAATATTACTCAGCCATAAAAGGAAATGAAATTGAGTTATTTGTAGTGAGGTGGATGGACCTAGAGACTGTCATACAGAGTGAAGCAAGTCAGAAAGAGAAAAACAAATACAGTATGCTAACACATATATGTGGAATCTAAGGAAAAAAAAAAAAGAAAAAAAGGGTCATGAAGAACCTAGGGGTAAGACGGGAATAAAGACACAGACCTACTAGAGAATGGACTTGAGGATATGGGGAGGGGGAAGGGTAAATTGTGACAAAGTGAGAGAGTGGCATGGACATATATACACTACCAAACGTAAAATAGATAGCTAGTGGGAAGCAGCCACATAGCACAGGAAGATCAGCTCAGTGGTTTGTGACCACCTAGAGGGGTGGGATAGAGAGGGTGGGAGGGAGGGAGACGCAAGAGGGAAGAGATATGGGAACATATGCATATGTATAACTGATTCACTTTGTTATAAAGCAGAAACTAACACACCATTGTAAAGCAATTATACTCCAATAAAGATGTTTAAAAATTAATAAATAAATAAGGGACTTCCCCGGTGGCTCAGTGGTTAAGAACCCGTCTACCAATGCAGGGGATACGGGTTCGAACCCTGGTGCAGGAAGATCCCACATGCCGCGGAGCAGCTAAGCCCGCGAGTCACAATTACTGAAGCCCACGTGCACAGAGCCCATGCTCTGCAACAAAGAGAAGCCACTGCAATGAGAAGCCCATGCACAACGAATAGTAGCCCCCACTCGCCACGACTAGAAAAAGCCCACCCGCAGCAACAAAGACCCAACGCAGCCAAAAAAAATAGTTAGTTAATTAATTTAAAAAAAAAGAATCACTGGGTCAAAATTCATTGAAATGTGTAGATCTGTGCATTTCAGTATATGTAAATTTACCTCAATAAAATGAATGATTCATTAAAAAAAAAAAAAAGATTCATTGGGAACCTGCTAAAAATACTGACTGTGGGACCCAACCCAGAGATCCCAATTCATTAGATTTAGAGTGGAGTCTACACAGCTGAACTTTTTAAAATGTCCCAAATGCTTCTGATGGGCAGTCAAGTTTGGAAACTAATACCCTAGCCTTGTACTATGTAACACAGTAATTAGTAACCACATGTCACTATTTAAATTTAAATCCATTAAAATTAAATGAAATTTAAAATTCAGTTCTTCAGTTGCAGTAGCCACCTTTCAAAATGTTCAATAGCCACATGTAGCTAGTGGCTACTGGACTGGACAACACAGATATAAAACATTTCCATCAACAATGCAGAAAGTTCTAACAAACTTTCAATAGGCAATAAGCTACAAGAAGGCAAGGATTACATCTTTCTTGCTCTTGGATGAAAGCCTGGTACCAAATATATGTTAAATATGTGAGTAATCCTGGCATATTTCTTTTCAGTCTTTTCTCTGTCCCCTGCTCACTTTCATGTCTGAAACTGATGAGGGATCCCGAGACCTCCCTACCCAACCCTACAGGAGGGAAGACTCTGTCAATCTGGCTTGAGTCAAGTGCCCTGGCAAGGCTGGCGCTTAAGATCCTGTTTATCACCTCTTGGTTTACACAGAAGCCAAAATTCCACATTCTCCTTTCTTCCAAGGGCCCTAGAAGGCAGCCCTCACCTCGGATGTTGGTTTCAAACACAGAGGCGTTCACATCAATATCAAAGTCCACGTTGTCCTGGAGCACTTCAACCACTCTTTGGAATTCTGAGACATTCCCCAAAATCTGAAGGAAAGAGAGACCTGACTGTGAGGCTCTCAGGCTTGTGGGCACTGAAGATGCTAGATTCAGAGTCTAGGATCCTATGCTGGTGTGAATCCTACTTATTCAACTTCAGACCTACAGTTTCTGTTCTAGGACTGCTGGTAACAGGAGAAAACACTGAGAGCTGGAAATCACACAGACCTAGTATCAAGAGACTGGTAAAGTAAATTCTTTGGTACCAATTTAAGAATTTTTATGTACTCATTTAAATGAAACCAATATAAAGACTGTAGACCACATAAGGAAATCTTAGCTTGACATTTACAGTGGATATTTATTGTTTTTAACCTTGTCACATTCAGCCTTATAGAAAATACTGCAGGTTGGTTGGCCCAACATTGATTCTCAATCTTCTTTACCCTTGTAGCTCCCAGCCATAGAGGCTAGAAATCCACATATTTGCTTTCTCAGTCTCATTTGCTACTGGGTGATTGTGTTACCCAGTCAATTCTGAGCTTTGTAAAGTCTACTAGGGGCACTTCTCAGAAAGCTCCTGTTTTCCTAACAGAAAGGGACAAGACACAGTTGGCATGGCTTTTACTCTTTTTCTTTCTGCTTTGAAAGCAGACTTGATTTCTGGAGCTGTGGCAGCCATCTTAGGCCATGAGGTACTAAGCATGAGAATGAAAGTCAGTATACTAATGATGGTAGAATGGAAGGATACAAAGAGCATGGGGTCTCTGATGCTAGAAATTACCTTCATTCAGATTTTCTTATACTTGAGAAAATTAAACCCTTTTGTTTAAACCATCAGTCAAATGCAATCCTGATGCCTTTTATTCTGATATCAGTGTTCCAATTTTCCCTTGAGGAATCACCCTTCTTCCACAGTCACTCCTGTAATTTGAAGAAGCTGACTCCATCCCTTCAGCTGCAAGAATGGGCACTTCACCTGGACCAGCCAATGTACTATACCCCTTGGCCAACTGATTGATTCAGGGATAGATGTGTAACCCAAGCCAGATCAGTGAGACTCAGTCCACGGAATTAATGGAAAAGGACTAATTCTCTCCACACACAGGTTACTAAATAAGTGGGATGTGCGTCTGGAGTTACCATTGGCTACCCTGCCAGCTTAAGGAGAGCCTGAGAATACAGCCAGCAAGGAAAGTAGAAATAAGAGATGGAGAAAGAGATTCCTAATGACGTTATTTAAATGTCTGGAACCAGCTGGGTTTGAAGTCAGTCTTTACCTGGACTTTTTAGTTATCTGACTCAGTAAATTTCCTTCCTGTCTAAATCAGTTTGATCACTTGCAGCTGAAACAATCCTGACTATCTCAGCATTCAAAGCCCTCTATGATTTAGACCTAATCTATCCTTCTAACCATGTCTCTCACTGTTCTTCTGTCGACTTCAGTACCCACTATTCCCTGATTTTCTGCCCTCAGACATGCTGTTCCCTCTACCAGAAATCTCACTCTGTGTCTTCCCATTTCCAAATCCAACCTATTTTCGATTATCTAAATCTCACCTTCTCTAGGAATCCTTCGATTCCTCCAGCTGAAATTAACCTCTTCCTCCTTTAAAAGACTCCAGCAAGTTTATCCCCACAACTCTCAGGGCATCTATTTCTTTCCACATTACGAGAATCTTTGCATAGGCAGGAGCCTCCCTCATTCCTGCACTCCCCCAGAGGGCTGAGCACAGTGCATGAAGCAATTACTCATAAAATGTTTGTTAAATGATGACATGAATCTTTCTCCACATTGTAGCCAGTGATCTTCTCAAAACAGGAATCTCATTTCCTACCCTCTTCTTGAAAAAAATTCCACTGGCTTTCCACTGCCCCCAAATTAAAGATAAAAATGAAAGATGAAAATAAAAAGCCCAGGTGAAGAATTCATTTTTCACCCACAGTCAAGCTACCAAAAGAAGAAGGATATTGGTCATGCAGTGTTGGAGAGGAAAAGGAATAGATGAGACACTTACCAACAAGGTGTCCAGAGCATCAATAAGAGTCAGAGAAAAACTGTAAAAGGACAAAAACTCCAGCTGCTTAGTAAGAAAATCAAACAAACACCAGTTATTAAGGCTGCCCCAGATCAGAGACCCCAAAAACTAATAAGTGAAGCACAGCGATGCCTCTGCCAGTCCCACCTGAAATCACAACAGAGAAGCCATCGTGAAAATCGCCGGGAACCTCTGACCCATTTAACATACCTGGGAGGTGGGCTGATGTATAACATCTCATGCAAATAGCTTGACTGTAGTTAAACACATTGCCTATATTCTCTGGCATTCTTCTCCACCATAGGGAGGCAGTATAAGATTGTATCTCAGAGCGCAGGCTTTCCACATCTAAGAATTTATCTCGCAGTGCACAGAACTGTAGCCTTGAGAATGCTCATGGCAATATTGTTTTTAGAACAGCAAAAAGCTAGAAATAACCCAAATGTATACCAGTTGAAAAGTGATTAACCAAACTGTAATACATTCAAACAATGTGAAACTATGAGGTGGTCAAAAAGATTGTTAACAAGAGTTCTATGGGCTAAGGGGAAGACATTCAAATTATATAGTTAAATGAAAAAGACAAGGTACAGAATAGGCAGTGTCGTGTGTCGTATTCTAACTGCATTTTTCAAAAAGAGACAATATAGACAGAAAGCAGATTAGCGGTTTTTTGGGCCAGTGGTGGTGGAGGGATTATTATTTATTATTATTTATTTATTTATTATTATAAAGGGCCACCAGGGAACTTTCCAGTGTGACAGAAATGTTCTCTATCCTGTGATGGTGGTCACTACACACTTAAAATGGGTGCATTTTATATAAGTTACACCTTTAAAAGGTTATTTTAAAAGATACACATATACATACCTATATGATGGTATAAACCAAAAATATTTCTGGAAGGATACACAAGAAGGTTAACAGTGGTTGGAGTTCTAGGGTATGGGAGATATTTATTTTATTATATGATATTGGACTGCTTGAATTTGCCATTTACTTGTATTACTTTTTTCAACTAAAAAACGAAAACCAGCACAATTTGTGTTGAGCTTCATTTCTCCAGTCCCTAGCATATTCATTTGTAAAACAGAGATAACAGCAATTAACTCCTAGGGGTGTTAATTAAATGAGATGACACAAGTAAAATGCTTAGCACAGTGTTTAATCAAGGTTAGCTTCAGCTAAATGCAATGATTCTTCACTTACTCAGCAAGGAACAAGACAGAGAATTCCATCTCTCACAGATTTTTCTTCTAGTGGAAGTGAGAAAGACAAACTAACACATAAGTGAAAATGACAGTATAAGAGTGAGAAGTGCTACGAAGAAAATAAAAAGGGTGGTTTGTGAGAGTGACCTGTTGGGGTGGGTATTTAGGGGAACTGATGCTAAGGTGACAGTTTGAGCTGAGATCTCAAGAAGCAGTCAGGGATGTGAGGGTAATGGGGGAAGTGGGTTTCAGTTACACTAACAACAAAGGCTCTGAAATTTCATGTTTAGGAGAGTTACATCCCCTCCTAGGCCTGTTTGCCCACTTATAACATGAAGGGGTTGGGTCTTCTGACTTTTTGAAGCCCTTCCACATATCCTAAGCCTCCAGAGATTTGCCCAAGTCCTAACAGCTGGTGTCTGTCACTGCTGTGGCCAGAGCCCGGAGGTCCAGACCACCAGGCTAACCCAGCCTTTTTCCACTATGGGAATCCAACTTTCCAGGAGGCTGGGTGGATCCTGGTGGTGCTGGCCTGAATTAGGGGGAACGCGACCCCACGCTAGCTAGGAGGTTTTTCTGGAACCGGTGAGATCATGAAGCCACCAGCTCCAGCATACCCGCCCGCCTAGGACCGGACTGCCAGACCCAGGCCGCCCGCTTGCTCCTCCGCTCGCACTACCTGCCCCAGGTGTCGTGCCCGTCACAGGTGAGAGGTCGCAGCTCGTCGTAGGGAAAGGCATTCTCCAGGTAGCTGTCGTAGGCGTGGTAGAACATGGCCTTGACTCGCGCCCTGGTGCGGGGTACGAGAAATAAGTCAGAGGACCACCAAACGAAACCAGGCAGAGGAAAGGACAAGAATTAGGGCGGAAAATGGTCATCACCACCTGATTTCTGCGAGGAGCCCAGTGGCGGGGTCCCAGCAGGTCGGGGGGGTGGTCTGGGATGGAGGGAATGGGGAAGGGACCAGGTCTGGGATTCCCATTCCCCAACTATGGAAGGGCAGGGAGCCTGACCCCCTTCACCTGTAGTGGGCGGGGTCGGGCGCGGTGCCATCCGGGCCGGGCGCACCATGGTGCAGGGGTAGCAGCGCACACAGGAGGCCAAACGGGACGAGCAGCCGGAAAGGCATAGAGCGCGTGCCCTGTCAGCGCCGCCGCTGCAGCAGCAGCCGCAGCCACCCGCACATCCTGCGACCCTCTGCTGGTTCTTCCGGGAATTAGGAGCACTGCGCCTGCGGGCCGATGAGTCATCCATTCACTTCCGGACTACAAGCCCCAGAATACAATGGGCGGTGAAACCCAAGCAAAGAGCATCTTGGGACATGTAGTCTCTAAAGCGGAGATCAACGTGTCTTAAAAGACAGTGGCTAGTACAGCTACTATTATTAATTAATGTTTTAGCAACAGCATTTTTTTTTTTTTAGCAACAGCATTTTTAAAATATTTCTTAAATTTAATTATTTTTATTTAAGTATAGTTGATGTGCAATATTATATAAGTTACAGGTGTACAGTATAGTGATTCACAATCTATAAAGTTTATAACTCCATTTATAGTTATTATAAAATATTGGCTATATTCCCTGTGCTATACAATATATCCTTGTAGCTTATTTGATACGTAATAGTTTGTACCTCTTAATCCCCTACACTTATGTTGCCCCTCCCCCCTTCCCTCTCCCCACTGGTAACCACTAGTTTGTTCTCTATATCTGAGTCTGTTTCTTTTTTCTTATAGTCACTAGTTTATTGGTTTTTTTAGATACCACATATAAGTGATATCATACAGTGTTTGTCCTTCTTTGTCTGACTTATTTGACTTAGCATAATGCCCTCCAAGTCCATCGAAGTTGTTGCAAATGGCAAAAGTTTCATTCTTTTTTATGACTGAGTAGTATTCCATTGAATACATATACCACATCTTCTTTATCCAGTCATCTGTGATGGACACTTAGCTTGCTTCCATAACTTGGCAAATGCAAATAATACTGCTATGAACATTGGGGTGCGTGTATCTTTTTGAATTAGTGTTTTTGTTTTTTTCAGATATATACCCAGAAGTGGAATTGCTGGGTCATTTGGTCGTTCTATTTTTGTTTTTTTTGAGAAACCTCCATACTGTTTTCACAGTGGCTGTACCAATTTACATTCCTACCAACAGTTTACAGAGGTTCCTTTTTTTCCACATCCTTGCCAACATTTGTTATTTGTGGTCTTTTTGATGATAGCCATTCCTTCAGGTGTGAGGTGATATCTCACTGTGGTTTTCATTTGCATTTCCCTGATGATTAGCATTGTTGAGCATCTTTCCATGTGCCTGTTGGCAATCTGCATGTCCTCTTTGGAGAAATGTCTATTCAGATCTTCTGCCCATTTTTTAACTGGGTTTTGTTTTTTTTTTGATATTGAGTTGTATGAGCTGTTTATATATTTTGGATATTAACTGCTTATTGGTCATATCATTGGCAAATATTTTCTTCCATTCAGTAGGTTGTCTTTTTGCTTTCTCGATGGTTTCCTTTGCTATGCAAAAGCTTTTAAGTTTGATTAAGTCCTATTTGTTAATTTTTGGTTTTATTTCCTTTGCTATAGGAGACTGATCCAAAAAAACATTGCTATGATTTATGTCAAAGAATGTTCTGCCTATGATTTATTCTAGGAGTGTTATGGTTTCAGGTCTTACATTTATGTTTTTAATCCATTTTGAGTTTATTTTTGTATGTGGTGTTAGAGAATGTTCTAATTTCATTCTTTTACATGTAAGTGTCCAGTTTTCCCAGCACCACTTACTAAAGAAACTGCCTTTTCTCCATTGTATATTCTTGCCTCCTTTGTCATAGATTAATTGACCATAAGTGTGTGGGTTTATTCTGGGCTCTCTATTCTGTCCCATGGATCTATGTCTCTGTTTTTATGCCAGTAGCATACTATTTTGATTACTGTCTTTGTAGTATTGTCTGAAGTCAGAGCAAATGGTTCCTCCAGCTCTGTTCTTCTTTCTCAAGATTGTTTTGGTTATCCAGGGTCTTTCGTGTTTCCATACAATTTTTTAAGATTATTTGCTCTCGTTCTGTGAAAAATGCCATTGGTAGATTCATAGGGATTGCACTGAATCTATAGGTTGCCTGGGGTAGTATGGCCATTTAAAAATATTAATTCTTCCGGGCTTCCCTGGTGGCGCAGTGGTTGAGAGTCCGCCTGCTGATGCAGGGGACACGGGTTCGTGCCCCGGTCTGGGAAGATCCCACATGCTGCGGAGCGGCTGGGCCCGTGAGCCATGGCCGCTGAGCCTGCGTGTCCGGAGCCTGTGCTCCGCAACGGGAGAGGCCACAACAGTGAGAGGCCCACGTACCACAAAAAAAAAAAAAAAAAAAAAAAAAAAAAAATATATATATATATATATATATATATATATATATATATATATAAATTCTTCCAATTCAAGAACATAGTGTCTCTTTCCATCTGTTTGTGACATCTTCAATTTCTTTCTTAGCAACAGCATTTTAAAGGACTTGTGTACTAAGACTGTATGGGTACTTTAAATATATTATCTTTTTTTAAAACCACCTTATTAAGCATGAAGGCAGAGACCAGTGGGGCCTCAATATTTATTAGTGGATGTATTTAAAGATGGATGAAGAATGTTCAGCCTTTATCATAATTAGAATTTTATTGAGTTTCCCAAACGAGTTCCTTGCTAATCATGTAAGAGACAACTTACTTCCAAAGCTGCAACTCTCAAGATTTTCAGAAATCCCTTCAGTTCTAGGAATTCATGAAATCTTGACATTCCTTTCCTCCCATTTGGGACATGGTCACATCATCATGGTCTCTTCAGTCTCCATCCCAATGCAGAAGCTACCCCCTCCCAATCCCCTGGACCATCTCAGCCCTACACCTCAGGGCTGCAGCCCTGTAGGTTACCCCATGTGAGAATGAAGACCTGGGACACTATAGCTTTGAGAAGGTTGTGACCCATTTTTCCATTTTCCTTCTTGCAAGTTCCCAGAGTTTTGTCAGCCCTTTGGACCATAGCAACACACATGACTTTGGGCAGTGTGATGTGCAGTAGAATCAACCCTAGATTTGAAGTGCGACCAGGACTTCAATCCCAACTTTATCACTTAAAGCCTCTATATGTGACCCTAGGCAGGGCCCTCCCCTTTTGTGAGCCCAGCTTCTTCATATGTAAAATGAGGAATTTGAACAAATGGATCTCTGAGGTCCTTTTAACCTGAGCTTTCTGTGATGCTAGGATTGGCCATCCTCTGCTCTTTGCTAAAAAATGGCAGCTCAGTGCCTTGAGCTGCAATGAAGGCATGTTTGGTCTCCTTTGGTCCAAAGTCCTTGAAAATATCCCTCAGATATATATATCCTGAAATTTCGCCAGTAGATACGAGAATTAAAACCTTGACTTACCCCAGAGATCTTGAGGTAGTACAGTACAGAAGTTAAAAGTGTGGGCTTTAGATTTGAGCAGACCTGAGTTGGAATACTAGCTCCATCACCTGTTAAGAGTGTGGCCCCACCAGCTTTTCTTCTGAGCCTCATTTTACTCATCTGTAAAATAGGAATAATATTAGTATTATATTCACCTAATAGGATTATGAGGGTTCAGTGAGCTACTGCATATAAAGTGCTTGTCACAGTGCCTTTCAGAAGAGACAAACAAAAGATATTAGGATGCTTTTGGAAACTCTTCTTGGAAGTGCCAGATGGAAGGGAAAGGAGATGACAGTAAATTGAGACTTGGATACCAACACAGGGGCACGGTGTTAGTTTTCTGTGACTATGCTAACAAATTATAATTACCACAAACTTGGTGTTTTAAAGCAACAGAAATGTATTCTCTCACAGTTCTGGAGGCCAGAAGTCTGAAATTAGTTTCACTGGGCCAAAATCAAGATATTGGCAGGCCCAGAGCCTCTAGGGAAGAATCTGCTCCTTGCCTCTCCAGCTTCCCAGGGAAAAGAAAATGTTACTGACATTCCTTGGCCTGTGGCCGTGTCACTCCAATCTCTGCTTCCATGTTCACATCACCTCCTCCTCTGTGGATTAGTATCATATCTCCCTCTGCCTCTCTAAGGACACTTGTGACTGCATTTGGGCCCTACCTAGATAATACAGGATAATCTCCCATCTCAAGATCCTTAACTTGATCACATCGGCAAAGACCCTTTTTCCAAACAGGGTACACTTAAAGATTCCAGGAACTAGGACCTAATTGTCTTTAGGGGGCCGTTTTTTTTCAGCCTAGCATAATAGGTACTAAGCATTTTTTGGGTCTGGGCCCTTCCATGCTATGAAACTCAGCCAGGCCTAAGTGTCCTTCTCTACATAAGTCCTGTCACTTATCTTCTTGTCTCCATTCAAAACTCTCATGTGGATTAAATGTTTGCAGGGAGAGTGGGGCCAGGTTGCCTGGATTTGGTAATGATCGGTCTCTTTTGATGAGCAAGATTGAAATACTCATAATTTTTCTTTGTTTTCTGTTTCTAGCTTGATAAAAATGTGCATTTCCACACTGTCACAGAGCAAATACAATCATGACTTATATTTTCACAATTTATATGGTTGATTTCATCGTTTTTCATGAGAAAAACTCTTTTTTTTTTTAACCTTTTGGAATGTATTAGGTCTCTTCCTTCTTGGCTTTACCTCTCACTCTGTGATTATAATACTAGATTCTAAAAGGTTGTGGTCCATCAGAGAAATGTCAATCTTGAATATTTACTCATGAAGACTCAGAGTAACCTTAATTTCCTGATTCAAAATCTGGAAATCGACAATGCTACAAAGGGTGTCTGGGGATTAAATGGGATAGTGGTGAAAATTCTAGCACAGTGACTAGAACGTATTAATTTCTTAATAAATATTCTCTTCCCTGCGCCCCATTCCTCTTTTTTAAAACGTGGGGGTATGTTAATTAGTTCCATTTATTGGGCATCTGTCCCTAATAATCCCAGCTGTTATAGGCAATAATTTCTGCCCTCAAGAACTTGAAGCACAGTGCTGGGTATACAACGAAGATTACAAGTCAAGCCACCGAACTTTCCCTTGAAATGCCTGAAATTTTGCTAGAAAGGAAAGACATCTTTTGGAGAATACCTGGAATCATAGAGTGTTCAAGTTTTCCTGTGCATGTTTGGAGGATGGGCAGAGTGTATTAATACCCCAGGTCAGTATTCTTGAACTCTGTGTCGAGTGGAGCAAGCCGTGGACTCGTGGTCAGAAGTCCTTCGTTCTATTACTGGTTTAGTCGTTGTCTCTGTGTGATCTTGGGCAAGTCACTTTCCCTTTTGGGGATTCAGTTTCCAAATCTGGAAAATGAGAGAATGAGACTACCTTTCATACAACGAAAATGTTAACAGATTCATAGAGTTATTGCAAAAAATCAAGAAGCAGAATTCAATACACATTAACTGCAGAAATTTCCCCCCAGAAACAATCAAGAAGCAGAATAAAACTGTAGGATGACACTCCAAATAAAATTTGATTATTTCCCAACTGAATAATAATAATAATAAAGAAGAGGAGAAGGAGAAGGCCAAAATGTCTAGATAATAGCAAGAATTTATATAGCAGTTACTATGTCCCAGGCTCTGTTCTTGGGACGTTCGTCCTCACCACGATCCTCTGACACAATACTATTATTATTACCATTTTAAAGATTTTAAAAATTGAGACACAGATTTTAAAAATTGAAGAGAGGTTTAGTAATAATCAACGTCTCACACTGAATAAGTTGTAGAGCCAAGATTCAGACCTAGTCTATATTCTACTACATTGATGAAATTAATGACAATTGTATAAATAAAAGTCCAAAACAGAATTAAAACGTGGGGATCTGGGCTTCCCTGGTGGCGCAGTGGTTGAGAGTCTGCCTGCTGATGCGGGGGATGCAGGTTCGTGCCCCGGTCCGGGAAGATCCCACATGCCGCGGAGCGGCTGGGCCTGTGAGCCAGGGCCGCTGAGCCTGCGCGTCCGGAGCCTGTGCTCCGCAACGGGAGAAGGCCACAACAGTGAGAGGCCCGCGTACTGCAAAACAAAACAAAACAAAACAAAAAGTATGAAAATTTGTGACTTACAAAAATAAAATGAAGAAAGGAAACAGAGGCAATTTGATTCCAAGTCTAATTAGTCAATATCACTGTCTTTAAGTATTTAAATAAATGTTTAAAAAAAAAAAAGTGGGGATCTGATTGACTTCGGCAGTATCCTCTAACTTTAGCTTCATGCGATTCTACATTCACCATTCCCTTCCTTTTTGCTGGAAAGTCAGAATAAAAGGTTCAATTCCCTGAAGCTGGAAGCCCAGGCATTTTAGTTTTCCTTTGACCCAGTACTCTTAACTACTTTTAGCAGGGAAGTATCTGGAAGTTCCTTTTCTAGCATCTGGAGGTCATATGGTTCAAGCAGATTCTCTCAACTCCCAGAGCAGAGCTTGCATACTACATACTTTTGGACTGCCAAGACATAGCTAGTTTGTTCCTGGGAAATTTCCCATCTGTTGCTTTGTAGAAATGCTCGAATTTCCCGTCCCCAGTATATACAAAATCTAGAGCACGTCAGAGCCCTAGAACACGTTTTTTTTGTTTGTTTGTTTTGCGGTACACGGGCCTCTCACTGTTGTGGCCTCTCCCGTTGCGGAGTACAGGCTCCGGACGCGCAGGCTCAGTGGCCATGGCTCACGGGCCCAGCCGCTCCGCGGCATGTGGGATCTTCCCGGACCGGGGCACGAACCCGTGTCCCCTGCATCGGCAGGCGGACTCTCAACCACTGCACCACCAGGGAAGCCCTAGAACACGTTTTTAATGCTCATATTCCATGTAAACATTCTCTAGGCTAAATCTGCCTAGAGAAACTTAGTCATCCTGGTTATATTTAGGCAAAAGTACAAAATCAAGAAATGACCACCCACAGATGGTCTCATAGTCTGGTTAGTCCCAGGCCCTGAGCCAGATTATAATCTTTGAGATCTCAAGCCTTGAAAATGGTGTCCATCCCTCATATGCAATTCAAAACAAAAATAATCTTATTCTATAAAATAAAGGGAGGTGATAGCCAAAAGATGGAAGCAATGCAAGCATCCATCAATGGATAACAGGATAAACAAAATGTGATATAAATACAATGGAATATTATTCAGTGTTAAACAGGAAGGAAATTCTGACACGTGGTACAACTTGGATGAACCTTGAGGACATGATGCTAAGTGAAATAAGCCAGCCACAAGAGAACAAATGTTGTATGACACCATCTATATGAGGTACCTAGAGTAGTCAAATGCATAGAGACAGAAAGTAGAGGGTGGTTGCCAGGGGCTGGGGGAAAGGCAATGTGTTACTGTTTAATAGGTACAGAGTTTCAGTTTTGCAAGATGAAAAGAGTTCTGCAGATGGATGGTGGTGATCGTTGCACAACAATGTGACTGTACTTAATGCCATTGAACTGTACACTTAAAATGGTTAGGGCGGTAAATTTTATGTTATATGTATTTTACCACAATTTTCTACATTGAAAAATTGAAAAAAAATAAATGGATAGTGGTCCCCAAAATTTCTGATTTTTTTCCATGTTGCCTACTGCACTGCCTTTTTGGAAATATCCAGTTCTTTCAAAAATATATATACATGTTCTTACAGAGGGGAGAGATATGTGCCTGCTTTGCTGATGCCCAAAGCAGATACTTCTTCTGCCTATTTAATGAGACAGAATTGGCATTACAACACCCCAGGCTGAAGGAAGGAAGAGCATAGGGTCCTGCAGGGTTCCCCACTCAGTCTACCAGTTCTATAGGTCCCAACTCTGATGCTGGGGAGAAGGAAAAAAGCCTAACAGAATGAAAATCCTTTCAGCAAATATTTATTGAGAGCCTTATAATAATAACCGTATCTACTAAACTAAACTTACCAGTGTTAAGAAAAACTAACTAAAACATGTTACTAAAGTAAAAAGATGATTATGTGACCTTTTGATGTCACAATAAAGCACTGATCAGCAAGTCTACTTAAGAGTCATCTGCCTCTGAAGAGCAATTTAACATTATTTACACAACTGATTAGGGCCCAGACATTTCACAATTCTGTTAAGTAATAGGATGGGATGATTTCCTTTTCTGTCTAGTAGAGAAGATAATCCTTAAGGTTATGGTTTTATTACCCTGTAGGACCTTAATCCATTTGAATATAATTTAGCAATATCATTTCAATATTTTTCTTTCCAGTGACTATAAAACCCCCAGTTTTCGGGAGGGGGAGGTGGCCGTGGTGGGATGAACTGGGAGATTGGGACTGACATGTATACACTAATATGTATAAAATAGATAACTAATAAGAACCTGCTGTATAAAAAAATAAAATAAAATTTAAAAAAAAACCAGTTTTTATATTCTGTTTTGAGCTAGCTTTGTCATCCTGCTAGCCCCCTTACTAATGAGTTAAATGAAATTTTGACCCATGCTCACTGTTTGTATGAGAATTATGTGTTTAACATGCTGAGAATTAGCCTTTACACTAAATGTCAGATCCTAGGTTAAGCAATTCACAGACCCATGATACCCCTTTGAGGTAGTTTCTATTTTTATTCCCATTTTCCAGATGATGAAGCTGACGCACAATAAAAGATTAAATACTTTTCTAAGGGCCAATTATGTGCCAGGCATTTTGCTGGTCACAATTTTCTCTCCTTCCCTAGATGTTCTATTTATTTGTTCATTCATCCAATAAATATCTATTGAGCACTTACCATGTGCCAGGTACTCTACTAGCCTTGTGTTACAGAAACGTTAAAACCCATTCCCTGCCCTCTTACAGCTTTTGGTATGAAGGAGAGATGATGCTTAAACAGATAATTATCATGGAAAGAAGTTAGCTGTGACGAGGGGAGAGGGCTACGGTAGAACAGAGGGAATATCCAACACAGATTTGCGTGACATCAGGGAAGGCTTCCTGGAGTAAGAGACACCTACTTTAATAGGTATTAGGTGCGCCAAAAAGGGGGTGAGAATTATCTGAAGATAAAGTCTCCATTCCTTAGTATAGTATGACAGACTCTTCATCGGACTCCTACTTACCTCTTCATATCACTTTGCCCTCCCCGCTGCCCACCTATTCCGTTTTGGCCACACTTAAGTACTACTAATTTCTAAAGCATGTTATATTCTTTCTCCTCTCATATTACATTCTTTTGCACCTTCTTCTCCCTCTATCTGAAAGAACTCTTCCCCACACCTTCTGCCCTTCCCCCACTGCCATCCTTCATTTGCCCTGCAGGACCACCTTAGGCATCACCTCTTCCAAGAAGCCTTCTCTGACTCCCAGGCTAAGTTAGAGGACTCTACTCTCATAAGCTCGATCCCCCTCATGCTCCCCAACCCCAGTCCTCTACGTGCTATAGACTAAGATAGCAAAAATACCACGTGCCCGGATCTGTACTAAGTGGTTCACTTATATCATTTCATTCTCACCACAACTCTATGAGACAGGTATTATTATTCTTCCTATTTAACTGATGGGCTCAGGGAGGCCAGGTGGCATGCCCTATATCCCACAGCTAGCAAGTGGCCAAGCTGAGATGTGAGCCCAGGCAGCTTCACCCCAGAGCCCATGGCCTCATCCTTGGTGTTACACTCAATACCACCTCTGCTCTGGGTCCTGGGAGGAGGAAGCAGGCTGAGAAGAGAACACAAAGATGCCTTCCAGGGGGTTACAGTCCAGGAGAGAAGGGGATAGAAGGTGACAATATAGCTACAATGAAGCTACCAGGGGAGGCAATGTTCCATTGGTTTTGTGAGTAGAGTGAGAAGTCAAATATAGCTGGGGTCATCCTGCAAGGCTTTCAAAAGGAAGTGGTATCCCAGCAGGGCTTTGAAGGAATGGAGAGGACATGGAGAAGTCTAGAGAAAAACAGCAGGAGAGTAAAATATATATAACAAGGATAATACCTCATGAAGAATTGTCTTCAACAGCGCAAGGTTAGTTTAACACTAGAAACAATGCATTTGCCAGATTAACAAATTAAAGATGGAAAATCATATGATCATTTCATTAGATGATGATGAAGGATTTAAAAAACTCGAAACATTTATGTTAAAAACTCAGCAAACTGGGAATAAAAATAATCTTCCTAAAGAAAAAAAGATTCTTCCTTACTCCAATAAACGGTATCTGGTTTTTTTTCAATATAGCAAACATCATAAAAGCTTTCCTTTTTTTTTTTTTTTATTCGGGACGCGGGCCTCTCACTGTTGTGGCCTCTCCCGCTGCGGAGCACAGGCTCCGGACGCGCAGGCCCAGCGGCCATGGCTCACGGGCCCAGCCGCTCCGCGGCACGCGGGATCCTCCCGAACCGGGGCACAAACCCGCGTCCCCTGCATCGGCAGGCAGACTCTCAACCACTGCGCCACCAGGGAAGCCCAAAGCTGTCCTTTTTAAGCCAGGAAAATGAAAAGAATACTCACTTATATTTTCTATCATTTCTATTCAACATTGTACTAGAGATCAGAGCCAGAACAATAAGTTAAGAAAAAGAAACTATAAAAACGAAAGGAAGGAATAAAACTATCACTATCTACTAATGATGTGACTATGCATATAGAAAATCGAAAGAATCTACAAATAATTACTGAAATAAATAAAATAGTTAAGGTTTCTAGATACAAAATCAATGCAATAAAATTATCAGTATCTCTATATACCAGCAATAAACAGAACATGAAATTTCTTGTAATTACCATTGTCAATAACATTTTAAAATATGAAGGACCTAGGGAAAAAAATCTAACAAAGGATGGGCAAGATGTCTAGAAAGAAACTCATGTAACTCTGGGAGACACCAGAGGAGATAGAAATAGAAATAAATGAAGAGATATACTCTATCATGCATTGGACAATTCAATATTGTAAAGATGTCAATTTTCCCCAAAGCCATTAACACATTAAATGCAATACCAACTAAAATCCCAACAACTTGACAAAATGATTCTAAAATTTATGTATAGAAATTCAAGACTCAAAAATAGCCAAGACATGGGAATTCCCTGGTGGCCCAGTGGTTAGGACTCCTGCTTTCACTGCCGAGGGCCCAGATTTGATCCCTGGTCGGGGAACTAGAATTCCGCAGGCTGTGTGGTGTGGCAAAAAACAAAAAACAAGACACTATTGAAGAACAAGGTGGGAAGACTTGATCTGCAAGAAATGAAGATATATTATAAGTCTATACTAATTGAGAGACTGTGACATTGGTGCAGGGAGAGAAGAATAGGCCACTGAAACAAAAGAAACACATTTACTATAAGTCAGAGATGTCACTGCAGATCAGTAAGGAAGGGCAGACTTTCAAGAAGTGGTGCTGGGACAATGGGCTATCCACATAAGGGAAACTAATCTTTTCTTTTTTTTTAATTTAATTTATTTATTTTTATATAGCACGTTCTTACTAGTTATCTATTTATACATATTAGTGTATATATGTCAATCCCAATCTCCCAATTCATCCCAACACCACCACCACCCCACTTTCACCCCTTGGTGTCCAAACATTTGTTCTCTACATCTGCGTCTCTATTTCTGCCTTGCAAACTGGTTCGTCTGTACCATTCTTCTAGATTCCACATATATGCGTTAATATACAATATTTGTTTTTCTCTTTCTGACTTACTTCACTCTGTATGACAGTCTCTAGGTCCATCCATGTCTCTACAAATGACCCAATTTCGTTCCTTTTTATGGCTGAGTAATAGTCCATTGTATATATATACCACAACTTCTTTATCCATTCGCCTGTTGATGGACATTTAGGTTGCTTACATGACCTGGCTATTTTAAATAGTGCTGCAATGAACATTGGGGTACATGTGTCTTTTTTGAATAATGGATTTCTCTGGGTATATGCCCAGTAGTGGGATTGCTGGGTCATATGGTAATTCTATTTTTAGTTTTTTGAGGAACCTCCACACTGTTCTCCATAGTGGCTGCATCAATTTACATTCCCACCAACAGTGCAAGAGGGTTCCCTTTTCTCCACACCCTCTCCAGCATTTGTTGTTTGTAGATTTTCTGATGATAGCCATTCTAACTGGTGTGAGGTGATACCTCATTGTAGTTTTGATTTGCATTTCTCTAATAACTAGTGATATTGAGCAACTTTTCATGTGCTTCTCGACCATCTGTATGTCTTCTTTGGAGAAATGTCTATTTAGGTCTTCTGCCCATTTTTGGATTGGGTTGTTTGTTTAATATTGAGCCGCATGAGCTGTTTATATATTTTGGAGATTAATCCTTTGTCTATTGATTAGTTCACAAATATTTTCTCCCATTCTGAGGGTTGACTTTTCATGTTGTTTATGGGTTCCTTTGCTCTGCAAAAGCTTTGAAGTTTCATTAGGTCCCATTTGTTTACTTTTGGTTTTATTTCAATTACTCTAGGAGGTGGGTCAAAAAAGATCTTGCTGTGATTTATGTCAAAGAGTGTTCTGCCTATGTTTTCCTCTAAGAGTTTTATAGTCTCCGGTCTTACATTTAGGTCTTTAAACCATTTGGAGTTTATTTTTGTGTATGGTGTTAGGGAGTGTTCTAATTTCATTCTTTTACATGTAGCTGTCCAGTTTTCCCAGCACCACTTATTGAAGAGACTTTTCTCCATTGTATATCCTTGCCTCCTTTGTCATAGATTAGTTGACCATAGGTGTATCGGTTTATCTCTGGGCTTTCTATCCTGTTCCATTGATCTATATTTCGGTTTTTGTGCCAGTACCATATTGTCTTGATTACTGTAGCTTTGTAGTATAGTCTGAAGTCAGGGAGTCTGATTCCTCCAGCTCCATTTTTTTCCCTCAAGATTGCTTTGGCTTGGGCTTCCCTGGTGGCGCAATGGTTGAGAATCTGCCTGCCAATGCAGGGGACACGGGTTCGATCCCTGGTCTGGGAAGATCCCACATGCTGCAGAGCAACTAAGCCTGTGCACCACAACTATGGAGGCTGCGTGCCGCAGCTACTGAAACCCATGTACCTAGAGCCCCTGCTCTGCTACAAGAGAAGCCACCACAATGAGAAGCCCATGCACCGCAACAAAGAGTAGCCTCCACTCACCGCAACTAGAGAAAGCCCGCACGCAGCAACAAAGACCCAACCCAGCCAAAAATAAATAAATAAAATAAATACATTAAAAAAAAAGGGCTTCCCTGGTGGCGCAGTGGTTGAGAGTCCGCCTGCCGATGCAGGGGACACGGGTTCGTGCCCCGGTCCGGGAAGATCCCACATGCCGCGGAGCGGCTGGGCCCGTGAGCCACGGCCGCTGAGTCTGCGCGTCCAGAGCCTGTGCTCCGCAACGGGAGAGGCCACAACAGTGAGAGGCCCGCGTATCGCAAAAAACAAACAAACAAAGATTGCTTTGGCTATTCAGGGTCTTTTGTGTCTCCATACAAATTTTAAGATTTTTTTGTTCTAGCTCTGTAAAAAATGCCATTGGTAATTTGATAGGAATTGCACTGAATCTATAGATTGTTTTGGGGGTATAGTCATTTTCACAATATTGATTCTTCCAATCCAAGAACATGGTATATCTCTCCATTTGTTTGTGTCATCTTTGATTTCTTTCATCAGTGTTTTATAGTTTTCTGAGTATAGGTCTTTTACCTCCTTAGGTAGGTTTATTCCTAGGTATTTTATTCTTTTTGTTGCAGTAGTGAATGGGAGTTTCCTTAATTTCTCTTTCTGATCTTTTGTTGTTAGCGTATAGGAATACAAGAGATTTCTGTGCATTAATTTTGTATCCTGCAATTTTACCAAATTCATTGATTAGCTCTAGTAGTTTTCTGGTGGCATCTTTAGGATTGTCTATGTATTGTATCATGTCATCTGCAAACAGTGACAGTTTTACTTCTTCTTTTACAATTTGTATTCCTTTTATTTCTTTTTCTTCCCTGATTGCCACAGCTAGGACTTCCAAAACTATGTTGAATAATAGTGGTGAGAGTGGACATCTTTGTCTTGTTCCTAATCTTAGAGGAAAGGCTTTCAGTTTTTCACCATTGAGAATGATGTTTGCTGTGGGTTTGCCGTATATGGCCTTTATTATGTTGAGGTAGAAGGAAACTAATCTTGACCTCTATTTCCCACCATACACCTAAAGGTGAAAGACAAAAGTATAAAGCTTTTGAAAATAAATAGGAGAATATCTTCGTGATCCCAGAGTAGGGAAGGATTTCTCAAACAAGGAACAAATAGCATGAACTAACAGAAAAGACGATAAAGTTGACCATCTTAAAATTAGGAATTTCTGTTTATCTAAAGATAAGATAAAGAAAGTGAAAAGATAACATTTGTGTGCTCTGTGTTCAGGAAACCAGAAGGAGCAGGTTTGGCTGAGACTGGAATACTTGGAAAGATAAGGCTGGAAAGATAAACAGGTACCAAGCCAGGAATGCCAGGCTCCCACCACTTGCTAGGCAGGCAGGAGCTGGAATCATCCTACTTTAGGGGCTTCTTTTGGGGTGTGTGAGTGTGTACAGGGGAAAATCTTTTTTTTTTAACATCTTTATTGGGGTATAATTGCTTTACGATGGTGTGTTAGTTTCTGCTTTATAACAAAGTGAATCAGTTATACATATACATATGTTCCCACATCTCTTCCCTCTTGCGTCTCCCTCCCTCCCACCCTCCCTATCCCACCCCTCCAGGCGGTCACAAAGCACTGAGCCGATATCCCTGTGCCATGCGGCTGCTTCCCACTAGCTATCTACCCCACGCTGGTCAGTGTATATATGTCCATGACTCTCTCTCGCCCTGTCACAGCTCACCCTTCCCCTTCCTACAGGGGGAAATCTTGAGGAAGATTCATATCTATTCCTTTGCCTCTCCTTCAGGAAATCCTACTTAATGTCTGCCCTCCATTCCTCCTGTGGCACAGTCAGTTCTGTTTGCTGCCCCCAAAGCCAAGTTTCTTTCTTCTCTCTCCCACCTATTGAATACGTACTGTGTTCTGGCACTTTGTACGAGTCATCTCATTTACTCTTTCAGGATGGCCTGATAGTTAAGAAAACATATTTGGGATACAAGTCACTTGGATTTGAGATCTGTCTTTACTAGTTGGGTGTCTTCCAGCAGGTCAAGTAACTGTTCTATGCCTCTGTGTCCTCAACTGTAAAACGGGAGTAATGGCTATGTCTTCCTACTTTTCATAGGGCACTAGTGAGAATAAAACACAAGTACTCTGCTGACTTAATACCATGCTTAGCACATTGTAAGCTCTCAATACATGTTATTGTTATTACTTCACATCCTAAGGGGTAGGTGATCTCTGAAGGGACCACACTCCGCTGTTATCTGTTGTTATCCGAGGTGGGCCTGGTTGCTTCAACTGCCTCTCTTCAGTAGCTAACAGGGAGGGAGAGGGCTGGTCCTGTGAAGTCCCGCCGGGCACTCTGCCAGTCCCCAGCTCAGCCTAGCTCCTACGGACCTGGCAGGGCCTCTCCTCACCTACTGGGGCTGCACCGGCACTGGCCCCTGCTCAGCTTCCTGTCTCCCTTATCTACCCCCCACATGTGCGCTCTGCAGTGGGAAATGCTACCACTTGCTTCCTTTACTCAACAGGACCTTCATTCTTTAGGCCGTAGTCAAATCCCAGCAGCTGGCCCTGTGCCCACTCTGCTCAGTGGTTTTCTGCCCCTCAGCCACCCAGGCCAGATGCAGCAGAGGCTCTGCCTCCAACCCTCACCCCTGGCTTTAGAAAGGGAATGGGGACACCCCTTAAGCTGCCCCCACTTACCAGCTTCCCCAGCCCCAGTACTCTCTTTGTTCTCCCTGTACCCAGCCCCATACACCCATCCTCTTTGAGTTCCAATCTCTGCTCTGAACTTCTCAACTCTGTGACCCTGGGCACGTTAATTACACCTTCTGTCCTTTAATTATCCAATCAGTCACATGGAGACAACGAGCCTGGTGCTATCTGCCCCAGAGGAAGCGAGAAAGGTGTAGCACTTAGCATAAATTTTTGGCACATTTTATATTATACATAACATAAATATTCAAGCATGTTGGAAGTATGTGTTCAAAAATATACTGATGGACAGTTATCTCCTCAAATTTTTGAGATACTATGTGGTGGTTAAATTCACAAACTTTGGCATCAGAGAGATGTGGGTTCAGATTTTAGCTTTTGCTCTATGACCTTAGGTAAGTCACTTACCCTCTCAAAGACTCAGTTTCTTTATTAGTAAAATGATGTTAATGAAACCCACCTGGTAGGGCTGGCACATGAATGTGAGATTATTTGTGTAAAGAGCTTAACGCTGTTCCTAGCCACGATAAATGTTACCTATAATAATTGTTGTCTCTCCTATTTAATTTTCAGGACACTGGTGTGTGAGGAGGGTGCTTGGGAAACAGCTGTAGCTGCTGCCACTTCTGTCCATGACAGATCTTAGCTTGGTGGGAAAGATCTCTCTGTAATTAGCTCTGTGCATATTGGTGTGGATCCACCTTAACCCCAGTGACCCAGGCCCTATCTGCTTAGATCAAAGACTCACAGCTCTCAGTTGGTTCAATCATATGCTTTATTACCCTCCATCCCAAAGTACCCTTCTAAGCCCCCAAGGGAGAAAAAAGGCAAAGCAAAAATGCACAAACTCACCAGGAATCAGATAAAGCAAAGTAAAACCAAAACAAAGTGCCATTTTACATCCAACCATCTGACGTCAATGGCTAGCAAGGAAGTAGAGCTAGGGAACTCTCACGCACTGCTGGGGTGTAAATTGGCCCAACCTTTTTGTAAATCAGTGTGGCAATATCTAGTAAAATTGAAGGTATGCATATACCCTATGACTCAGCAATGCTACTCCCAGGTTTGTACTCCCTACAAAAACTCTCCCACCCATGCACAAGAAAATGTTTATAAGAACATTCATACCAGCACTGTTTATAACAGCAAAAACCTGGAAAAAAGACTGTAATGTCTAACAACAGGAGAATGGATAAATAAATTGTGGTATAGTCATAAGATGGCATATTGCAGAGCAGTGGAAATTAATGGACCTACACAGGGCAACGTGAATGAATCATTAATATGTCAGGTAAAAAAAGCACTTCAATACTATTTCTATAAAGCTCAACTTATGCAAAATACCACTATATATTACTTAAGGATATATGCATATATTGTGCAAGTATACAGAAATGTAAGGATATAAAAAACAGCAAATTCTGATTAGTGGTTACTTTGGTGGTGGGGCACGGGGGAGAGAGATGCAGTTGGGGAGGAGTACAGAGGGGGCTGCAATTATATTGGTAATATTGTATTTCTTGTGCCGAGTAGTGGGGCCTTGTATGTTTGTAATAAAATTCAAGCGTGAATTAATTCTTCAAATATGAATTATTTCATAATTTTTTTTTACAAAAGGCAAGACAATATAATTGGCAGTGATTTAAGTCCTTTTGCCTTCCTGAGTCCCAGTCCAGGAAAACAAGGCCCCCATTCTCCTTCTAACTAGACCACTTTGACGAACTGGAAAAAACTTTGTTATTTCTATGCTGGTTTATAACAACTGAGAGGTAAGTATGGACACTCTTGCATATTTTCAGCTCAGAGACTGGGAGTCTGGTATGTGCCTAGGGTTTGCCCCAATTCTACTACGACATCTACTCTCCCTCCAAGAAACAGTGTATAAAATAAAAAGTTAAAGTCCCCCCTCAGCCCTTTATCTAATCCCATTCCCCAGAGGTAATCTCTACTGACAGTACCCTTCCAGGCATTTTCCCTATGCATATATAAATACATAGATACACAAATAAAGTTTTTTTTAAATATAAGAATGGAATTAAATATGGATTACTTGGACAGAAGTAAAAATTTTAAACTAAAAATAGATGGAATTTTACTATATGTATCGTTTACTATATAAATCGTTCTGCAGTTCCTTTTTTCATTTATCAGTGTCTCATGTCAACACATCAGTTCATAATGTGTCTTCTACCACAATCTGTTACTTAAACTTCTAGTTTTAATCCAACAAGAGATATATGATCACATTCTAGATGCAAAATTTTCAAACAATACAGATAGAGTGATAAAATCCTTCACAAAATAGAGAAAGCCTTTCACAAGATTGTCACCCCTAACGCATACACCAAACACACACACACACACACACACACACACACACTTACTCTCAGGCCCCTCCCTGGAGATGAACTACTGCTATATTTGGTGTACATCTTTCCAGATTCCTTTACTCGCATAAAGAAATAGGTTGTTTAGTTGTTGTGTGCGTGGCTGGCACATAAATGGTTCTAAACTGTACATAATATTCTGTAACTTACTCTTGGTGATTTAGGCATATAATCACTATCTCACTGAGTCATCCATTAGCTGACATTTATTATTTATTATGCTATTATTTATGATGTGCACTGTTCCAGGCACAGTAGCAAATAAGATGGACAGCCTCTATCCTCATGGAGCTTACATCCTGATGGAACATTCAGACAATAAACATGTAAATGAATAAGTAAAATCATTTCAGGTAGTGCTAAGTAATATGATGAAAACAGAGTGGGCATTGGGCAGAAAGGGTTTTTTTTTAACAACTGCATAGTATCCCACAGTATAGATTAACATAGTTTGGGAGAGTGACTTTCAAATTTTTCTACTTGCTTCCTAGAGTAAGAAATAAACTTCACACTGCTACCCAATATCCACCATAGAAATATACACACACAGAACCAACACACACACATATACAACTGAACAAATATTTCATGAAATAATGTTTACCCTTATTAAGGGTGATGCACTGAAAACTTTTATACTGTTCTATGTCATTCTTTTATTTTTTTTTTAATTCCTTACATCTCTCTGGGCCTCAGTTTCCCCACCAGGAACATGCTGATCTCAACATCCTAGAATCTGCTCTAAGTTGATGCCCCACCCCCTGACTCAGCGAAGGCAGGACTTCTCTCTGGCCCTTCTCCCCCTTTTCCGCTCCCTGTTCCTCAGAAGTTGCCCAGGGAAAAGGGAAAAGGCAGGTCCCTGCAGGCAGGAGAGTGTGATTCAGGGTGGGGCAGAGGGAGGGAAAGAGAGAGGCCCGCCTCCTAGTAGGAAATGTGACTGGGTAAGAGTAACAGTTTATAAGCCTGCCGACCTCTTTCTCTTCCCATGCCCTGGCCACCTTCCAGCCTCCTCCGTCCAGTCTCCTCCCCTCCCAGACAGTCCTCACTTCTTTTTCCCCTAGGCTGCAGTCAGCCGGAGCCCCCAGCCTGCCAGAGCCAAGAGCCCAGGTGGGGTCGAGAACCTCAGCTACAGGATGTTGACAACACTGCTGCCCCTGCTGCCACTACTGCTCCTGCCCTGCTGGGCCCTCTGTAGCCAGGAAGCCTCAGATGGTGAGTCGAGGGCACATCTCGTGCCCCGGGATGGTTCTGGAGACTCTCAGCCTGTCTGGGTACACAGGCAAGACCAGAGGGGAGCTTATCCCCCAGTGTCTGTGTCTGCAGCCGGCTGGATCTCTCCAGCAGGCAGGCAGGTCCTGGGGACTGGTTCGTGTCCCAAAGCCAAGGTGAGGAAGCATAGTTCAGCCCCTGGGAAGGGGGAGATGCAGGAGGCTGGGGGGAAACAAGACTGGAAAAATGGGAAAGGGGCTTGTAGAAAGGGTGAGAGAATTAGCCATGGGGAGAGAGGAAAGATGGGGCGAAGTCTGGAGAGGGAGGTCTGAGGGTGATGGTGGATGGAGGTGAGTTTAGGGAAGATGGGAAGAGACTTAGGGATGAGACAAGAGATGGAAGGAATGAGAGACACTGGGAGAACTGACGGGAGACTTGGGGAAAGACTGGGGCTGAGACCTGTGAGGCAGAAGAGGAGACTAGATAAGGTGGAGGAAGACTGGGGGCAGGCTGGTGAGGGGAAATCCGGGGGAGAGACAAGCTGCGGTTGATGGGAGAACTTGTGAAGGATCAGGCTGCCACAGTGGCTCCATTTAAGCAGGGAAGGGGAGTTACTGCCTTGCACTGTAATTGCACAGGGGCCTCGTCTCCCCTCTCCCACAGCCTCTGTAGCTTCAGTCTCCCTCTCAGAGAGAGAGCAAATAATAACCAGTATTCAATCAGTGCTCACTATGCTTAATACGTGTATTGACTCATTTCACTCCCACAAAATCTTTACAAGGTGGGTGATATTATTATCTCCATTTTACAAAGGAGGAGACTGGTCAAAGCAGTTAAGAACCTTGTCTGGGGGTGACCCACACAGAAATACTCGTTCACATCTGCAGACACAGAGCACAACTTCTCAGATGCAAACGTGGACAAGACACATGTCCCCAAGGAGATTTACATCGCCAGGCTCATTCCCCCCTCAGACATTCTCTGGGCACCAACTCCATGCCAGGCCCTTAGTGGGTGTAGGAGGCAGAGATAACCAGACATGATTCCATAGCCTAGAGGAATGGAAGCCTGTGTGTTTGGAGACAGTTATGCAGAATATGGGATCGCTGAAACTGACCCACTGTATCTGAGAGGGTAAAGAGAAGCATTAGGAAAACTTCTTCAAGGAGAGGGCAACAGCTGGGTCTTAAAGCATGAACAGAAGTTTGCCAGGAGGCACAGCAACCCTGGCATGCTATTCACATGTCACCTGAAAGGCAGCATGACGGACTCCAAATACTTTGAGGTACTATCTAAGCACAGGGAAGAGGACAAAAAAGGCAGGTGGGGCCCAGTCTCCAGCAGCCTTGAATGTCAGGCTAAAGACTTTGGACTTGATTCTACGGACAGATATCCTATTTGGAGACAGTATAGTTGAGTGGCTAAGAATGCTGGGCTCAGACTGCCTGCATGCTAACCTTGACTCTGCTATGCCACTTTCACCTGTTTTCCACATGGCCTGGGGTTAGTAATAGTAGCGACTACATCAAGTTAATGGAAGGAAAGCACAAATAGGATAATGATGCATGTAAAGTACAGTGCCCAGGTCATAATAAGCACTTAATGGCTATTACTATTGTTGTTGTTGATAGGGGACTGTGTCCCTGGAGGATTTTTAAGCAGAAGGACATAATCTTATTTCTGGGCCAGGTGGAGGGCAGATTAGAAGGGGTGACACTGAAAGATGAGTGGAGGGGGGGATGAGGAAGGAAGTTACTACTCCAGGACAGATGAGAACCACTGAGGCCTGAAGTGGGGCAGTGGCAGAGGAGACAGAGAACAGGAGATGGAATTGGGACTTCACTGTAGGTCAGGATTTGTTAACCAACCGGAAATGGGGGGGTGGGGAGGAAGGGGTGAGAGAGAGAAAGCAGACCAGAGTGGCTCTTCCACTGACCGTCTGGATTATCCTGGGGCAAGTGGCTCCTGCACTTCTAGCCTCAGTTTCCTCATCTGTAAAAACAAAGATAATAACCCCTGTCCTGCCTTCCTGGCAGGGCTCCTGAGAGCGTCAAATGGAAGGAAGGGTGGGAGGGCACTTTATGGTTTAGGAAGGGCCAAGAAGGTGGGCGGCCGACCTCTGGGTGGGGAGTTATTATCTCGGGTTACACGCCGACCCCTCCCACGCCGGCCTGGGCCCGACGCGCTGACTCCTGCCCCCAGGCCCGCGGTACCTCCACATGATCCAGGTCTCCTACTTCCGCAACCCCTCTCAAGTGTGGCACCGGGGCAACGCGACGCTCGGGGGGGTCCTGACGCACGTTCTGGAAGGCCCTGGCAACAACGTCTCGATCCAACAGCTGCAGCCCTTGCAGGAGCCCGAGAGCTGGGCTCTCACAAAGAACAGTGTGAATCGCTACCTGCAGGAGTTCCTGGGCCTGGTGCAGGTGGTGCACCACGAGCGGGGCGTGGCCTGTGAGTGACGCACGCAGGGGCAGGGGCTGGCGAGGGTGGGCCCTTGAGGTGGGAGGCGCGGCCTATGGGCGGGACCTAACTGGGGGGAGGGTCTGTGGAAGAACCGGGCGGGGCCAAGTTCTGGGATGGGTGTCCTCGCCGGGCGTGGTCTTTTTGCCTTTGCTGATTGCTGGGTGGGAGATGGAGGCTGGAGAAGAGTGGGTGTCCTAGCTGACGTACTGTACTGTCCGTCAGGCCCTCTTCCTGCTGGCATGACCTCGGGGTAGCCCCTGTTAAGAGGCCCTGTCCCTGATCCACCCTGCACCCTGAAAGCTCACTTCCCCCTGGCGGACATGCCCCGACACCTGACACCCTTCCACATAGCCCCCTGACCCTGAATCCCCCATCTACAGTTCCTCTGACCATTCGCTGCTTCCTGGGATGTGAGCTGCCTCCTGAGGGCTTGAAAGCCCGTGTCTTCTTCGAAGTGGCTGTGAATGGGAGCTCCTTTATGAGTTTTCAACCGAAGACAGCCTCATGGACGGCAGGGCCTCAGGCATCTTCCAGTGTGGTCACCTACGCCCTGGAGCAGCTCAACAAGTACAATCGTACTCGGTACGAACTGAGGGAATTTCTGCAGGACACCTGTGTGCAGTACGTGCAGAAACACATCACCGGGAACAGCTCGAAAGGTATGGTGGGATCGGGGAGGGTCCTGTGTGTTGGGTGGGTTCCAGGCAAATGCGTGGACCTGAAGGATGGATACCTTGAGCAACAGAAGGCCCAAGGCTGGCGGTTTGGGACAGAGTACACACACCTTCCGTAAATTGGTGAACTAGCCCTCCCCGCCCCGCTTCCTTTGGGGAAGGAATCCCTTGGGGTTTGATTCAAACCATGGACTCCTTGGGGGTATGTTCTTCAAGCTAACTCTCCGCGTGTTCTGCAGGAAGCCAAGTAGGCCGCTCCTACACTTCGCTGGTCCTGGGCATCCTGGTGGGCTGTTTCATCATCACTGGAGTGGCTGTAGGCATCTTCTTGTGCACAGGTGGACGGCAGCGGTGTTAATTACTCTCCAGCCCTCTCTGAAAAAGAGCTAGACTGATGGGGCCTGGCAAAGGAAGATCTCAGCTCACTGCAAAACTGTACAGATTCCCCATCTGGGACATTATACTCCAGAAGATTTAGAATGGCAGCTCATTTCTTCTCCGAGACCCGCCCACCAAGAGTTTGAGGGAGGGGAGGGGAGGAGCCTAGGTAGACAGGGTAGTTGGTTTGCTAAGAACCTAAGAACTGGCACCTTTGCTGAACTGGTCTGCGAAGTGAATGCTTATCTATGTTTGTGGAAAACAGATGATGGAGTTGGGGCAACGGAGGTGGTCTGTGGCCCACCCATCTTCCAAAGACAGAATCACCTGAGGCGTTCAAAACACATAACCAAATAAAACAAATCATCCACAACCCAAACAACCAACATTCAGTGCTTCCGGGTATGTTAGACTTGGGAAGGGACACTGGTATTATACAATAGAGGTAGAAATAACCAGAGAAATGATGGAAGTGTGCAATCGAAGTAATATGGGAGCAAGGAATTATTAATTAATCAATTAATAACATTAATAAAATTCCTTACTTGTGTATACAGCATTATTATTTCCTCTACTTTGCAAAACTTTGGGGAAAGTAGCCTATACCCTTTGCTTCTACTTCCTCACCACCCATTCTCTCTTCAACCCACTGCAATCTGACTTCTCTGTAAACTGGTCTAAGATAATCAATGACCTCTAATTGTGAAACCTTCATCTTCCATGATATCTGCAACATTTCACTTTGTGGACTAGGGCTCTCTTTTTACCCCAACTTCTGAGATAGCATACTTCTCATCTTTAAAAAGTGTTTTGGCTGCTCAGTCAATCCCTTTGCCTATGTCATCTTCCTCAATTCACCTTTGAAATGTTGACTTCCTTAGAATTCCTTTTTTTGGCTCCTTTTGTTCCCCTTTAAACTGTACCCTTTCTGGTGACCTACTAACTTCCATGACTTCAAATACTGTCTCTATGTGGTGGTTTCCATGGGAAAACAATGTCACGGTGTCTTTGAGAGCATGTGTTTTGTCATAAGACAGGCTTGAGTTTTACCTCTATGAGCCAGGCATTTAACTTCTTCAAGTCTTAGTTTCTTCATAAACAAAAGGTATAATAAAATATACTAAAAGGGTATAATAAAAACAATACCTATCTCATAGAGGCATTATGAGTATTAAATGAGAGAATATAAGGTAATATATATATATATATATATATACTCAATAAATATAGCCTTTGCTGCTGACCTCCAGACCCCCCCATTTGCCTTGCTTCTTGAAAATCATCTGTACCTTAATATTTTGCAGACATTTCAGAGTCAACATGTTCAAAATGAAATGCCATATCTGTCTCTCCAAACCTGGTCTCCCTATTCTGTTTACTCTCAGTTAAACAGAATTACCATCAAATCATATCAATATAGAGACCTCACTGTTAACCTTTATTTACTCCCTTTTTATCCCAACCTATAAAATACAATATCTGTAGAATCGTCTCCCTCCTTTCCACTCTATTGCTTTTGTTCAAGATGTCATAATTCATCTCTTTCTCTCTGGTAGGCACAGAGGTGTACCACCCAGTTCTGCCTTCAAAAGGAAAGACGTGCTATTCAGCTACAGGAAGTATAGTCAGCAGATAGCCTCTAGCTGCTTCAGTTCCTTCAGGGTCTGCCTCACCCACAGAGAACAGTCCTGCACAAGGTCATGCTCATCCTGGGGCTGTCTTCATCCAGTGCCTGAACGAAGCAGGGGGTATACAGGTTCAGCCATTCTGACCCACTGTATTTCTGATGAGCTGTGTTCGTTCCAGAGCTCCTCACCAGGTTGGCTGGGTCTTTGTTGGATCTACACTACAGTCTGATTTCTTCCTCTATTCCATCCTGCTTCCTCCCCCTAGTTAATAATATCTTGCACCTCAAACCCTGTCTTGGCATCTGCTTCCAGAAGGCCCAACCTGTGATTGACAATCTCTCTCTCTGTCTGTCTCCAAATTGAGAAAGTCTATCAGTCTTTTGACTGGACCATGGCAATAGCTCTTCCTCATTTTTCTCCTGGTCTCTAATTTCTCTAATCCTCTACATGGCAACAAAAATATATAGTTCTGATCATGTCATTGTTCTGCTTTTCAAATTTCCCGTATTTATTGAGCTAAATTCAGAATCTGCAAAATGACTGTCAGGGTCTTGTAAAATCTGGCCCCATCTTACTTTTCAAATTTTTTTCCCTACCACTTCTCTTCACCCAACTGTGCTTTAGATTTAAAAGCATATTTTATTTTTTTTTAATTTTATTTATTTATTTTTTTATGGTACGTGGGCCTCTCACTGTTGTGGCCTCTCCCGCTGCGGAGCAGCCATGGTTCACGGGCCCAGCCGCTCTGCGGCATGTGGGATCCTCCCAGACCGGGGCACGAACCCATGTCCCCTGCATCGGCAGGCGGACTCTCAACCACTGCGCCACCAGGGAAGCCCAATATAAACAAATCTGACAAAACTTTAGCTAGACTTATCAAGAAAAAAAGAGAGAAGATCAAATTACAAATATCATTACAGAAATAAAAATGATTATAAGGAATACTACAAACAACTGTATGCCAACAAATCAGACAACGTTGATGAAACTGACAAATTCCTAGAGAAACACAAACAATTAACACAGACTAAGAAGAAATAGAAAATCTAAATAGACTTATAACAAGTAAGGATGTTGAATTAGTAGTTTTTAACTTCCCACAAAGAAAAGCCCAGGCCCAAATTAATTCACTGGTGAATTCCACCACATTTAAAGAAGAATTAACATTAATCCTTGATAAACTCTTCCGAAAAACAGAAAAGGGAACACTCTCCAGGTCATTCTATGAGGCCAGTATTAATCTGAGACCAAAACCATATAGATAGATTATAAGACAACTACAAATATCTTATAGACACGAAAATCCTCAACAAATTCTAACAAATTGAATCCAACAACATATAAAAAGGATGATATACCGTGAACAAGGGAGATTTATACCAGGGATGCAAACTTGGCTCAATATATAAAAATCACTCAGTGTAATACACCATATCAATAAAATAAAGGACAAAATCAACATGATCATCTCAATAGATGCAGAAAAAGCATTTGTTATAATCCAATACCCTGTATGATAAAAACACTCAACAAACTAGAAACAGAAGGGAACTTATTCAACCTGATAAATGTTATCTACAGAAAAACCCACAGCTTACACCATACTTAACCTTTTCCCTAAAATCAGAAACAAGACAAGAATTTCTGCTCTCCCTACTTTTTTTCAACATTGTACTTGAGGTTCTAGCCTGAGCAATCAGGCAAGATAAAAGGCACCTGTATTAGAAGGGAATAAATAAAAGTATATCTATTCAGAAATGACATGATTTTATATATGGAAAATCCTAAAGAATGTACTAAAACAACAATTAGAGCTAATAAACAAGTTTAGCAATGTTGCCGGATACAAGATCAATATATAAAAACCAATTGTAGGGAAAAGAATCTGAAAAAGAATAGATACTATGTATATGTATAACTAAATCATTTTTCTGTACACCCAAAACTAACACAACATTGTAAATCAAATATACCCCAATATAAAATAAAATAATATTTTAAAAAATAAAATATTGATAAAAAACATTTGTATTTCTATGCACTAGCAATAAACCATCCAATAATGAAATTAAGAAGAGAAATCTATTTATAATAGCATGAAAAAGAATAAAATACTTAAGAATAAATTTAACAAAAGGAGCATAAGATCTACACACTGAAAACTACAAATCCTTATTGAAAGAAATTAAAGAAGGCCTAAATAAATTAACAAATCCTGCATTCCTTGGTCAGAGACTTAATATGTTAAGGCAGCAATATTAATCTACAGATTCAATGCAGTCCCTATTAAAATTCATATGGAAGTGCAAGGGACCCAAAATAGCTCCCAAGAATATCTTGAAAAAAGTTGAGGACTCACACTTCTTGACTTAAAAACTGACTACAAAAGCTACAATCATCAACACAGTGTTTTACTGGCATAACAAGAGATATATAGATCAGTGGAAAAAGACTGAGACTCCAGAAATAAACCCTTATGTTGTGGTCAATTGATTTCCTACAATTTGCTAAAGTAATTCAATGGAGAAGGAATAATTTTTTCAACAAATGGTGCTGGGACAACTGTATATCAACATGCAAAAGAATGAAGCTGGGATCCCAACCTCACGCTCTAAACACAAATTAACACAAAATGGATCAAAGTACTAAATATAAGATCTAAAGTCATAAAACTCTTAGAAGAAAACATAAGTGTAAATACTGCCCTTAGATTAGGCAATGGTTTCTTAGATATGATAAAAAAAGTACAAGCAACAAAAGAAAAAAAATAGATAAATTGCAATTCTTCAAAATAAAATACTTTGGTGCTTCACAGGAAACTATCAAAGTGAAAACATATCCCACAGAATAGAAGAACATATTTGGAAATCATATATCTCATAAGAATCTAGTACTGAGAATATATAAAAAGTTCTTACAACACAAAAATAAAAAGACAGATAACCCAATTTAAAAATAGGCAAAGGATTTGAATAGGCATTTATTAAAGAATATATACCAGTAGTCAAAAGCACATGAAAAGAGGCTCAACACCATTAGTCATTAAGGAAATGTAAATCAAGACTATAATGAGATACCACTTCACACCATCAAAAATGGCTAAAATTAAAAATGATAGACAATAAACAAGTGTTGGTGAGGTCGTGGAGAAAGTGGGACCCTATGATATTGCTGGTGGAAATGTAAAACGGTACAGCCACTTCGGAAAACATTTGACAGTTCCCAAAAAGTTAAACGCAGATTTACCAATTGACTCAGCAATTCCATTCCTGGTATGTACTCAAGAGAACTGAAAACATGTCTACACAGATACTTGTACATGAATGTTCATAGCAGCGCTATTCATAACAGCCAAAGGGTGGAAACAATCCAAATACCTATCAATTGATGAATGGATAAACAAATTGTGGTATATTTCTACAATAGAATACTCTGCAAGCATAAAAATGAATGAAGTATTGATACATGCTACAACATGAATGAGCCTTTAAAACATTACAATAAATGAAAGAAGCCAGTCACAAAGAACCACATCTTGTATGATTCCATTTACATGAAATGTCCAGAATAGGAAATCCATAGATATAGAAAGTAGATTAGTGGTGCCTAGTGCTGGGAGGAGGAGGTGGTGATAGAAAGTGACTGCTAAAGGACACAGGGTTATTTTGGGGGTGATGAAAATATCCTAAACTTAGACTGTGATCATGGATGCACAATATAGTTAAAACATTGAACTGCATACTTTAAATGGATGGATTTTATGGTATGTGAATTATATCTCAATACAGGTGTACCTTGTTTTATTGTGTTTTGCTTTATTGCACCTCACAGATATTGCAGTTTTTACAAACTGAAGGTTTGTGGCAACCCTGCATTGATCAAGTCTATCAGAGCCATTTTTCCAATGGCGTTTGCTTACTTCCTGTCTCTGTGTCTCATTTTGGTACTTCTCACAGTATTTCAACTTTTTCATTATTATTACATCTATTATGGTGATCTGTGATCAGTGATCTTTGATGTTACTATTGTAATTGTTTGGGGACTTCATGAACTGTATTCATATAAGATGGCGAACTTACTAAATGTTGTGTGTGTTCTGAATGCTCCACCAACTGACTGTTCCTCTGTCTCACACCCTCTCCTTGGGCCTCCCTATTCCCTGAGACACAACAACATTGAAATTAGGCCAATAATAATCCTACAGTGGATTCTAAGTGTTCTAACACTTCTAACTGTTCAAGTGAAAGGAAAAGTTGCATGTCTCTCACTTTAAATCAAAACCTAGAAATTATTAAGCTTAGTGAGGAAAGCATATTGAAAGCCAAAATAGGCTGAGAGCTAGACCTCTTGTACCAAACAGTTAGCTAAGTTGTGAATACAAAGGAAAAGTTCTTGAAGGAAATTAAAAGCACTACTCCAGTAGCACATGAATGATAAGGAAGTGAAACAGCCTTATTGCTGATATGGAGAAAGTTTGTTCTGGAGAGATGATCAAACCAGCCACAATGTTCCCTTGAGCCAAAGCCTCATCCAGAGTAAATCCCTAACTATCTTCAATTCTATGAAGGCTGAGAGAGGTGAGGAACTACAGAAGAAAAGTTTGAAGCTAGCAAATGTTAGTTCATGAGGTTGAGGAGGGACGCCATCTCTGCAACATAAAAGTGCAAGTAAAGCTACCAGTGCTGATGTAGAAGCTGCAGCAAGTTATCCAGAAGATGTAGCTAAGACAATTAATGAAGGTGGCTACACTAAACAACAGATTTTCCATGTTAGATGATACAACTTTATATTGGAAGATGCCGTCTAGGGCTGTCATAGCTAAAGAGGAGAAGTCAATGGTTGGCTTTAAAGCTTCAAAAGACAGGCTGACTTTCGTTAGGGCCTAATGCACCTGGTAATTTTATTTATTTGTTTATTTTTGTTTGTTTGGTTTTTAGGGGGCGTTTTTGTTGTTGTTTTTTTTTGCGGTACGCGGGCCTCTCACTGTTGTGGCCTCTCCCGTTGCGGAGCACAGGCTCCAGACGCACAGGCTCAGCGGCCATGGGTCACAGGCCCAGCCGCTCTGTGGCATGTGAGATATTCCCGGATCGGGGCACGAACCTGTGTCCCCTGCATCGGCTGGCGGACTCTCAACCACTGTGCCACCAGGGAAGCCCTCACCTAGTAATTTTAAATCGAAGGCATAGTCATTTACCATCCTGAAAATCCAAGGGCCCTTATGAATTATGCTAAACCTACTCTGCCTGTGCTCTATAATGGAACAACAAAGCCTGGATGACAGCATATCTGTTTACAACAAGGTTTACTGAATATTTCAAGCCCACTGTTAAGACCTATTGCTCAGGAAAAAAAAAAAGACTCCTTTCAAAATGTTACTGCTCATTAATGCACCTGGTCACCCAAGAGCTCTGATGGAGATGGACAGTGAGATTAATGTCATTTTTTTAAAATATACTCTGCTTGTTGACACTTTCTTTCTTTCTTTTTTTTAATTGAGATTAATGTTATTTTCATGCCTGCTGACACAACAGCCATTCTGTAGCCCATGGATCAAGGAGTCATTTCAACTTTATTTTTTTTTAGAATTTTATGTATTTATTTTATTTATTATTTATTTTTGGCTGCATTGGGTCTTCATTGCTACTCGCGGGTTTTCTCTAGTTGCTGCAAACGGGGGCTACTCTTTGTTGCGGTATGCAGGCTTCTCATTGCGGTGGCTTCTCTTGTTGCGGAGCACGGGCTCTAGGCCCACGGGCTTCAGTAGTTGTGGCACGTGGGCTCAGTAGTTGTGGCTCGCGAGCTTAGTTGCTCCACGGCATGTGGGATCTTCCCAGACGTGGGCTCAGTAGTTGTGGCTCACGGGCTCTAGAGTGCAGGCTCAGTAGCTGTGGTTCATGGGCTTAGTAGCTCTGCAGCATATGGAATCTTCCCAGATCAGGGCTCGAACCCATGTCCCCTGCATTGGCAGGCGGATTTTTAACCACTGGGCCACCAAGGAAGCCCTACATCATATATTCTTGACCTGATGGTAAAATTGAATCTGGGAGAGACTAAGCTGCTTGTCCAAGGTTCCACAGTTATCTGGTGTAGGAACTAGCACTAGAACTTGGGACTTCTGACTTTTGACCCTGAGCTAATGCTGCTACACCATGCTGTGAAAGGTGGTGGGAGTCATAAGCTGTAGAAGTAATGGGATTACTTGCAGGGATTTTCTTAAAGTTCTTATTCACATTCCGAAGAAGGAGAGGTAAAGCGTCAGAAAAACAATGGGATCAGTAACTCTGACCTTCTACGGAGACGATATGATCCTCATTTCTAGAAGGTTCTACACCGAGTAGAGAATGAATGGAAGGTTCATTGCCTATGCTTACACATGTGAATATTTGTTCATAGCTGTGTGACCTTGGCTAAGTCAGTGCCTCTCTGAAAGGGAGCTTATACTTTCTAAGATACTTTCCAGCTCTGATAACTAGGATTCTAAGTTCCTAAGTGCAGACAGCTGGCCTTTGGGCAAATGTAAGAGTTCTAGAAGTCCCATTATTCTTCCCAGACAACTGCAGAATGTTTGGCTTATGCCTACCTGCCAATAGCCAGACTACTGGAGGCCAAATTTGAGTTTTCACAAGAAGTAAACAAATCTGGAATAAATGTAAACAAGTGACTCCCTAACGTATTCTAAAAGCCTCCTTCTGGGTAGCTTGGCTTACTGTCTTCCCCATCCTTTTTTTTTTTCCCCATCCTTTTAATTCAGTTCAATATGTATGTTTTTATGGATCAATGGAACAGAATAGAGAGCCCAGAAATAAACCCACTCACCTATGGTCAACTAATCTTTGCCAAAGCAGGCAAGAAGATACAATGGAGAAAAGGCAGTTTCTTCAGTAAGTGGTGTTGGGAAAGCTGGACAGCCACATGTAAATCAATGAAGTTAGAATACTCCTTCACACCATACACAAAAATAAACTCAAAATGGCTTAAACACTTAAATATAAGACAGGATACCTTAAAACTTCTGTAAGAGAACATAGGCAAACATTCTCTGACCTAAGTCATAGCAATGTTTTCTTAGGTCAGTCTCCCAAAGCAACTGAAATAAAAGTAAAACTAAACAAATGGGACCTAATCAAACCTGTATAAGTTTTTGCTTAGGAAACCATAAACAAATGAAAAGACAGCAAAGGAAACCATAAACAAACGAAAAGACAACCTACAGACTGGGAGAAAATATCTGCAAAATGTGTGACCGACAAGGGCTTAGTTTCCAAAATATACAAACAGCTCACACCACTCAATAACAACAAAATAACAAACAACCCAATCAAAAAAGGGGCTGAAGCTCTAAATAAACATTTCTCCAAAGAAGACATACAGATGGCCAGTGGGCACGTGAAAAGATGCTCAACTTCGCTAATAATTATCAGAGAAATGCAAATCAAAACTACGATGAGGTATCACCTCACACTCAGCAGAATGGCCATCATTTAAAAAGTCTACAAATGGGCTTCCCTGGTGGCGCAGTGGTTGAGAGTCTGCCTGCCGATGCAGGGGACACGGGTTCGTGCCCCTGTCTGGGAAGATCCCACATGCCGCAGAGGGGCTGGGTCCGTGAGCCATGGCCGTTGAGCCTGCGCGTCCAGAGCCTGTGCTCGGCAACGGGAGAGGCCACAACAGGGAGAAGCCCGCGCACTGCAAAAAAAAAAAAAAAAAAAAGTTTACAAATAATAAAGGCTGGAGAGGGTGTGGAGAAAAGGGAACCCTCCTACAATGTTGGTGGGAATATAAATTGGTGCAGCCACTATGGAAAACAGTATGGAGGTTCCTTAAAAAACTAAAAATAGAATTCCATATGATCCAGCAATCCCACTCCTGGGCATATATCCAGAGAAAACCTAACTCGAAAAGGTACATGCAACCCAATATTCATAGCACTATTCACAATAGACAAGACATGGAAGCAACCTAAATGTCCATTGACAGATGAATGGATAAAGAAGATGTGGTAGGGATTCGCTGGTGGTGCAGTGGTTAAGAATCCACCTGCCAATGCAGGGGACACGGGTCCAAGACCTGGTCCGGGAAGATCCCACATGCCGTGGAGCAACTAAGCCTGTGCACCACAACTACTGAGCCTGTGCTCTAGAGCCCGCGAGCCACAACTACTGAAGCCTGCGCACCTAGAGCCCGCGCACCGCAAGGAAGAGTAGCCCCCACTTGTTGTAACCAGAGAAAAGCCTGCGTGCAGCAACGAAGATTCAACGCAGCCAAAAATAAAATAAATAAAATAAAATAAATAAATTTATATAAAAAAGGAAGCTGTGGTATATACACGAATACTACTCAGCCATAAAAAAGGAATGAAATAATGCCATTTGCAGCAACATGGATGTACCTAGAGGTTATCATACTAAGTAAGTCAGACAGAGAAATACAAATATCACGTGATATCACTTTTATGTGGAATCTAAAATATGACACAAATGAACTTATCTACAAAACAGAAACAGACTCACAGACATAGAAAACAAACTTATGGAGAAGCGGGGTGGGGAGGGGGGGAGAGGGATAAATTAGGAGTTTGGGTTTAGCAGATACAAACTACTATGTATAAAATAGATAAACAGCAATGTCCTAGCATATAGCACAGGGAACTATATTCAATATCTTGTAATAACATATAATGGAAAAGAATATGAAAAAGAACATATATATTTATATTCTTTTTCATATTCTTTTCCATTATACATATATACATATATATATAACTGAATCACTTTGCTGTATACCAGCAACTAACACAGCATTGTAAATCAACTATACTCCAATTTAAAAATAATAAATAAATATAAATAAAAACAAAACGCAAAACAATGTATGTTTTGATTTTATGCCTCCTGCCAGGTCTGAGGTTTCTGTAACTTATTCTTCTTCCAATTCAACCAGCTGTTGCTGGGGCCTATTTGATGTAAAGCATCGTGTTAACTGCTCTCAGGATGCAGAAATGGGCAAAACATGATCCCTGAAAGGAGCTCATAGTCTAGAAGGAGAGGCATACAAAACAGTTTAATTTCACACAATAGGAATGAAAAGGATACAAAGTAATTATAAGCCATGTACTGAGGGAAAGGATCTAGGAAAGCTACACAGAGGCCATAGATTCACCTGGGCCTTGAAGGAAGAGAAGGATTTCAGTAGGTGAAAGGGGGAAAGATGTTTCTCCCCTCCCAGGCTAAGATCTTTGAGGGCAAACTTTATATCTTATTTATCAACATGTTCCTGGGACTTCCCTGGTGGTCCAGTGGTAAAGAATCTGTCCTGCAATGCAGGGGACGCAGGTTCGATCCCTGGTTGGGGAACTAACATCCCACATGCTGCAGGGCAACTAAGCCCTGCGCCATAACCACAGAGCTTGCCCGCACCTCAACTAGAGAGTCCCGCGTGCTGCAAATTACAGAGCCCACGCGCTCTGGAGCCCATGCACCACAACTAGAAAAGAGGAAAAACCCCAAGCCACAACTAGAGAGTAGCCCCTGTGCCTCAGTGAAGAACCCGCGCGCTGCAAATAAGTACCCTACGCAGTCAAAAAAAAGTTCCTGACATGTTCCAGCATAAAACACAACACAAGGAAAGAGTCCAGTACATGTTTGTTCGATGAATGAATAATGGATTCTGGATGGACATAAAAGCATAAAGGCAAAGAGGGTGAAAGAGAACCGTATGTTTGAGGAATAATAAATGGTCTCATGTGGCTGCTCTGAGTATAGTTTATGTAAGGAAATGGGAGATAAAATGGGTCATTTGAGTACCAGATTAAGAGTGCCATGCTGCGGACTTCCCTGGCAGTCCAGTGGTTAAGACGCCGTGCTTCCACTGCAGGGGGCAAGGGTTCGATTCCCTGGTCGGAGAACTAAGATCCCACATACCGGGGCTTCCCTGGTGGCGCAGTGGTTAAGAACCCGCCTGCCAATGCAGGGGACACGGGTTCGACCCCTGATCCTGGAAGATCCCACATACCGCAGAGCAACTAAGCCCATGCACCACAACTACTGAGCCTGCGCTCTAGAGCTCGCGAGACACAACTACTGAGACCACGTGCCACAACTACTGAAGCCCACGCACCTAGAGCCCGTGCTCCACAACAGGAGAAGCCACCACAAAGAGAAGCCCACGCACTGCAATAAAGAGTAGCCCCCGCTCACTGCAACTAGAGAAAGCCCACACGCAGCAACGAAGACCGAACACAGCCAAAAATAAATAAGTAAATAAATAAAAATGAATTAAAAAAATAAAGATCTCACATGCCGCGTGGTGTGGCCAATTAAAAAAAAAGAATGCAATGCTAAGAAGTGATACTTAATTCTACAGGCAGTAGTTAACTAGTTCCTTCTCTAGGGAAATAAAAACCCTTGTTCACCATTGTAGCCTTAGTATCTACAAGAGTGCCAGGGATCTAGAAGAGTGCCAGGGATTTAAAAGATAGACAACAATGACTAGATGAATAAATAAATGGACAATTTTTGAGAAAGGAAGTGATTTCATCCAGTCTTCCACTAACTTTAATAATAATAATCCCTTTTATATATAATTTTATCATTACCAAAATATTTTTATTCTATTATCTTGTTGAAATTTTTGTTGATCTGGCAAACAAGTTTATTAGGAAAGAAGGGCAGGTATTATCTTCATTTCCTAGCAGATGTTAGTATTCTCATTTCCTGGCAGATTTTAGTATTCTCATTTCCAGTATCCAAAACTCATTTCCACAGAATCCAAAACTCTGTTTCCTCTGATCTCCCCTCATCTGGCTGAAGGACTGATGTATGTGGACCTGCATATGACGGCCCTCTCATGAGCAGCTTCAGCCTGGCTCCACACTCACCAGACTCAAGACTTCTACATATTCCCCCCCAAAATAGATCCAACTCTACAATGCAGGAATATTTTACTGATTATTTAATGGAGAGCCTAGTAAAAAGGTTCATCATGCCTGCCCCATACAGCAGAAACTTAATCAAATTCTCCTTTAGATATTTCTGACCTTTTCCCCAAGATTCCTCTCCCGAGCCATCAATCATCTTTCTTCTTTGTCTTTCCTCTCACAACTTCACAATACCTTCCCACTTACAGCAAGCAACAACACCCTTGATTTTTTCAAGCCTCCCATTTTTCAGTATGTGTATTTCTTTCTGCAAAACAAAAGTCATATCATTTTTTTTGTTTTACTTTGTTTTTTAAATTACCTCAGGCATACGTGTTGGTGTTCTCTCTCTCTCTCTCTCTCTTTTGTTTTTTTGGCCACGCCACGCAACATGTGGGATCTTAGTTCCCCGACCAGGGACCAATTCCCCAGCCCTTGGCAGTGAGAGCCTGAAGTCCTAACCACTGGGCTGCCAGTGAATTTCCCCTATTGGTGTCTCATTTCATCCAGTTAGAGGTGAAGAGGGAAGGATATTTGGTCTGGAAGCTCCGGAGAACAGATTAATGAATAAGAAGAAGTCACAGAGAAATAAATGTTAGTTCAGTATAGTAACTTTCTAACAGAGCAATCCAATAACAGAACTGGCAGCTTCACAAAATAGTGAGCTCCCTGTCACTAGAAGTATTCAAATGGGTCAGGTCCATGTTCTGACCTCCAAAACCACATGTGACAGCCCGGCATACTTTTGAAGACAGTGATCCTGTCCCCCAAATATTCTCTTCTTTAGGTTAAACATCTCTGGCTCCCTCAAGGGTTCCTTATGTGATGTGGCTTTTCAGTATCCCAGTATTATTCTTCTGGACTTATCACAACTTTTCAATTTATATGAGTTTATTCCAAAAATATTTATTGAGTGTCTACTATGTTTCAGACACCATTTGAGGACCTGGGACTATAGCACAGAACAAAATGAAGTGTCTGTCCTCATAGAACTTACTGTCTACTGGGAGAGAAAGACAGTAAACAAGTAAAGTTTTAAAATGTCAGTGATAATAAGTGCTATGTGGAAAAGTAAAGGAGGTGAGGAACAGTAATAAAGAGATAACGAGTGCCAGGGTGTGGTGAGTTGCTGTTTTATACAGCACAGTCGGGGCAGGCCTCTTAAATAGGATGACAGGTGAGCAGGGATCTGAAGGAAGAGAGAGAATGAAACATCACATGGCCATGGGAAGAACAATCTAATCTAAGTAGACAGAACAAATGCAAAAGTCCCGAGAGTAAGCTTGGTTTATTTGATTAACGAGGAGGATCGTTTATCTATAGTATATGGTTGGGCAAAGGAGAGAGAAGTAGCAGGACGCTCATCCCTTAGGGCCTTGTAGGCCAATTATAACTCCTTTGATTTTTATTCTAAGTGAGGTGGGAAGCCATGGGAGGCTTTTGAGAAGAGGAGTGATGTGATCTGATTTTTGTTTGAAGAGCATCACTGTGGCTACCATAGGGGAAATAGGGCTCAGGGGCAAAGACACACTCAGGGAGCCCCAAGGACACATACATTCCTCTTACGAGGCTACTATAATAATATGGGTGAAAAATGATGGTGGTGTGGACCAGGGTGTTTGCAGTAGAGATGGTGAAAGTACACTGATGTTGGATATATTATGAAGATAGAGCTGATAGAATTTGCTGACAGATTGCATGTAGGTATGAGAGAAATAGAGGAATAAAAAAGTGACTCTAAGAAATGAAAATTAAAGCCACAATATGATGCCACTACTTACCTACCAGAAGAGTTAAAAAGAAAAAGACAAGACTAGGGAGGAAGGGAAGGAGAGAGGAGGGAGGGAAAAACAGTATTGGTGAGGCTATAGAACAACTAGACCCCTACTACTCTGCCGTGGGTAATGTAAACTGGTACAACCAGTTTGGAAAACTGATAGCATCTACTAAAGGTGAATATATCCCTCCTAGGTATATTCCTAATAGAAATGCTTACATATATCCATTGAAAAACACACATATGTTTAGTCATAGCAGCATTATCTGTAATAGCCCCAAACTGGACACTACCCAAGCAGCTGTCAAGAATAGAATGATTGCGGGGACTTCACTGGCGGTCCAGTGGTTAAGGCTCTGTGCTTCCAGTGCAGGGGGCGCATGTTTGTTCCTTGCTGGGGGAACTAAGATCCCACATGGCACGGCTAAAAAATAAATGAGAGAAAAAAACAATAGAATGATTGAAAAGATTATGCCATATTTACAAAGTAGAATATACAATGATGAAAATGAATAAACTTAAATTATGGTGATTTGTTCAAGATGGCGGAGTAGAAGGACGGGCTCTCACTCCCTCTTGAGAGAACACTGAAATCACAACTAACTGCTGAACAATCATTGACAGGAAGACACTGGAACTCACCAAAAAAGATACCCCACATCCAAAGACAAAGGCGAAGCCACAATCAGACAGTAGGAGGGGTGCAATCACAGTAAAATCAAATCCCATACTGCTGGGTGGGTGATCCACAAACTGGAGAACTCTTATACCACAGAAGTCCACCCACTGGAGTGAAGGTTCTGAGCCCCACATCAGGCTTCCAAACCTGGGGGTCCGGCAAAGGGAGGAGGAATTCCTAGAGAATCAGACATTGAAGGCTAGTGGGATTTGATTGCAGGACTTCAACAGGACTGGGGGAAACAGAGACTCCACTCTTGGAGGGCACACACAAAGTAGTGTGCACATTGGGACCCAGGGGAAGGAGCAGTGACCCCATAGAGACTGAACCAGACCTACCTGCTAGTGTTGGGGGGTCTCCTGCAGAGGCAGGGGGTGGCTCTGTCTCACTGTGAGGACAAGGACACTGGCAGCAGAAGTTCTGGGAAGTACCCCTTGATGTGAGCCCTCCCAGAGTCCACCATTAGCCCCACCAAAGAGCTCCGGTAGACTCCAGTGTTGGGTCCCCTCAGGCCAAACAACCAACAGGGAGGGGACCCAGCCCCACCCATCAGCAGACAAGTGGATTAAAGTTTTACTGAGCTCTGCCCACCAGAGCAACACCCAGCTCTACCCACCATCAATCCCTCGCATCAGGAAACTTGCACAAGCCTCTTAGATAGCCTCATCCATCAGAGGGCAGACAGCAGAAGCAAGAAGAACTACAATCCTGCAGCCTGTGGAACAAAAACCACATTCATAGAAAGACAGACAAGATGAAAAGACAGAGGGCTATGTACCAGATGACGGAACAAGATAAAACCCCAGAAAAAAAACTAAATGAAGTGGAGATAGGACACCTTCCAGAAAAAGAATTCAGAATAATGATAGTGAAGATGATCCAGGACCTCGGAAAAAGGATGGAGGCATAGATCGAGAAGATGCAAGAAATATTTAACAAAGACCTAGAAGAATTAAAGAACAAGCAAACAGAGATGAACAATACAATAATTGAAATGAAAAATACACTAAAAGGAATCAATAGCAAAATAACTGAGGCAGAAGAACAGATAAGTGATCTGGAAGACAGAATGGTGGAATTCACTGCTGCAGAACAGAATAAAGAAAAAAGAATGAAAAGAAATGAAGACAGCTTAAAAGACCTCTGGGACAACATTGAATGCAACAACATTCACATTATAGGGGTCTCAGAAGGAGAAGAGAGAGAGGAAGTACCAGAGAAAATATTTGAAGAGATTATAGTGGAAAACTTCCCTAACATGGGAAAGGAAATAGCCACCTGAGTCCAGGAAGCACAGAGAGTCCCATACAGGATAAACCCAGGAGAAACACGCCAAGACACACAGTAATCAAATTGGCAAAAATTAAAGACAAAGAAAAATTATTGAAAGCAGCAAGGGAAAAATGACAAATAACATACAAGGGGACTCCCATAAGGTTAACAGCTGATTTCTCAGCAGAAACTCTACAAGCCAGAAGGGAGTGGCATGATATACTTAAAGTGATGAAAGGGAAAAACCTACAACCAAGAGTACTCTACCTGGCAAGGATCTCATTTAGATTCGATGGAGAAATCAAAAGCTTTACAGACAAGCAAAAGCTAAGAGAATTCAGCACCACCAAACCAGCTCTACAACAAATGCTAAAGGAACTTCTCTAAGTGGGAAACACAAGAGAAGAAAAGGACCTACAAAAACAAACCCAAAACGATTAAGAAAATGGTCATAGGAACATACATATCGATAATTACCTTAAATGTGCATGGATTAAATGCTCCAACCAAAGGACACAGGCTGTGGATACATATATACATATATATGGATATACCATATATATGCTGTCTACAAGAGACCAACTTCAGACCTAGGGACACATACAGACTGAAAGTGAGGGGATGGGAAAAGATATTCCATGCAAATGGAAATCAAAAGAAAGCTGGAGTAGCAACACTCATATCAGATAAAATAGACTTTAAAATAAAGAATGTTACAAGAGACAAGGAAGGACACTACATAATGATCAAGGGATCCATCCAAGAAGAAGATATAACAATTATAAATATATATGCACCCAATATAGGAGCACTTCAATACATAAGGCAACTGCTAACAGCTATAAAAGAGGAAATTGACAGTAACACAATAATAGTGGGGGACTTTAAAACCTCACTTACACCAATGGACAGATCATCCAGACAGAAAATTAATAAGGAAAAACAAGCTTTAAATGACACAATAGACCATATAGGTTTATAGATATTTATAGGACATTCCATCGAAAAACAGCAGATTACACGTTCTTCTCAACTGCACACGGAACATTCTCCAGGATAGACCACACCTTGGGTCACAAATCAAGCCTTAGTAAATTTAAGAACACTGAAATCATATCAAGCATCTTTTCTGACCACAACACTATGAGAATAGAAATCAATTCCAGGGAAAAAAACGTAAAAAACACAAACACATGGAGGCTAAACAATATTTTACTAAATAACCAAGCGATCACTGAAGAAATCAAAGAGGAAATCAAAAACTACCTAGAGATGAATGACAATGAAAACACGACGATCCAAAACCTATGGGATGCAGCAAAAGCAGTTCTAAGAGGGAAGTTTATAGCTAAACAAGCCTACCTCAAGAAACAAGAAAAATCTCAAATAAAAAGTCTAACATTACACCTGAAGGAACTAGGGAAAGAAGAACAAGCAAAACCCAAAGTTAGCAGAAGGAAAGAAATCATAAAGATCAGAGCAGAAATAAATGAAACAGAAACAAAGAAAAGAATAGCAAAGATCAATAAAACTAAAAGCTGGTTCTTTGAGAAGAGAAACAAAATTGATAAACCATTAGCCAGACTCATCAAGAAAAAAGGGAGAGGACTCAAATCAATAAAATTAGAAATGAAAAAGGGGAAGTTACAACAGACACCGCAGAAATACAAAGCATCCTAAGAGACAACTGCAAGCAACTCTATGCCAATAAAATGGACAACCTGGAAAAAATGGACAAATTCTTAGAAAGTTATAACCACCCAAGACTGAACCAGGAAGAAATAGAGAATATGAACAGACCAATCACAAGTAATGAAATTGAAACTGTGATTAAAAATCTTCCAACAAACAAAAGTCCAGGACCAGATAGCTGGAGTAGCAATACTCATATCAGATGGCTTCACAGGTGAATTCTATCAAACATTTAGAGAAGAGTTAACACCCATCCTTCTCAAACTCTTCCAAAAAATTGCAGAGGAAGGAACACTCCCAAACTCATTCTATGAGGCAACCTTCACCCTGATACCCAAACCAGACAAATATACTACAAGAAAAGAAAGTTACATGGGCTTCCCTGGTGGCGCAGTGGCTGAGAGTCTGCCTGCCGATGTAGGGGACGCGAGTTCGTGTTCTGGTCCGGGAAGATCCCACATGCCGCGGAGCGGCTGGGCCCATGAGCCATGGCCGCTTGGCCTGCACGTCCGGAGCCTGTGCTTCGCAACGGGAGAGGCCACAACAGTGAGAGGCCTGCATACCGCAAAAAAAAAAAAAAAACAAACAAAAGAAAGAAAGAAAAAAAAAAAAGAAAATTACAGACCAATATCACTGATGAACATAGATGCAAAAATCCTCAACAAAATACTAGCAAACAGAATCCAACAGAATCCATTAAAAGGATCATACACCATGATCAAGTGGGATTTATCCCAGAGATGCAAGGATTCTTCAATGTACACAAATCAATCAATGTGATACACCATATTAACAAATTGAAGAATAAAAACCATATGATCATCTCAATAGATGCAGAAAAAGCTTTTGACAAAATTCAACATCCATTTATGATAAACATTCTCCAGAAAGTGGGCATAGAGGGAACCTACCTCAACATAATAAAAGCTATATACGACAAACCCACAGCAAGCATCATTCTCAATGGTGAAAAACTGAAAGCATTTCCTCTAAGATCAGGAACAAGACAAGGATGTCCACTCTCACCACTATTATTCAACATAGTTTTGGAAGTCCTAGCCATGGCAGTCAGAGATGAAAAAGAAATAAAAGGAATACAAACTGGAAAAGAAGAAGTAAAGCTATCACTGTTTGCAGATGACATGATACTATACATAGAGAATCCTAAAGATGCCACCAGAAAACTACTAGAGCTCATCAATGAATTTGGTAAAGTTGCAGGATACAAAATTAATGCACAGAAATCTCTTGCATTCCTATACACTAATGATGAAAAATCTGAAAGAGAAGTTATGGAAACACTCTCATTTACCATTGCAACAAAAAGAATAAAATACCTAGGAATAAACCTACCTAGGGAGACAAAAGACGTGTGTGCAGAAAATTATAAGACACTGATGAAAGAAATTAAAGATGATACAAACAGATGGAGAGATATACCATGTTCTTGGATTGGAAGAATCAATATTGTGAAAATGAGTATACTACCCAAAGCAATCTACAGATTCAATGCAATTCCTATCAAATTTCCAATGGCATATTTTACGGAACTAGAACAAAAAATCTTAAAATTTGTATGGAGACACAAAAGACCCTGAATAGCCACAGCAGTCTTGAGGGAAAAAAACGGAGCTGGAGGAATCAGACTCCCTGGCTTCAGACTATACTACAAAGCTACAGTAATCAAAACAATATGGTACTGGCACAAAAACAGAAACATAGATCAATGGAAAAAGATAGAAAGCCCAGAGATGAACCCACACACCTATGGTCAACTAATCTATGACAAAGGAGGCAAGGATATACAATGGAGAAAAGACAGTCTCTTCAATAAGTGGTGCTGGGAAAACTGGACAGCTACATGTAAAAGAATGAAATTAGAACACTCCCTAACACCGTACACAAAAATAAACTCAAAATGGATTCGAGACCTTAATGTAAGACCGGACACTATAAAACTCTTAGAGGAAAACACAGGAAGAACACTCTTTGACATAAATCACAGCAAGATCTTTTTTGATCCACCTCCTAGAGTAATGGAAATAAAAACAAAAATAAACAAATGGACCTGATGAAACTTAAAAGCTTTTGCACAGCAAAGGAAACCATAAACAAGATGAAAAGACAACCCTCAGATTGCGAGAAAATATTTGCAAAGGACTCAACAGACAAAGGATTTATCTCCAAAATATATAAACAGCTCATGCAGCTCAATATTAATGAAACAAACAACCCAGTCCAAAAATGGGCAGAAGACCTAAATAGACATTTCTCCAAAGGAGATATACTGATGGCCAAGAAGCACATGAAAAGCTGCTCAACATCACTAATTATTAGAGAAATGCAAATCAAAACTACAATGAGGTATCACCTCACACCAGTTAGAATGGCATCATCAGAAAATCTACAAGTAACAAATGCTGGAGAGGGTGTGAAGAAAAGGGAACCCTCTTGCACTGTTGGTGGGAATGTAAATTGATACAGCCACTATGGAGAACGGCATGGAGGTTCCTTAAAAAACTAAAAATAGAATTACCGTATGACCCAGCAATCCCACTCCTGGGCATATACCCAGAGAAAAACATAATTCAAAAAGACACATGCACCCCCATGTTCACTGCAGCATTATTTATAATAGCCAGGTCATGGAAGCAACCTAAATGCCCATCGACAGGCAAATGGATAAAGCAGATGTGGTACATATATACGATGGAATACTACTCAGCCATAAAAAGGAATGAAATTGGGTCATTTGTAGAGACGTGGATGGATCTAGAGACTGTCATACAGAGTGAAGTAAGTCAGAAAGAGAAAAATAAATATCGTATATTAACACATATATGTGGAACCTAGAAAAATGGTACAGATGAACCAGTTTGCAGGACAGAAATTGAGACACAGATGTAGAGAACAAACGTATGGTCACCAAGGGGGGAAAGCCACGGCGGGGCAGGGGTGGTGGTGTGATGAATTGGGCGATTGGGGTTGACATGTATACACTGATGTGTATAAAATTGATGACTAATAAGGACCTGCTGTATAAAAAAATTAATTAAATTAAATTTTAAAAAAACAAACTTAAATTACATGCTTACACTGAATTCATCTCAAAAATATAATGCTGAGCAAATGAAGCCAGACACACATAAAGTATTTACTAAATGATTCCAATTATTAAATTTCAAAGATACATAGAACTTACCTATGGTGCTGTAAGAAGTCAGGATATTGGTTACCCTTGATTAGAAGGGGGACATGAGTGCTTCTGGGGTAATCATCTGTTTATTGATCTAGTGCTGACTATATAAATGTGCTCATTTTGTGAACATTTATTGACTTATACATTTATAATTTGTGTACTTTTCTATATTAGTATTATGTTTCAATAAAGCCTCTGTTAAAAAGATAGAACCCTGAAGTTTTTGGTCTGGGCAACTGGAGGCCAGAGTTATCATTTATTGAAAGGGGGAAGCTATAGGAGAAGCACGTTTTTATACATTAAGTTTGATACTTAATACTTTGATACTTTGATACTTAATCAGATACTTATTGGTATTGTAATGCTACTTATTAGTATTTCCATCCAAGCAGAAATGCTGACAGGTAGATGGTATGCAAGTCTGAAGTTCAGGGAAGAAGTCTAGGCTGGAACCTAAATATGGGAGCTCACCATATAGATGATGCATAAACCAATGAAGCTGGATGGGATCACCTAAGGTATAGTGAAGACCGAGAAAACACCCGAGGACTACACCCTGGGGGAGCCCCAACTTCTAATGATTGGGATGGAGGGGAAGCCATCAAAGAAATGTGAGAAGTGGCCAGGGAGGAATGAAGAGAACCAAGAGAGGGTGGCAACTCAGCAGCCAGGTGAGAAAGGTTCCAAGGGGGAAGTGATCAACGGTAGCAGATGTTCCTGGAGGTGGAGTAGGTACGGATTGAGGATGGATTGTTGATGGAGGTCACTGGTGACTTGGTAAGAGCAATTTGGGTGGTGGGATGGACAAAAAGCCTGATTGGAGTGGGATTAAGAAAGAAAGTGGGGAAACTAATTTGAGGCAAAGAGTATAAATAACTCTTTTGAGTAGTTGGCTTGTTTCATAGGGGAGCAGAGAAGTAGGATATAAAATAGAGTATTAACTAAGGGTATTAGAAGTGTGGGATTAAGTATCTAAAAGAGGCTGTGGAGTAAAAAGAAGTTTTGGGGGGGGACTTCCCTGGTGGCGCAGTGGTTAAGAATCCACCTGCCAATGCAGGGGACACAGGTTCGAGCCCTGGTCTGGGAAGATCCCATATGCCGCAGAGCAACTAAGCCCGTGTGCCACAACTAGAGCCGAGCCACAACTACTGAAGCCTGTGCACCTAGAGCCCGTGCTCCGCAACAAGAGAAGCCACCGCAATGAGAAGTCCACACACCGCAACGAAGAGTACCCCGCACTCACTGCAACTAGAGAAAGCCCACGCACAGCAATGAAGACTCAATGCAGCCAAAAATAAATAAATAAACTAATTAATTTTTTAAAAAGAGAGAGCAGATTGCTCCATCTCCTATTTAAAAAAAAGAAGTTTTTTTCTTTTGAGAAGTGGATAATGTAGCATGTTTGTACACTTATAGGAATAATCAATCGGGAGGGAAATTTTGATGATGCAGGAAAAAGGACGGTCACTGGAGTTGTGTCCTTGAGGAGGTGAGAGAGGATGGAATCTAAGGCACAGATGGAGAAACTGACTTGGCTGGGAGCATAGACAGTTCACTCATAGTAACTGGAGGGGAGACAGAGCAAATGGGTAGAGATACTAATACATCAGTAGGTGTGGAAACTGTTTTCCCAGAGAATTAGGAAGCACAATTTTCATCTGAGCGTTAGAGGGACACAGTGATGGTGGTGGCTTGGAAAGAGAGGTGTGACACAATCATCTTGGAGATTGGAAGAGTGCAAGTGTGAACTGGACAATAGTTCTATAGGTAGCATTTGACTAGTGCATCATCTTTATCCAATGAAACTATTACTTTCTGGGTTTTGTATACAGTGTTTTCTCTCCAACAGTACAATCGAACTTATTACTAATCAAAATATCTGGTTTTTACTTCTGGCACTGGCCAAAAGGAGTAAACCCATTACCGCCTTTCTCTCTCACTGATGGCAGCTAAAAATCTCGGACCAAAAATATGAAACAAAACAAAACAAAACCAGTCTGAAGACTCTGAAAAGTTAATAATAGCGGACAGATCGGGGAAGGAAGTCAAAACTTGAAGAATGCCCACTTTGGCAGTGGTGAATTTCCTAGTGGTGTTTGGTTGGGACCTTTTTCTCCTTTACCCCTGGCTTTCACCCGAGGGTGGGTCAAATCCGGGAACTCTGCAGCAGGTGCAGACAAAAAAACCACTAAGATAACCCCATCTTTCTGTCCAGAGGATCGGAAAAGGAGACATTTTGAGCTGGAGAGTGTGGGGAGAATCCCTATTTTTTTCTTCTCCCAGTCCCTGCACTGCTATGGGAGTGGTGTTGTCAGTATGGCCACCTAAAACTCTGGAGAAAACCCATTTTTAGACAGAGGATCTGGAAAAGAGACCACTGTTGTGTGGATTTTTTTTCTTTTTTTTAATTGAAGGGTAGTTGATTTACAATACTATATGTTTTGGGTGTACAACATAGTGATTCACAATTTTTAAAGGTTATACTCCATTTATAGTTATTATAAAATATTGGCTATATTTCCTGTGCTGTACAATATATCCTTGTAGCTTATTCTTTTTTTTTTTTTTTTTGGCGGTGTGTGGGCCTCTCACCGTTGTGGCCTCTCTCGTTGTGGAGCACAGTCTCCGGACGCGCAGGCTCAGCAGCCACGGCTCACGGGCCCAGCCGCTCCGCGGCATGTGGGATCTTCCCGGACTGGGGCACGAACCCGTGTCCCCTGCATCGGCAGGCGGACTCTCAACCACTGCACCACCAGGGAAGCCCCTTATTCATTTTATACATAGTAGTTTGTAACTCTTAATCCCCTATCCCTATCTTGTCCATTTCCCCTTCCCTTATTCAACTGGTAACTTGTTTGTTCTCTATATCTGTGAGCCTGTTTCTGTTTTGTTATAGTCACTAGTTTGTTTTATTTGAAGATTCTACTTATAAGTGATATCATGTAGTATTGGTCTTTGATTTCACTAAGCATGATACACTGCAAGTCCATCCATGTTGTTGCAAATGGAAAAATTTCATTCCTTTTTTATGTCTGAGTAGTATTCCGTTGTATATACATACCACATCTTTATCCATTCATCTGTTGATGGACACTTGGGTTGCTTCTGTATCTTGGCAGTTGTAAATAATGCTGGTATGAACATTGGGGTGCATTTATCTTCTCAAATTAATGTTTTTGTTTTCTTTGGATATATACCCAGGAGTGGAACTGCTGGATTATATGGTAGCTCTATTTTTAGTTTTTTGAGAAACCTCCATTTTCACAGCGTCTGCACCAATTTACATGCCCACAAACAGTGTACAAGAGTTCCCTTTTCTCCACATCCTCACCAACATTTGTTATTTGTGGTCTTTTTGATGATAGCCATTCTGGCAGGTGTGAGGTGATATGTCATTGTGGTTTTGATTTGCATTTCTCTGATGATTAACGATATTGAGCACCTTTTCATGTGCCTGTTGGCCATCTGTATGTCTTCTTTGGAAAAATGTGTATTCAGGTCTTCTGCCCATTTTTAAATCAGGTTGTTTGGTTTTTTTGATGTTGAGTAGTATGAGCTGTTTATATATTTTGGATATTAACCCCTTATTGGTCATATCATTTGCAAATATTTTCTTCCATTTAGTAGGTTGTCTTTTGTTTTGTCAGTGGTTTCCTTAGCTGTGCAAAACCTTTTAAGTTTACTTAGGTCTCATTTGTTTATTTTTGCTTTTGCTTCCTTTGCCTTAGGACACAGATCCAAAAAAATACAGCTATGATTTATGTTAACGAGTGTTCTACCTATATTCTCTTCTAGTTTTATGGGTTTTGGTCTTACATTTAGGTCTTTAATCCATTTTGAGTTTTGCGTGTGAATGTTTTTCAATGTAGATTTTATTTTTATTCAGGTATGGTGAGGCCAACAGATCAGGAGATGATTGTCATAGAAAAGATGGCCACTGGGGCCACAGAGAGAATACTGAGGTCCACTGCAGGCAGAGAGAGGACCTGGAGGGATGTCTTTAAAGTGGTTTTGGAGGGAAGGAATGAGGGAGACAGGGTAAGCAAGTTTAGGATAGATTAGTTTGAATAATTTCAGGGCCTCTAGGATTTAGGGGCCCAGAGGTGATTCTGAGGTAGGGCCTTAGTATTGGTTAATTTGCATACGAATGGCACACGGGAGAGAGAGTCATTTCCTATTTCTAGGAATCAGCTAACCCTTGAAGGAGCAGCAAGGCCCTAGGTGTCAACGCACCAAATATAGAAACTAGAAAATGTGGTTAAAACTGTGGAGACTCTGGAGGGAATCCCCCACCGTTTTTTCCTCTTTTCTCTTGCTAGTTCACCCCAGAGGTGGGCTGAGTCATATGGAACTGTGTGACAGGATGGAAGGCTAAAGCTCTGAGAGAACCCCAACTTTCTAGACAGAGGATTCAGAAAAAGGGGCCTCTGGGAGCCAGAGTGAGGGAGAAATCCCAGGGAGGAGGGAGCAGGAGAAGGGGGACCCTTTAATTCTGTGCATGAACCAACAGAAATTCTGGGCTCATCCCCAAGTAGCAGAACATACCTAAGCTTAGTAAGGGCTTTGGAAAATGAACTATGATATAAACCATCACCTAAGTCCCAGACCAACCCCTGAGCAGCACATGACAGGGTCAGGTCCAAACAGCTAAGGAAAAACTCGGAAAACGAACTGACACTGGAACCACCACCCATAGAAGGTGAGACAGAACTTGTAGTCTGAAACTAATTATGTTGATTTGATTGTTAATATAAAAATAATCGGGCTTCCCTGGTGGCGCAGTGGTTGAGTCCGTCTGCCGATGCAGGGGACACGGGTTCGTGCCCCGGTCCGGGAAGATCCCACATGCCGTGGAGCGGCTGGGCCCGTGAGCCACGGCTGCTGAGCCTGCGCGTCCGGAGCCTGTGCTCCGCAACGGGAGAGGCCACAACAGTGAGAGGCCCGCGTACCGCAAAAAAAACCAAAAAAAATCAACATCCAGAAGATTTAGTAGACCTCAAAGTCCCACAATATGGACTTCCCTGGTGGCACAGTGGTTAAGAATCCACCTGCCAATGCAGGGGACACGGGTTCGAGCCCTGGTCCGGGAAGATCCCACATGCCGCAGAGAAACTAAGCCCATGCGCCACAACTAGTGAGTCTGCACTCTACAGTCAAAGCCACAACTACTGCGCCTGTGTGCCACAACTACTGAAGCCCGCGTGCCTAGAGCCCGTGCTCTGCAACAAGAGAAGCCTCCGCAATGAGAAGCCAGCGCACTGCAACGACGAGTAGCCCCGCTCACTGCAACTAGAGATAGTCCGCACGCAGCAACGAAGACCCAATGCTGCCAAACATTAATTAATTAATTAATTTTTTAAAAAGTCCCACAATATAATATTCAAGACGGCCAGGATAAATCCAAAATTACTTAACATACTAAGAACCAGAAAAATATGACCAGTCTTCAAAGGAAAGCAAAATAAGCAAATGCTAATCCTAAAACGACCCAGATATTGAGATTACCTGACAAAGATTTTAAAGCTATTTAACCATCCTCCATGAAGTAAAAGTAAACACCTTTGAAATGAATAGAAAGGTAGAAGTTCTCAGTAGAGAACCAAAAAATAAAATAAGAACAAAATGGAAATTATATGAAGAAAAAAAAATTACTAGAGGGACTCATTAGTAGAATAGAGATGACAGAGGAATGAATGAGTAAACTTGAAGACCGATCAATCTGAAGATCACAGAGGAAAAAAAAAACCATCTTTTTTTTAATGAACAGAGTTTTGGGACCTGTGGGACAATATTAAAGAAAATTGAATTCATAGTTTAAAACCTTCCTAATGAAGAAAATTCCAGGCCCAGAGTTTCACTGGCAAATTCTACCAAACACTTAAGGAAGAAATAATACTAGTTCTACACAAACTCCCCCAGAAAATAGAAATGGAGGGACACTTTGCAACTCATTTTATGAGGCCAGCATTATCCTGACACCAAAATGAGAAAAAAAAAGACATTACGAGGAAACTACAGACCAATATTCCACATGAGCGTAGACTAAAAATTCTCAACAGATTAATAGCAAATGGAATCCAGAAACATATAAAAAGGATAATACTTCACTACCAATTGGAATTTATTCCAGGTAATTCAATGTTGATACAACATTCAAAAATCAATTAATGTAATTAACCATATTGACAGACTAAAGCAGAAAAAAAATACATGTTAATCTCAACTGATGAAGAAAACACATTAACAGAATTCAACATCTATTCATGATAAAATTTCTCAACAAACTAGGAACAGAAGATAACTTCCCTAACCTAAAAAAAGGACATCTACAAAAAGGGCATCATACCTAAAGACTGAATGATTTCTCCCTAATATTGGGAACACAAAAGGATGCTTCTTGTGTATTCAATATTATCCAGAAAATTCTAACTAATGCAACAATGCAAGGGGGGAAAAGACATATGGATTGGAAAGGAAGAAATAAAACTCTCTATTAGTAGCCAAAATAATTGCCTATATGGAAAATTCTATTAAATCTACAAAAAATTCCTAAAACTAATTAATGAGTTTGGCAAAGTCACAGGATACAAGTCATAATATAAAAATCAATTGTATTTCTATATACTGACAACGAACAATTGGAAAACAAAATTAAATAAATAATGATTAACAGTTGCACCAAAATAATGAAAGTCTTAGGGATAAATAAAACAAAATATATGATGGGTCTTTATGCTGAAAATCTACAACACACCGATGAAGGAAATCAAAGCGATATAACATGTTCACCGATTGGAAGCCTCCATTCTGTTAAGACATCAGCTCTCCCTAAATTGATATTCAGATTCACTACAATCCCAATCAAAATCCCAGAAGTTTTTGTAGATATCAATAAGTTGATTCTAAAATTTATACGGAAAGACAAAGAAACTAGAATGCTAAAACAATTTTGGAAAAGTAGAACACTGGTGGAGAAATACCACTACATTGATAAAGATAGCATAGTACTGGTGAAAGGACAGATGCGTAGATCGATGGAGCAGAACAGGGAGTCCAGAAATAGATTGACACAAAAATGGCCCATTGATTATTTTACAAAAGTGCAATGGGAAAGATTGTCTTTTCAACAAATGATACTAGGGTAACTGGACATTCCTATGCAAAAATGTAAACCTTGACCTATATCTTACACTTTCTATTTTAAAAACTTAGTTGAAATGCATCTTGGACCTAAATGTAAACCTACGAAACTTTTAGAAGGAAGCAAAGGAGAAAAATCTTTGTCACCTTACGTTAGACAGAATTCTTAAATGCAACATTAAACCAAATTCATAAAAGGAAATCTTGGTAAACTGGACCACAGGATAGAGAGAACATCAGTGTGGCCAGGGCTTAAGCGTGGGAGAAGGTTTTGACTACAAAGGGTTAATACATGGAAATTTTTAGGGAATGATGAACCATTCTGTATTTTTATTGTGGTGGTTACATGACCGTGCAAAACTCACAGAACTATACACCAAAAAGTCAATTGTACTGATATAAATTACAATTAAGTTGTATATACAGATACATATACATATATTATATGGATGGATGGATGGATGTATTTATGAATTTTTAAAGAAGCTTTTCTTCTCATATCAAGTCATATCTAACAGATTTTGTATTTGTACAATTATTTTTCTTGAGACCAAGATTAAGACTGCCTTAATCCCAGTTAACTTTCCATTTTCTTTTATTCCATAGAACCTAAAACTTCATCACTTGAAATTTATTCTTTTTTGACTAGGTTATTCTGTCTCAAGAAGGTCCAACTCCTATTATTGGGAGTGGTAAAATTACACACTATCTGCCATTAGCACGTTAGCAGGGACCCATTTATTGGGTGAACTGGCTGTCATCGTGGATGGCAATGAGTAGGCCTCTGAGGGGCTGGGACACAGGACAGACGTGCTTTGATGGGAGCAAAGGGAAAGAAAGGCCTGCAGCTCAGGACAATGATAGGGCACCAGAGGCGAGAGGTGGAGGTGGGAGGGCAGTGATCAGAGAGCAGAGATACAAGCTTGCCAAGAACACACTGTGATAACAGCTTTGCCTCCCGCTGGCTATGGACTTAGGCCAGTCTCTTCCTTGAGCTTTCATTTCATCTCTTATGAATCTGTCAACTCTCGGCTCACATCTGATCCATAAGATAACCAAGATCCTCTTCTTCTGCCTCCATATATTCAACAAATATTTATCATAACTGACTCCAATAATACTCTCTTCTGTTTGCACTAAAGCTCTTTTATATCTGCTTCTTTTTTTTGATCCACAGGGAGGAGAATTAGCCCTGATTTCCGAGGAAGGAAATAGAGTCTCAGAAAAATTAAATCATTTACCTGAAGTCACCCTTTCAATACTGAAGTGGACTTTTTCCATTATCTATACTCTGCTGCCCCCTACTGTGCACATAGCATTAGGCACTAAACTGCAGACACAACACACAGTTTCTATCAATACAATCTGAGGGTTTATATTTGTTAATTTAACAAATATTTATTGAGATCCTACTATGTGCCAGAAAAAAGACAAGCATGGTTCTTGTGCTTATGGAGCTTGTGATGTAGAGGGGGGAGAGATAATTACATAAATAATTACATAATTACAATTTGGATGAGTACTAGAAGTACAAGGTGCTATATGAGGGTATAGAATAGGGGTATATGTAGTCTAGTCTGCAGGCTTAGGGGAATTTTGCATGAAGTGTAATCTATAGGAATAGATTATTTATTGGCTATGGAGCAGGTTAAGGAGGTATCAGAGATGCCTCCCAGGCCTCTGGCATGAACTGGGCAGAAGGAATACTGTGACTCAGCTGGGGAAGCCTAGCAGAAGACGAGACTCTGACTGGGAAGAACATGAGCTTGGCTTTGGTTTTTTTCAGTTTGTAAATTCTGTGGGACCTTTAGGTATAGATATGGAATAAGTAATTGGATTTAGGAGTTTGGGAGCAAGGTCCTAGGCTAGAGATAGAAATTTGGGAGTTGTTGGGATGCAGGTGGTATTTAAAATTGTGATTAATGGGGACTTCCCTGGTGGCCCAGTGGTAAAGAATCCACCTTACAATGCAGGGGATGTAGGTTCGATCCCTGGTCGCGGAACTAGGATCCCACTAAGCCCGTGCACCACAACTACTGAGCTCACGTGCTCTGGAACCAGCGTGCCACAACTACAGAGCCCACATGCCCTGGAGCCTGTGCGCCACAACTAGAGAGAAGCCCACACCACAACGAAGATCCCACGTGCACAACTAAGACCTGATGCAGCCAAAAAAAAATTTTTTTTTTTTCTTGCGGTATGCGGGCCTCTCACTGTTGTGGCCTCTCCCGTTGTGGAGCACAGGCTCTGGACGCACAGGCTCAGCGGCCATGGCTCACGGGCCCAGCCGCTCCACGGCATGTGGGATCCTCCCGGACCGGGGCACGAACCCGTGTCCCCTGCATGGGCAGGCAGACTCTCAACCACTGCGCCACCAGGGAAGCCCCCCCAATTTTTTTTTAATTAAAAAATTTTTTAAAATAAAATTGTGGTGAATGGATGAAATCTCTTTGTCAGAAAAGAAGAGGAAGGAAAAGTGTTTCTAGTGGCTGGATTATGAGTCTGGAGAAAACCACTCAATGCCCATTGGCATTCGTTTAAAGTATTACTTTCAAGGAAAAACAATGAAGAAAGACTTGTTAACGTAAATTGCTAGAAATAAAAATAACCAAAGGCAGAAAAAAAAAAAAAAAACACAGAAAGAGAAGAGGGCTTATAACTGCCATGAGAAGCTCTTGAATTTAAAAGGTCAATTGGAAGAGATGGGACTAGAAAAGGAAACTTAGAATGAGGGGCCAGAGAGGTTGAAAGGAAAATAAGAGTGTAATAAAAGCCAAGGGAAGAGTGTGTTTTAAGAGGGAGACTGTCGGGACTTCCCTGGTGGCGCAGTGTTTAAGAATCCGCCTGCCAGTGCAGGGGACACAGGTTCAATCCCTGGTCCAGGAAAATCCGACATGCCACAGAGCAACTAAGCCCATGTGCCACAACTACTGAAGCCTGTGCACCTAGAGCCCATGCTCCGCAACAAGAGAAGCCACCGCAATGAGAAGCCCGCACACCATAACAAAGAGTAGCCTCCGCTCGCCGCAACTAGAGAAAAGCCCGTGCGCAGCAACAAAGACCCAACACAGCCAAAAATAAAAATAAATAAAATAAATAAAAATATAAAAAAATAATAAGAGGGAGACTGTCAACTGTAATGGAAGTTATAAAGTAAGCAAGTACAAATTAAACAAATAAATAAATAAATACACTTTTTTAAAAATCAAGTAAAAATTATTTACCTGACTCTCCTAGTAAAATTGAAGTCCAGTTGTAGAGGCCTAGTGCTTGAGAAGCCCAGGATCTCCTAAAGAAACCTCCAGAGGCTACCATAGTGTGTTGTCTTGGACCAGTAGTCTTCATACTATTTTTTTCACATACCACACAAAAAATTTTCATAGATGATGTAACCCCAAAATTAAAAGATATTTCCCTGAAAACTATCAACAAAATGAAAAGGCAGTCTACTGAATGAGAGAAGATATTTGCAAATGATATATCTGATAAGGGGTTAAAATATATCAAGAACTCATGCAACTCAATATCAGAGAAAACAAACAACTCAATTTAAAAATGGGCAAAAGACCTGAATAGACATTTTCCCAAAGAAGACATACAGATGGCCAGCAGACACATGAAAAGATGCTCAACATCACTAATCATCAGGAAATGCAAATCAAAACCACAATGAGATATCACCTCACACCTGCCAGAATGGCCATCCTCAAAAAGACAACAAATAACAAGTGTTGGTGAGGGTGTGGAGAAAAGAGAATCTTCATGAACTGTTGGTGGGAATGTAAATTGGTACAGCCACTGTGGAAAACAGTGTGGAAGTTCTCAAAAAGTTAAAAATAGAACAACCATGTGATCCAGGAATTCCACTTCTGAGTATTTTTCTGAAGAAAACAAAGACACTAATTCAAAAAGATATATACATAGCAGGATTATTTGCAATAGCCAAGATAAGGAAGCAACCTAAGTGTCCATCGATAGATGAATGGATAAAGAAGATGTGTATATATACAATGGGATATTACTCAGCCATAAAAAGAATGAAATCTTGCCATTTGTGACAACATGGATGGACGGACCTACAGGGTATTATGCTAAGTGAAATGTCGGACAGAGAAAGACAAATACCGTATGATTTCGGTTATATGTGGAATCTAAAAACAAAACAAATGAACAAACATAACAAAACAGAAACAGACTCAGAGATACAGAGAACAAACAGGTGGTTGCTAGAAGGGAGGGGGGTGTGGGGATGAGTGAAATAGGTGAGGAAAATTAAGAAGTACAAACTTCCAGTTACAAAATAAATGATTCACAGAGATGAAATGTACCACATAGGGAATATAGTCAATAATATTGTAATAACCTTGTATGGTGACAGATGGTAACTAGACTTATTGTGGTGACCATTTTGTAATATATAGAAATATCAAATTACTATGCTGTGCCCCTGAAACTAGCATAGTGTTGTAGGTCATTATGCTTCAATTAAAAAAGGATGTTTCCCTGAAACTGGTATTTTTAATTGTTTCTTTGTCACTTCCAGTATTATTTTTTCTTTCTCAGACTATTTTATTTTATTTTAAAATTTTTATTGCAGTACAGTTGACTTATAATGTGTTAGTTTCAGGTGTACAGCCAAGTGAATCAGTTTTATATACATATCTCCACTCTTTTTCAGATTCTTTTCCCATACAGATTATTACAGAATATTGAGTAGAGTTCCCTGTGCTTTACAGCAGGTCCTTATTAGCCATCTATTTTACATATAGTAGTGTATATATGTTAATCCCAATCTCCTAATTTATTACTTCCCCCATGTTTCCCCTTTGGTAACCATAAATTTGATTTTGAGATCTGTGAGTCTTTCTGTTTTGTAAATAAGTTCATTTGTATCATTTTTTATTAGATTCCACATATAAGTGGTATCATAAGATATTTGTCTTTGTCTGACTGGCTTCACTTGGTATGATAATCTCTAGGTCCATCCATGTTGCTGCAAATGGCATTATTTCGTTCTTTTTTATGGCTGAGTGATATTCCATTTTATATCTGTACCACATCTTCTTTATCCATTCCTCTGTCAATGGACATTTAGGTTGCTTCCATGTCTTGGCTATTGTAAATAGTGCTGCAATGAACATGGGGTGCATGTATCTTTTTGAATTCACTTCCAGTATTTTCTATTGCCCCATGCAATAAATGTATTTTTAATTGCCTCAGGCAATAGATTACCATAGTAAGATTCATGTTGACCCAGGATATGACTTTCTTATGAAGATTAGAAGAATTACAATTATGAAAGAAAAGCCAGCTTGGAGCCTCAACTCCAGGAACTTTCTCAGGTAGAATGCATATGGAAGTTGAGGACCTGGAAATTAATGCCCTTAAAATGATCAGTACATGAGAACCCCATAGAAAGTCTTCCTATACCATAGGGGTATCGCATACCTCCATTTGAAAGCCAGTGTTGCAAAGGATTAGAGGCAATCTGAAACTACTGCCAGGTTCCTGGAATCTGGAACTGACTGATGGGGTCAGCTGGACCTGATGAAATCAAACCCCCGTTTTTAAATGCCTGAAGGGTATAAGGAGATGCAGAGATAGGGATAGGTGGCTTGGGGGATACTCCAAAGGCTTTCAGGTTCAGGCATCTCCTACCGCTCCAGGGGACCATCTGAAACTATATCACGGCTCTTAGGATCAAGAGCTAGCCATCAGGGCTTGCTGGCCTCAGTGAAATTAGAGTCCAATCCAATTTAGCAACATAAAGGTGAGGTGTAACCATGAAGCAAAATAACTGATTATTTAACACACCCACCCAGACAGATCCACTCCAATTCATTCATTCTCTCAACTCCCAGGTCCTCAGCAATGTATGAGGTTCTAGGGTTACTCAAATAAGCAAACAAGCATAACCCATAGGCCAAGACTTTGAGAAGCTTACAGGGACAGATTTTTAAACAAATCATCATAATACACTGTAATAAGGAGTTAATAAAACGATGGGCAAGATCTAGGGGAGCACTGAAGAAAGGGTGTCTTGGGTGAGAGGGTCAAAGAAAACTTCCCAAAGCATTTGAGTTATTTCTTGACAGGCATGTAGTACATCAGATGGTGGGGGAAAGATGTGGGAGGCGGAGGAAGCAGCATGCCACTTCGGCAGCCAGTGTCTAAGTTGGCACTCCAAGAACAAAGCCAGCTTCACGGGCATGAGACCTCGGCAGTCACACAGGGCCTTGCACTTAGAAGGGTCCCCGCACTTGTTTTAATGCTCTGCTGTCACCATCTTGGAATTCGTAATATTTTTTAAACAAGGGGCCCTGAAATTTCATTTTGCACTGGGCCTGCAAATTACATAGCAGGTCCTGCGAGGGGGCAAGATAAAGGCAGGGAAACCTGTCAGGACACTGTAGCCCAAATAGGAGATAATGAGGGGGATAAATTAATCTTGTCATAACAGTAATATAGATGCACACTGTTCTTTTCAACACCTACCTAGTGTTTCTCTGTTTAGATGTAGCAGTTTCCCCAGTTGGAAAATATTTAGGTCGATTTTGATCTTCTGTAATTACAAAGAATGCTGCAGTGAATTATTTTGTACATCTGTCTGTGTACATATGCAAAGATTATCTGTCTAGGATAAATTCTCAAAATTAGAATTGATGAGTCAAAGGTACGCTCATTTTCAAGGTTGAAAGGCATGGCTAATTTGTGCTCCAAAGCAAGTCTACCAGTTTATATCCCTTCTCAAAGTAGTTTAATCGTGCCCTCTTTAACACTCCGTAATATTCAACTTTTTGATATTTGCAGTCTGGTGGGTGAGAAAGCAATAGCTCATTGTTCCAATTTGCCTTTTTTTGATTACAAATAAGGTCGGACTTTAGAACAAAGAATATAAGTCCATATTTCTGTTTACAGGAAGCCCATTTTATCCTTTGTCATTTTTGAACTGGGTAATAGGTCCTTTGCTTCATGGTTTCTAAAGAGCTGTCTTACGTTAAGAAAATTAATAATAAATATTTTACTGGTTTTTTTTTTTTTTTTACTTTATTTCTGGTATTTTTGTTGGCCAAACAAATGAAGGCCTGAATTTTTGAAACTGCCCACCTAAGTGAACTGCTTTTGCTTATATCATACCGTAATAAATGCCCTCTTTTCAGGGAATTTCCTTTAGAGACTAATACACTTACTTTTTCAAAAGTTCAACTTATATTTATGTATTTTTTTAATAGATAATATATTCACATGGTTAAAAAGTCATAGAGGTATACAGGGAGCTCTCACTCTGTCCTCAAGCCACATAGTTCCTCTCCGGGTGCCCTGGGTATCCTTCCATATTTGACATGTAAACAAGTAAATGCACACACACGTGCGCGCACACACACACACACACACACACACACACACTCTTTTCTTCCCATCATTGCGTAAATAGTAGCATACCATAACCAGTATTCTGCACCTTCCTTTTTTTCATTTAACATCGCATTTTGGAAATAATTTCCTAACAGTTCATAAAATACTTTGTCATTTTCTTAAATGACTGAGTGTGTTTTATTGAATGCACATCACTTTGAGGATGTTCTTAAAGGAAAAAAAAATCTAAGTGGAAAATACCTTGGAGTCATTTGAGGCTGGATTCTGACACAGAGGCAGGGGATTGAACTGGGGCTTCTCTACATCCTGAACAATCAGACCCTTTCCTTCCTCCATGCCTTCACCCCTATTTTCTGCCAATTAAAACTTCACAGTCTTCCATTGCTTATAACTTTTAAACACATGTGTGGTAATGTTCAGTGTACATTGCATATAAAACAATTCGTTTTAAACATATTACTTGGTTAGATAGGCTCATCTCAAATGCTATTCCTTTTGGAAGCCTTCCTTGACCTCTGATTTTCCCCAGCCAGAGTGACTTCACTCCCTCTGAAATCCTATAGGATGTTGTAATGTGTTGTGGTTATTTGTCACATCTTATGCTCAGGTCTTAGCTCTTTTCCCTGAAGACAGTCTCACTTGCCACAGTACCTTCCAGAATGGCTGCTTAATAATGTTTATAGAATTTTTGAGGTGATTAATGAATGAACAAAAGAACAAGCAGATAAGGACATAAACTTTAGTGTCAGACACTTGGGCTTTACTCCCACTTTTGCCGTTTTCTAGGTGTATCATTGGGTAAATAGCTTCTCCTCTCACCCTTTCTTTGGAATCTGTCTCATAGGATAACTGTGAAGATTAAGTGATGTAACAAAGATAAATTGCTTTGCACATAATAAGCCCTCATTAAATGTCAGCTGCTGTAATAGGAATTCAGAGGAAGGAGAGAAATCAAGAAGTCTTCCTGAACTGGATCGTGCTCTCCAGCCTCCCATCTATACTTCCTTTCAGACCCCAAATCAGAACTTCACTCTCCTCTATTCACGTTTTCTCTCTTTTATAAAAATTTACTTATTTTATTTATTTTTATTTTTGGCTGTGCGGGCTTTCTCTAGTTGCGGCTAGTGGGGGCTACTCTTCGTTGCGGTGCGCAGGCTTCTCATTGCAGTGGCTTCTCTTGTTGCGGAGCACGGGCTCTAGGCGTGCGGGCTTCAGTAGTTGCAGCACGCAGGCTCAGTAGTTGCGGCACACGGGCCCTAGAGTGTGCGGGCTTCAGTAATTGTGGTGCATGGGCTTAGTTGCTCTACCGCATGTGGGATCCTCCCAGACCAGGGCTTGAACCTGTGTCCCCTGCATTGGCAGGCGGATTCTCAACCACTGTGTCACCAGGGAAGTCCCTTCTTTTTCTAGTACCTCATATCCCATACATTGTATGTTTGGTCAACACTACTTTCAAAATCTATTAAGAATCCAACTACATCTCACTATCCCCACTTGGACTTGGGTCCAAGCCACCATCATCTTGCACCTGATGGATTACTGCAATAGCCTCCTAGCTGGGCTTTCTGCTTATGACTTTTCACTTGTTCTCAGCAGCAACCAAAGTGCTTCTGTTAAAGGTAAGTCAGAAGATGTCTCTTCAGTTCTCAAAAGCTTCTATTGTCTTTCTCTCTCAGGGAGAGCACCCCTTCCCTCCATAACCCTCATCTTCTAATACCCTCAACCTTCTTCCACTCCAACAACACTGGTCTCCAAGATGCTCCTCAAACCTCCCGGGCATGCTCTTGTCCCAGAACGTTTTCACTTGCTGTTCCCTCTTCTGAATTCATTTCTCTCAGATGGCTGCATGATCCACTCCCTTCTTGTTCCTTCAGTTCTTTACTGAAAACACGCCTTCTTACTGAGGTTTTCCCTGGTTATTCGATCCAAAATTACACACACACACACACACACACACACACACACACACACACAGCTTTCAGCTTTCATATCCTAGTTCCCTGCTTTTCTCAACAGCTGTTACTATTTAACATACTATATATATTAATTATTTTGCTTGTTTTCTGTCACACCTAGTATAAGTTCCATGAAAGTGGGGCGTTTGATTTGATTTGTTGACTGCTCTATCCCAGCACCTAGAATATGTAGATTATATCTATTGACAATTACCACACTAAAAATCAAAGCTAGGACATTTAAAAATATTTACATATTAATTCATTTAAAATGATAAATGCATCAACATAAATAACATTTTTATGAAAAATAACTATATTTTCCAAAACAAAACAAAAAATTTAGTGAGAAGAGTGGTATTGTTTTACAGTCTTGAAAACCTGTTTAAAGTCTGACTTAATAGGAGATAGGGCTTCACTGGTGGCGCAATGGTTAAGAATCCGCCTGCCAGTGCAGGAGACATGGGTTCGAGCCCTGGTCCGGGAAGATCCCACATGCCACGGAGAAACTAAGCCCGTGCACCACAACCACTGAGCCTGCGCTCTAGAGCTGGTGAGCCACAACTATTGAGCCCGTGTGCTACAGCTACTGAAGCCCACACACCTAGAGACCACGCTCTGCAACAAGAGAAACCACTGCAGTGAGAAGCCCGCACACCACAACAAAGAGTAGCCCCCGCTCACCACAACTAGAGAAAGCCCATGTGCAGCAACAAAGACCCAATGCAGGCAAAAATAAATTAATTAATTAAATTTTTTTAAAAAGAAAACTCCCACAAATCTCACAAAAAAGAAAAAAAATAGGGCTTCCCTGGTGGCGCAGTGGTTGAGAGTCTGCCTGCCGATGCAGGGGACACGGGTTCGTGCCCTGGTCCAGGAAGATCCCACATGCCGCGGAGTGGCTGGGCCCGTGAGCCATGGTCACTGAGCCTGCACGTCCGGAGCCTGTGCTCCACAACACGAGAGGTCACAACAGTGAGAGGCCCGCGTACCGCAAAAAAAAAAAAAAATAGAAGATAGATGTCTTCTTATGTCTACTTCTGCAGTCAATCTGTCGTGACATGTCATAAAACCTCTGGACAATCACACAGTCTACTCATAAGAAAATGAGAGTTAAAAAAATAATGTCTTAGTATTATTAGGAAAATAGTTTTGATCTCACAGACCCACTAAAAGGGTCAGGACCACACTTTGAGAACTGCTGGCTTAGAACATGAAGTCCAAACTCCTTAGCGTGGCATTCATATATATCCACACCTTTGTGTATATAGTTCCCTTCTCACTCTACCCAGCAAATCCCCGCTGGTCATTCAAGGCCCATCTCACCTCCTGACAGCTCTAGACAGTTGTTCCTTCCTCTCTACTGCCATAATAGTTTTCTCTTCTCTCTTATAGCACATACTACGTTATCTTCTTGGTGTCTATTTAAGTGTCTATCTCCCCAAATGACTATCTTTCTAAAGGAAGCAACTATAACTTAATCTCCTTTATATCCCCCAGCCCAGCTAACACCCAAAAGATATTTCATAAATATTTGTTGAATAAAGAAATAAGAGAGGAGGTAAAGGGAAGAGGGGGTTCCAGTTTCCCTACAGGGAGCTCTGGCACTGATATAAATAATGATTCTTGATAAGATTATGAATACCTAACTTTTTCCTAACATCGGCTCAGTTAATTATATAGTTTACAAAGTGAATCCCAAGCATCCACATGGTCCTCCCCATGAAGTGGAGAGGGCAGAGTCATTAGTTTTACTTTACAAATGAGGAAACCAAGGCTCAAAGAGATGAAACGACTTGCCCAAAGATGCACTACAAATTAGTGACAGCCAATGTTGAATCCAGGTTTCTGACTCTAAGTCCAGTGCTTTTTCCCTGGAAGAGGAGAAAAGAGAAGTCAGCGCCCTAGTGATTCCATCTTAGGCTGTTACTCTGAAGCCTGCTAAACCTCCTCTTCGGCTGGCTTTACAATGCTCTCTAGATTTTTCCTACTAGGGACCTACCTTAGGGTTACATTTTATAAGCATCCAACCTCTTCCTTCTTTATCATCAATTACCTACAGCCACTCACATCTACCACCTTTGGTAGCTGGCTCATGGCCACTACCACTTGAGCCTTACATTCTCATTAGCAGTTCAATGAGCATTTGGCATTAGGAGTAAGGATATGAATAAGACAGATCTTATTCTTAGATGCTCAGTCCAGTCTGCTTCCTTTCACTCTTTGAATGTACTATTTCCTCCTTCTGGAATATACCCTCTCTCAAATCTTCTAACTTTGAGCAGTTTATTGCTCTTTCCTCAATGTTTCCATAACACTTGGTTCTCATCACTGCCATAATTTATCACGTAACCAAAATGATTTGCTTATGTCTGTCTCCCTCCTAGACTGTGAGCTGTTCAATTCAATGGTGTGGATGCACTCTTCCATCTCTGATTTCCCTGACACTGCCAATCCCTCTCCCTCTCCTTGAAACGTTTCTCCCCCTTCCTGTATACTCCATAACCCTGATTCCTCAATTGTTTTGACCACTCTTTAAACTGAACATGTCTCAACAGGGGGCCCTCAGGCTTTTGCTCTTTCCTACTCCTATCTTTCAGTTTCAGCTATCATATTGACCTGAATGTTTCCAAAATACCTATTCTCCATCCTCCTCTGAACTCATTGCTGTACCCATCTCAGGGATCTTGTGGTCACCTCAAGCTCAGCAAGCCTAAAAGCAAAGCCTTTGTCAATTCCCTCAAGCTGGTTCCTCCTTATGACAACGCCATTTCTGTGAAGACACCACCACCCATCTTTCTGGACTTGCCATTACTCCAAACTCCTTTCCCTCTTCTTCTTTGCCCAATGTGTCTTAAATTTGGCTCTTTTTTTTTCCTCCCACCCTTAAAAACCAAAATTGGGTTCTGAGGTCAGATTGCTTCAGTTCTGCCACTTATGAGTCGTGGTTAAATGAGATATAATACAGTAAAGGGCTTAACCCAGTGCTCGATACATAGTAGACATTCAATAAATGCTAATTATGTTTGTTATCATCATTTCCTTGTATGCAGAAGGTTGCAGTAATCTCCCAACTAATCTCTTTGCCTCCTCTGGTCATTATTCTATATACTGGGAGGGGAACTAATATGGAACATCTATTAAGTGCTAAGCACTTCAACCTTACAGCAACCTTATGCAGTAATATCAGCATCATTTTATAAAAATGAACAGAGCCAAGAGATTTGAACATAGATCTGACTCTAAAGCCTGTTCCCTTTCCACACCTCCAAATTACCAGGTAACCATAAAACATCATTTTCCACACACCATCTTGCTCAAAAAAACCTTCAATCACAACCACTCCCATTTCCCTTCAGAACATAACCCAAATTCATTTTCCTAGGGTTTACAGTCTTAGACTATTTCCCTACATCCCAGCACTTTCCTATGGGAACACTGTGCTTCAGAGAAACAGATCTACTGCCCCAGCCATGTCTTGTACACATATACACCCTCATCTTCCTACCTGACATCATGCCCTCTCCATTCCCCTTCCCTTGTCTAAATCTGGCCTTTCCTTCAAGGCTTAGCTAGAGTTGCCGCCACCCAACCCCTACTGCCTGTCCTGACTTCTCCAGTCCCCCATCAAGCCTCCTCTGATCCCTGGAGCACCTGCCTGTATGCTTTTTGACACTTGGTGTTTCTTTGTACTTATGTTTTCTCACCAAGCTGTAAACATCTACACTTCAGGGAATCAGCCTCTTTTTTTTTTTCTTTTTTTTCTTTTTTTGTATCCCAAGTAGCCCAGAGCCCTACATATATATAGAAAGTGTTCAATAAATATGGGTTGTTTTGGATGAAAGATGATCTTCCCAACTGGTTGATGTCTCTCCCTCTGGGGGTAAGAGAACGAGCTTCACCTTAATTTTACCTGTTGTCTCCAGGGCTACCCCCCTGGAATGCTCCTTGGGTTTATTCTTTAGTTTCTCACCCTCCCTGCCCTCCCTTCTCCACTGCCACCCTCTCAGACTCTCTCCTCCAGGACTATTTCTTCAGCTCATTCCCTCCAACCTCACCATTACCCCAGGGCAGGTCCTCATTCCCCTCCCCCAGGCCCAGACCCCCTCCTGCAGTGTCCCGCCTCAGACCCTCTACCCCAGGACTATGCCTTTGGCTTCGGACCCCCAACCCCGGATATCCTCTCCCAGAGCCGCGGCGTGGTTCTATTTCTAGGATTATTTATTTAGCTTCTTCCCCCTCCCCCTGGGCTGCCACTCAGGCCCCCCTCCTCCAGTTCCACCCTTTTGGACCCTGCCTCCAGAGCGGGTCTTTTGGCCTCTGCGACTCCCACCCCAGAGTCGTTCCTCGGCCAGTGTCTCCGGGCTGGGCCGGAGCCGCCGGCTCCGCGGGTCCCGCCTGGGTGCTGCCCCCGCGCCCCTGGCCGTCCCCCGCCAGGGCGCGGCGCGCGGAGGCGGGGGCGCGCTGGCTGCCGAGGCGGCGGCGGCGGCGGCGGCGGCGAAGACAGGCGGGCCGGGCGCGTGTCCGCGGCGCGGTGACTCGGCGGCTCCGCAGCGGCTGCAGCGGGAGGACCCGGCCGGAGCCGCCGCCGCCGCCGCCGCCGCCGCCATCGCAGCCGGGCGGCCGGGCCCCGCCGCCGGGATGCCGAAGAGCCGGGGCGGCCGCGCCGCGCCGGGGCTGTCGCCGCCGCCGCCAGGCCTGGCCCCGCGCTGGAGCCTCTGGCGGGCCCCGGAGCGGCTGCTGCTGCTGCTGCCCGCGCTCTGCTGCCTCCCGGGCGCCGCGCGGGCGGCGGCGGCGGCGGCGGCGGCGGGGGCCGGGGACCGGGCGGCGCGGGCGGCCGAGGCGGAGGCGCCCTTCGCCGGGCAGGTGGGGCTGGCGCGCCGGGCCGGGGCGGGGGCTCGGGACCTCCGGGCAGGGCGGGGGGCGGCGCCGGGGCCGGGCCTGGGCCGGGCCGCGCCGGCCGCCCGGGGCGCAGAGGTGGAGTGCCGGGGGTCCGCGCCGGGACCTAGCGGCCCAGGGCGGGGGCTGGGAAGGGCCGCGCCAGGCCCGCGGGGGCCCGGAGCCGCTTCAGCACCGCGGACAGGGGCAGCGGGCGGGGGCGGAGCGGGAGGGTCGGAACTGTGGCGGTGTGGCGTGTGGCCTGCCTGACTATGTGTGAGGGAAGCCGTACAACGCCTGGGAGTAAATAGTAAGCGCAGCCAGTCTGTTGTGGTTTGGGAGAAGGACCCGAGGATGTTCAAGCTGGAGACGAGAGGACAGGGCGGGGGGGAGCGGGGGGCAGGGAGGGCGGCAGGGGACGGGCGAAGGACTCGATCACTGTCTTCGTATCTGAAGGGCTGTCACGTGGAGGAAGGACGGCCTTGCTCTGCGTGGCCCCGCAGGACAGAACTAGGGCCAACGGGGGTGGGGGTAAGGGTCGCAAGAAGGCGAATTTCGCTCAACATGAGAAGAAGTTTGTAACAATCGGAGCTGCTCATCGCAGACATGTGCAAGCAAAAGCTCCAGGAGGGGACTGGATGCATGCATGCATAATACCTGCCTGGATACAAGCATAATAATAACAATAATGCCAGCTAGCATCGACTGAGCACTCACTATGTGCCAGGCCTGGTGCTGAGTTTTATGTGGATTATCGCGTTTAATCCTCGTAACTACGCTACGAGATATTTGTAATTATTTTCCTCATTTTACAGATGAGGATACAGACTCACAGAACTAAGTAACTTGCCCAAGATCACACAGCTAGTGAGTAATGGAGTTGGGATTCTAACCTAGGCAGGCTGACTGTAGTCTCCGCATATTTAACCATGATATTATCCTATGTCACACAAGGGGGGCGGGGGGCAGTTAGACTAGGTAATATCTCTGGTCTCTTGCAACCCACAGGTCTGCAATTCTGATAAGTGATGTTGAGACAGTGTTTTTTTTGCTGAGGAATATCAGAGTGATTGCCTCACTTATTGTAAGAGATGGAGTGTGTTTGTTGAAGCAATCTATTTGTTCAGAAGAATCTGTCAGAACAGGAATTCTTAACTGGGCATGGGACTCAGGGAGTCTGAAATCTTGTGTAAAATTGTGTTTGTATGTGCAAATGGGTTTTTCTTGGAGAGGATCCCTCGATTTCTTCAGACTCTCAGAGGGGTACATGATCCCCCCCAAATTAGGGTGTGTAGAAAGTCTCTAGTCCTGCTGGTAGTTTTCTTCCAAATGCCTTATAATTGCTGTTGACTTTTAGTGAAAACTTTCCCTAGCTTGTTTGTGTTTTCAGCTTTATTTCCTCTCAGAGTAATGCATTTCATGAGTTTATACCCTATAAAAAGTAGGATTCCTTTAGTCTTCCTGAATGCACAGGGTGAGGCTGAAAGACCCTAGCCTGGGATTTAGGAGGCCTGGGCTTCTAATCCTACCTTGGCTCCTGGTGGCTTCTGTGACCTTGAGCCATTTCCTTGCCCTCTCTAAGCCTGAATTTTACCGTCTCTAATACAAAGAGATAGGGCTAAATGATCTCAACTCTGAAACCCTTGTATTCCTATGATATTTCAAGCATTAAGAGGAGGCTTTTTGTTTGAATATGTTAGGATTGGGAGAGAAGGTAAAGCTACCCACTCCTTATCTTTATCAGTTTTATAGGCTTTGATTATTCCACCTCTCTCAGCCTTTGTCTTTTCATACTTGTTTCCCCCTTATAATAGGCCACCTCTAGAATAGTCACATTCATCCTCGTGAATCATTTTAATTATCCTTTTCTAGATATCGTTGGCTCCTAACTTTCAATGGATGTCAACCTGACCATTCTCCCCAGATATGGGACCTTGTCATCTTACACAAAGGAGGATGATTTCCTCTTTGATTTTTAGGTCCCTTCCTGCTTCTGCCTATCTTTTTGTCAGCCTTCCTGATCCCAACACATTAGGACACTGCCTTTAGGAAACAATCCGCAGTAGATCCCCGATCCCTTTCCTGGGTCAAAACTGATAGCCTGGAGCACAGCACCCTATCTGTGTATTATCCTTACCGGAGTACATTGTTACCTTACACTTCCCACGTTGACATTTAGCTTCCATTTTGTGTCCCACTCAGTACCTTCCTTCAGCTCTCTCTCTCTCTCTCCCCCTCCCTCTCTCTCTCTCTCTCTCCTTTGGCAGAGCATGTCCCTACCTGAAAGGGCTTAGTATGATCTGCGGTCCTGAAATTTTCACTTTGCTCTACGTCTTCTGGATCACTGATAAAAAATTGAAATCAGACGGATCCCAGCATGGTCTCTTGGGGACCCCTGCATTCTTAATCTCCTTTCATTTAGAGACGTGACCAGCTCCATCTATTTATTTATTTCCACCTATTAATTTATTGCCTTCTATTGTTTATTTCCTTCTACCATTTTCTCTCTGAGTTCTCAGGCCCTCATCACCCTCAGTTCCATGGTATCTCCATTTTCCATTTCTAATATATTGTCCAAAACTTTCTGAAAGATAATTATATCCACTCCTTCTGTGGACAATTTGCACACTATTATCCCCTCATTGAATCCTAATGGATCACGTGATTGAAACCTTATAGAAATATTGATGCTTTTCAGCGAGAAGATAATGTTGCTTAGTCCTCTCTCTGTCTTTTAAGGCCTCTACAGTCTGACTCCACCCTACCGCCTCACTAGAAGCTGCCTTTCCCCCTGCTCATCCATACACATCCTTACTCCAGACAAGCTTGTCTCTCCTTTATCCTAAGATAAGCTCCCCATGTTTCCCTGGACATTTACACATGCTGTACCTCCCCCCATCCATCTGCCTCCTTTCTTAAAGTTCCAGCTCAAGCCCTGCCTCTCTAGGAAACTCTCCCTGACTTCTCTAGGCATTTATTTCTCTCTTCTCAGAAGAGCACTTTGAGGCAGCTCCAGCCAGCTTGTCATTTAATTTTTTTTTTAATACTTAAACATTATTTTCAGGAAAAGGGTTGTGGTTCTTAGGCAGGGCCTTCCCCAGCCAAAGTGCTTTATGGTTTTAGATCCAGCACAGTCCTCAACTCTCAATGTTCGTTGTTAATTACTCAGAAAGCATCCAATGATTCTCCTCTTCATCCTTTAGGCCAACAAGTTACATGCATCTGAAATAGACACTCATGGGCATGTGGTCTCAAGGTGCCTTCTAAAACCCTTCTTAGGGATAAAACTCATTGCCTGCCTGTCCTTCCTTCAATGAAAATAGAGGATATTCTGCTTGTCAGTGGTTCCACAATGACACCCTTGAGTTCTTTCATATAGGCTGTCATCAAGTGGTAGTGATATACAATAGAGAGGAATTGAGAGGTACGGTTTAGGGTACAGTTTAGGGTACGACAACGGGTTAGGGTGAGGGTACATGTTAGGGTACGGGTTAGTGTTAATGTATGGGTTAGAACTAGGGTACGGGTGACCTTAGAGATCCCTAAGTAAGCGCACTTAACAGATACTTAACAGATACTTTGTAAATTGCCATAAGTGAGTTGCCCAAGGTCACTAAGCCTGACAGTAGGTGATTCAGAACTAGAACTTTTCCCTGGTTTCCTGACTTCTTGGTTGAAAGCGTTTTCACTGTCTTTGGCTTTGATTTCATATTTCTGATCTTTTATTACCAAAAGACAAAGCCCCCCCCAAAATTTGTTCAATCTCTTTTCTCCTTTGCTTTCTTGAGTCTTTCTTTTGTATTTTGCACATTGAGGGGTCCCACTGATTCTCTAATTGGCTTCCTGTGTTTGGTTTATTTAAAGCATCTCTTTCTCTTATTATTAGCTGAGTAGAATGCCCCATAAATAGATTTTTGGCCCTCCTAACTTCCAATTGATTCTGAGGAAGGTCAGTATAGGCAGAAAGAGACAAGGCAATCAGCACAGGCCACATGAGTGACAGAGTGTGACTCCAGGACCCAGGGCTTAATGGATTCCTGCTCTGTAGACTGGTTTTGAGGGGTCTGCTCTGGGCAGATGGAGAAAGTTCCTCAGTTTGCACCTGTAGTCAAGGAAAGTTAGAGCCCTAAATGAGTTTAGGGGTGGGGTAGGCCTATTAAGAAGCACTAACAGACTCCCAAGCCAAAACTGTATTTCAATGTGATCATGGCCTCCAATATGTCTTCATTCTTGTCTGAAAAAAAATTCTCACTCTTAGGAAGTTCTTCCTTTTACCTAACCTGAGTCTACTCTGCTGCATTTTTAAATCATTTTCTCTTATTACTACTATGGTTTTTCCTATCACATTAATAGCCTCATATCTGTAAAGCACTTTGCATTTTCCAGATGCTTTCATGTGCCTGGCCCCACTTGATCCTAGCAACAACACCATGAGGTGGACTAGGAAGATATTGTCCTCATTTTACAGAGGAGGAAACGGAGACTCAGAGAGATGATGTGGCTTGTCCACACATTGTCCAGAGACCCATATGGAGCTAATAAACAGTAAAGCAAGGACCAGAAGCTGGGTTTTCTGTCCTAGATCTGAGGTTTTCCCTATATATGAAACTGTCCTATTCTGGATTATTGTAATAGCCTTTTAGCTAATCTCCTCCACTTTCAGGTATATCCCACGCCAGTCATTGAAAGAGGTAGTTTTAGAGCAAATAAATGTAAATTATAGTTGTACCAGAGAGATTAATCTTAGAGATTAAACCTAGCCTTATGATATGGTATAGTTTAGACTCAAAATCAGAGGAAGCAATTCTTAATAGACTGCAGCCAATGACTCCTCAGGACCTAGCACAGTGCCTGGCACATTCTAGATACTTGATAAATATTTTAAAATCGATTGTATTATCTGTGTCCCCCACCAACTTCCTTCATAGTGCTTGGCACGCAAAAGTCCGTACCTGTTTTGAAGAAAAATCAATGTATGCTAGAGGTTTAAAGGTCTGGGGAAGCACCAAAGGGGGAGGAGGTGGGGTTGGGGAAGTTAGGGAATGTTCTAGGAAGAAGGTTAGTATCGAAGATGAACCTTTGAGGGAGGAAACGGACAAAGAACGGTGAGTGGGGCAGCCCAGAGGGAAGGAAAACATGAACCAAGGATCCACACACGTGCAGGGCGTATTTAGGAAATGGTAGAGGATTTGATGTGCCTGAGGCCTTGAGTTATTGCTATTTCCAGTAAGAGTGTTTGAGAAGAGGCTGGAAAGGGAGGCTGAGAGCAGACTGTGAAATTGGCTTTTGTCCAAAGACTGAGAGGAATCATGAAAGGTTTCTGAGCAGAGAAGTGACCTGTTCAGATTCTCAGAGCCGTGTTGAGGGGACGGAGGCACTGAGGCCTGTTCTGAGTTATTCTGGGAGCTGGCTGATGCCCTGGGCGCTTTTAGCTTTCTTCACACAACTCAGGTCTGTATACCTGTTCTAGTGTGTGGATAAAAGTTGTGCACCCCAGCTCTGGCCCTCCCCAGCTGAGCAATTCTGGAACAAATCATTTGGTTTCACTGGCCCTCAGGATCAATTTCGTTCAAGTCCTTCCCTGGTTTTTCTTCATCATTACTCCATGCATTCATTTTCAAGGGCAACTTGGAACTAGGCTTTGATGATCTATAGGATAACAGCAAAGCCACATTTATAAAAGATAATATTTTCTCAAAAATCAGACACGTTCTTATAGCAAAGTAGGTAGAGAAAAGCAAGGCATAATTATTAGCAACTCTGTTAGCAATAATTTTTTACATTTATTTATTTATTTTGCTACGCCGGGTCTTAGTTGCAGCATGTGGGATCTTTAGTTGTGGCACGTGGGATGTTTGTTGCAGCACGCAGACTCTCGGTTGCGGCATGCATGCAGGAATTAGTTCCCCAATGAGGGATCGAACCTGGACCCCCTGCACTGGGAGCGCAGTCTTACCCACTGGACCACCAGGGAAGTCCCAGCAATAATAATTTTAAAACTCCCTTCTGTACCACAAACGCTCACATGCATACCATTCTCTGTGCCCCAAAAGCACTGGGCCAGAAAGAGCCATCAGCTCTTCAGCTGGTCTTCCTCTCACCTGCCTCAGGAGAATCAGCCGCCAGCCCAGCACTTCCACCTCCTGAACAGATCTTCCCTGTGGCCGCTTCTCTTCACCACTGTTGCCTCTACTTTAGTCTAAACTTCCATCCTGTCTCACCTGGATTCCAGAAACTTCCCACCTGATCCGCCTCTCTTGCCTGCCTCTAATCCTTCTTCCCACGGCAGCCAGAGTGACCTTTTAAAAATAAATCTAGGTGCTCTGTGACGACCTAGATGGGTGGGGTGGAGGGCGTGGGTGGGAGGGAGGTGCCAGAGGGAGGGGATGTGTGTATGCGTATGGCTGATTCACTTCACTGTGTGGCAGAAACTAACACAACATTGTAAGGCAATTTTACTCCAGTAAAAAATAAATAAATAAATAAATTTAAATAAATAAATAAATCTACGCAGGGGCCAGTTGTATCTGAAGCAAATATGGCAAAAGTCAAGATTTAACAAAGCCGGTTGGTGATTATCCAAGGTTTTTTTGTTGTTGTTGTTGTTGTTTTTATTTTTGGCTGTGTTGGGTCTTCGTTTCTGTGGAAGGGCTTTCTCTTGTGGCAAGCGGGGGCCACTCGTCATCGCGGTGCGCGGGCCTCTCACTATCGCGGCCTCTCTTGTTGTGGAGCACAGGCTCCAGATGCGCAGGCTCAGTAGTTGTGGCTCACGGGCTTAGTTGCTCCACGGCATGTGGGATCTTCCCAGACCAGGGCTCGAACCCATGTCCCCTGCATTGGCAGGCAGATTCTCAACCACTGCGCCACCAGGGAAGCCCCTATCCAAGGGTTTTTTAAAAATTATTTTTATGCCTTTCTGAATGCTTATAATATTTAATTTTTTTTAATTTTTAAACAAAAAAATCTGGTATGTGACTCCCACTCTCACCTTGCTTAAAATGGCTTTTAAGGTAAAGGCTAAACTAATATTACAATACTATGGCCACTTCTCAATTTTTATTATGGAAAAATTTCAAACACACACAAAAGTAGAACAAATAGTGTCACAAGCCCCTCGTACCCAGCAACCCCCCAGGCTGCTTAATCAGGCCTCTGAGCCCCTGCATCACCGAGTCCTCCCCACTTCTCTGCTCCCTTTTATACCAGCTTCTCAGTCAACTCCAGCTGCCCTGGCCTTCTTTGTCTTTTCTTAATAAGTAGGCTCCTTCCCATCTCAGGAATTCAATAAGCTATTCTTTTCCTGGGACACTCATTATCTGACCTTCACCTTCACCTCTTCTGCTCATACACAGGTCTCAGCTGAGATGTCACATCCTCTGGGAGGCCATCCCTGACGTCACAGCCTAGATCTCCTGTCACACACTTTCTTTCCCAGCACCTTCTCCTATTCCTTTGCTTATCACCGTTGGAATGAAACATTTTGTCTTTCCATGTTTCCCTCCCCCTCCAGGCTGTAAGCTCCATGAGGAAGAGCTCAGTAGGAGAGACAGGCATGGAAACCACTATTGATAATGTACTATGAAAGATGCTGTAAGTAAGGGGTGCATATGGGAGCACAGAGGAAGTCCATTTAACCTTGAGATAGTCCTCCCAGGTGAGGTGACATTCAAGTTGCATTTCAGAGGAAATTTATCTATTAGTTCATCAGGGAGAGGCCAGTATCCACATGGGAAAGGCCTTCTAGGGAGAGGGAATGAAAAAAGGCAGAGAGGAAGGAACTTGCAGGCTGTTTTCAGGCAACAGAAGCAGATCAGTAGCTAGAGGAGGGGGCACTTAGGGTAGGGAATAGAAGGGTGGGGCATACACGTCGGAGGGAAAGACTAGAAAGGTGCATTGGCGTCAGACCGTGAGGCTTGCCGAGCGCTATGCTGAGGAGCTTAGACTCTAAGACTGGCCGTGAGGATCAGCTCCACGCTCAATCCAATTAAGCTAAAGTAATAGAACTTTATATAATTACTGAGAGGTTATCTACTTCAGCCATCTGCCTATTTCAGTTGAGAAACTAAGGCCTGACCATGGTCTCTGTCTTCCTTCTTCCCTCTTCTAAAACTCATCAATAAGTTAAGCCCCATCGGACAGAAAATGATGGCAGATTTGCAGGAAGGCACTGGAAAGGGCAAGGAAGACTAAGGCGCCTCGCTTCTCAGAGAGTGAATGTGCTCATGGCTACCCTCCTGGCCATGGGAGGAAGCCTCCCCAGAATTGGGAAACTCAGACATCCCAGTGTTTGGCTGATCCAAAACCCCAAATGTACCACCTCCCTGGGCATGGTGATTGTCTGGCTTGTGGTGGCCTCCTGGGAGTGGGCCAAGGACACTGTGCAGAGCGCCAGGGAATTCCCGCTGGTGCACTTTCCACCCACTCGAGAGATGGTGGCAGCCAAGAGGCAATGCCGTGCCATTAAGGTGTTTGTCAAGAAGCTAAGTTGGGATTTGTGGGCGATCCTGAGGGCCCTTTTTAGACTGGCTGTGAGTGGGAAAAGACGAAAAATTTAAAAAGACACAGCCTTTGGAGGCAAACCAGAGCTAGCGTGGAGGGTGTAGCACGGCAGAGAGAACCCTCCCTGGGAGGCAGGGACACTAGCCTCCGTTTTCAGCTCCTCCACTAACTTGCTCTGTGACTTTGGATAAGTCATTTCTCCCTGAGTTTTATTTTTCTCTTCCGCAAAATAAGCGTGTTAAATTAGATGATCCCTAAGTATTTGTTGATGAGTGCATTTTCTAGGTACCTCCATGGTTAGGCCTTCACGTTTGAAGTTTTAAAAAATTAGTTATAACTCAGGTGGGTTCAGCAGCAAGGCTGAGACCTCAGTTCGGTGGGTGGAGGAGGAAGTGGGGTGTTGGTGGGACAGGAGTTGGAGGGAACTGCCACAGTGATAAGGCTGATTTCTGAGGAGTCACCAAAGGACACAGTGATTTGGTCCAGCAGTAATGACCAAAGGTGGTGGTCCATGTACTGCTGAAGAGTGTGGGAGAAAAATACAGACAATAACATTGTGAGAATGCTTACTATGTGCCAGGATCTGCTAAATGCTTTACATTCATCCGTTAGCTTCTTACTGCTACTGAAACAAATTACCACAAGCTTTGGGGCCTATAACAATACAAATTTATTTTCTTACAGTTCTGAAATTTATTAGTTCTTATTTAATATTATCTTACAGTCTGAAGTTTGAAATGGGACTAAAGGGACTAAAATCAAGGTGTCAGCAGGGCTGCATTATTTCTTGAGGCTGCAGGGGAGAATTCGTACCTTGCCTTTTCCAGCTTCTAGAGGCCGCCCGCATTCCTTGGCTTGTGGCACCCTTTCGACAATGGCATTACTCTGACATCTGCTTCTGTCTTGACGTCTCCATCTCTGACTCTGATGTCCTGCCTCCCTCTTATAAGGACCGTTGTGATTACACTGAGACCACCTGGATGAGCCAGGCTAATCTCCCCACCTGAAGATCCTTAACTTAATCATACCTGTAAAGTCTCCTTTGCCATGTAAGGCAACATAGCAGGTTTCAGGAATTAGGATGTGGACATCTTTGAAGGGCCATAATTTCAGCTAGTACTGAATCTTACTGAATCATCATCTTACTGAATCCTCCTAACAACCCTTCTTTTAATATCCTCTATGTAACGGATGAATAAAAATGATGGCTTAAAGAAGTTAGGTCATTTGCCCAAGGACACTCAGCTGGAAGGAGCAGAGTTAAGTAATATTTGGCATGTGGTGGCATCTGGGTCCCAAGTGACCTGTCTTTTCAGATACAACCTCACTCAGCTCCCAGGTGTGTAGGGACTAGAGTCTCACTCTCTGGAGGACACTGAGAACCAGGCAGGGAACCTGAGGTCCTGAGAAACAGATTAGTGTCCTTACAATCTCAGTTTAGGACCTGAGTGCCAGCCAGGGAAACTGAGGCCAAAACCCACTTGTAAGGGCTGGCTTAGGAGACAGGCAGGTGAAGGACCCAGGGATGAGAGCAGAGCCGAGGCACAGAGGGCAGGGGCTGGCTTTTGAGCCAACTTTAATAGAAGGCTTTCCTAAATGGCAACATGCTTCCTGTCCTAGCAAATCAGAGGTGATACCGAACACAACATGCCCATTCTTCGTGGCACAGGGTCATCAACTCCCAGCTGTCCTTACTGCGGTGGTTCTCAAACTTTAGTAGGCAACAGAATCACTTTAGGTGCTCTCTTTTTAAAAACGCAGATTCCGGGCTTCCCTGGTGGCGCAGTGGTTGAGAGTCCGCCTGCTGAAGCAGGGGACACCGGTTCGTGCCCTAGTTCAGGAAGATCCCACATGCCGCGGAGTGGCTGGCCCGTGAGCCATGGCCGCTGAGCCTGCGCATCCGGAGCCTGTGCTCTGCAACGGGAGAGGCCACAACAGTGAGAGGCCCGTGTACCGCAAAAAAAAAAAAAAAAAAAAAAAAAAAAAAAACCCAAAATGCAGATTCCCAGTTCCCAACCTCAGAGGGTCTGATTTTGTAGGTCTAAATTCACGTTTGGGAATACGTACTTTTAACAAGTTCATTGGATGAGGTGATGCTGACAGCCCATGATGCACAAGGACTGCCCAGTGAGAAACACAGCCTCAGTGTTTGGGGCTGCAGTGCAGTGAGGGCTTTAGAGTTGTTTGTCACCTATCAGGAAAATAACAGCCATTATTATTGCTATCTTTTACTGAGCCCTCAATACCACGTATTATGTTATTTAATCTTTACAACCACTCCACGGGGCACATGCTAAGGACATCATGCAGATGGAGCTTGATGTGAGCAGTAGCCAGGCTGAATAATTTGCTGAGGGTTGTGTAACAAGTAAATGGGAGAGTTAGGATTTGAGCCCAGCACGGTGTGTCTCCAGAGCGTGTACTCTTATCCATACCCTAAATGTCCTCTCAAGCTGCCTCGCTCCTCACTGCTCTCCACACCTCACTACCGTTCATGTCTACCTGCTCAGATAAGGAAACCAGCTCTCTTTCTGAGCCCCATCCTAGGAGGCTATCGACTGAATGCCTAGTGCTTTCCCTAAATGCCTAGTGCAGAATTTAGGGTTGAAAGGACCCTTAGAGAATATTCAAGGCAGCCCTATATGGGAATCCCTTTATAATAGTTGTTCTCAACATAGGATAATTTTGCCCACCGTCGAGGGAACTCTTTGGCCAATGGAGACATTTCTGGTTGTCACAGCTGAGGGGGTGGTGCTGTTGGCATCTTGTTGTAGAAGCCAGGGATGCTGCTAAATGTCCTACGATGCACCGGACAGCCCTGCTACAACAGAATTATCTGGCCCAAAATACCAGTAGTGCCGGGATTGAGAAACTCTGTTCTATAGCAAATTTTGACCAGCAATGACTCATCCTCTCCCTGAGCACTTCAACTTGTTTTATTCAATAAAGAGGTATCTATGCTGGCCCTGTGCTAGGTGTGGGGATACAATAGTGAAGAAGACAAGACTATGGGCCCCGCCCTCGGGCATTGTGTAGTCAAGCAGAGGAGACAAGCAATACCACTGCAATGCTGTGTGATAAGAATTGTGATAAGGAGAAGGATGGGTACTGACCAGGGATGTAGAAGGAACTCCTGAGTTAAGGGGTCAAGGAAGGCTTCCCCAGAGAAAGAGAGAGGAGCGTGATCTAGACAGAAGGAACTATGTATGTCAGGGTCTGGAAGAATTAGAACACAGAGTGCTAGGTGGGGAGTGGTAAAGGAGGCTGCAGAGGTAGTCAGGGACCATATCATAAAGCCTCTTGGTTTTTTTAAAACCACTTTATTGAGGTATAATTGACATACAAAAAGCTGCACATATTTACTGCGTACAACGTAATGAGTTTGGAGCTAAGTCTACACCTGTGAAACCATCACCACAATCTATATCATAAACAAATCCATCCCCACCAAAAGTTTCCTCCTGCCCTCTTTATTTCTATCATCATCATCATCACCACCACCGTCATCATCACCTTGTGCTAAGAACTTAATGCCTGCCCTTTTAGCAAATGTTTTAAGTGTATAATACAGTATTGTTGACTATGGGCACTATGCCATACAGTAGCTCTCCAGGACTTATTAATCTCGTGTAACTGAAATTTTGTACCCTTTGACTAATACCTCCGGTTTCCCCCTCCCTCAAATGCTCTTGACGGGAAGACTTTGAAGCTGCCTCAGGGTATTTACACTTTCTGTTCCCTCTTCCTGGAACTCTCTCGCCTCCTTCAGGTCTCTTGCTCAGATATGACTTCCTCAGAGACATCCCCTGACCATTCTCAATAAAAAAGTTGTCCCATCACTCTCCATCTCCTTACCCTACTTTATTTTTCATAGCACTTATTGCAAAATGGCTCATCCATTAGACTGTAACTAGAAAGTAAGGAGAGTGTTTTTGTTCGATGTTCTATCCCAGAGCCTAGCCCACAGTGCCTGGACATCGTAGTAGGTCCTCCATAAATACTTATTGAATGAATAGACAGAAACAGATTCGATGTTTAGGAGGTAGAGCCTATAGCTCTTTGGTAAAAGACAATGTGGACCAAGGAGAGTGGGGAGACGTGTGTCATATGAAGCTCCTGGTTTGATAACTGGGTGGGGGGTGGTGCCGAAGCCTGGCGTAGGAATCACAGCAGAAGGGTATTGAGCTCACGGTGATCTGAGATAAGGTACAGAAAGGAGTGTGAGCTATAGAAAGTCCTGCGAGGGGAAAGGGATGCCTGTCCAGTGGTCTGACAGTGTGAAATGCCTGGTTTCAGAGACAACTGGGTTTGAATCCTGCTACTTACTAGCTTTGTGGCTCTGGATGATTATTTAAACTTTCTGAACCTCAGTTTCTTCAACTGCAAACTGGGGATCATAATTCCTACCTTGTGGGGTCGTTGCAGTCTAGACTGCCTGGCACAGTGCCAGGTATATAGTAGGAGTTCTAATAATAGTAGCTATATCCTTGTTACTATAATTAGAACATCTCTGTTAAAAAGCTGTTTATTTGAGTGAGTCAAGATCTATGTCCTGTGATCTCCTGTGCTGGTCTTAGCCTGGCCGTCTGCCAGTCTCCTTCATCCACAGCCATTTGGCTTTTTGAAGACAGTCACGTCCCCTGCAGTCCTCCCTTCTCCAGCCTAAACATCCCTCATCTTTCCTTGTGGGCTATGGTTCCTATGAATGACTCCCTCACTCTCCTGGCCACTCTCCCTTAGTCACGCTCTAGCTTGTTGCTGTCCCTCTAGCACTGGACTTGGACTTCCCATGCATGTTGAGGTCGATGCCTTGTTCCTGTTACTCACATTGTCACCCTAGATTATGACCTCAGCTGCCCAAACTCTTTGATCAAGATCTTTGATTCTTTCTTTCTCATTCCAGCCCATGCTTCCAAATTTAACACCTTCCTGCCTGTCCCTTCTTTGTAGACTTGCCTCTGGCCTTTCTGACATTACCTTCAGACCCACTGGATTCCTGACCAAACACCAGATCCTAATCATTCCCCTGCTCCTTCTCCAGGCCTCTACAGTATGGTTTGGGTTCACATCCAACCAGATGCAATGCTCCTGAACAGCCCCAGGAGACGCTGTTTTGACCGATCCCTCTCTGTTTTCCAAGAGCAAACGGCAGCACACCAGTTGATCTGCTACTTGCCGCCTCCATTGACACTTCTAATCTCACCACCGCCTCTGCTGTCTGCCGCTCTCTTCCCTCTTCGGGCCACTTTTTTTCTCCTTGTTATTCTCCGCTCTCTCCTTTGCCTGCCACTGCAGCTAAACATCTCAGCTTCGGCTTCTCGGGAACCAAAATCCCGCCTTCTGGCCAGCGGACCAATCACGCGGTGTTGTTGGTAGTCTCTCCATCTTCGGTTCAGCCCAGCTATTTTGGTCCCTGCTCGCACTCTGAGATCTTTCTCACTTTCCTCTGGGTTTACACCTTTTTCAGCACTTAAAGGGTGACAGACATCTTAGAGTTGGTTAACTGATCTGTAAAGGTTAGAATTCTGACACGGCTGGTGATTGATTAATGGATCCAGGTGTAAAAAGACGAAAGGTAGGTCATTCTGTTTAAAACTGAATGGGGCTTTTTTTTTTTACCTTTAGTGGATTTTATCTTTTTTCAAATGGGACAATGGAGCCTCTTGCCTCATCAGGCAAAGAAGTCAAACCACAAAACACTGAATTTCAGCAAAAATGGTTTTTTCAGTCCCTAATAGATACCAAGGATTGTGTTTGGTACTTTCATGTGTATGACTCATTAAACCTTCCCAAGATGAAATCCCTTCGTTGGTACCCAGACAGTACCTCCTAGACCAACTGTTTGTTCACTCATTCCTTCCTTCCTTCACTCACTCATTCATTCAGTGATTATTTATTATGCCAGACACTGTGCTAAGTACTGTAGCAGATATAAAAATAAATATGACAGTCTCTGCTCCTTGGGAACTCAATCTAGTGGGGAAAACATATCAACCAACAGGTGTGATACACCATGGTAGTTACGTTTAGAGCAATGTTTAGAGAAGTAAGCACTGCAGGAGTAAAGAGGGTGCCCCCTAGCTCTGCCAGGGAGAGTTAAGGAAGGTTTTCCAAAGGAGATGACATTTCAGCTAGATTTTGAAGGATAAGTTTGCTAACATGCATAAAGAGAATGGGCTCTGTTGGCAGCAGGAACAGCCTGGAAGTGTGAAAGGGCAGGGAATGTTCTGGACTGGGGACTACTGGAGTGTAGAAGACTTCCTTCAACATTAGGAGCTTCTGCTCAGAGAAGTCAGAGGATTGCCTGGGTCACAGAGCAGGTGAATGGCAGAGACAGGGTTAAACAGCAGAAGTTGGAACTGTCTGGTCCCTAATGCATAGTCCTTAGCCTCCCACCCTGTAACACACACACATACACACGCACACACACGCACGCACGCACACACACACGCACTCACGCACAGCCCAGGTCCAGTCTCAATGCCCTGTTCCCTGGCTTAGAGCTGTCCTTTGACCAGTTCCTCCCCCTCCCATTTCCCCTCTTAAGGCTCTGCCCCTGAGCTCCCAGTGAACTTGGGAGGGAAGCAGAACCCAGAGAAGGCTGATGCATTCCAATGTTTGGCCCTGAACTAGACATTTGCCTAAGACCTGAGTCCTTAGATCCTAACTCCTGACACTGCTGAGAACTTCGTAATGGATCCTGATTGGCTTTGAGATGCTCCTTGCTTGAGTATCCAAAAAAAGGAGCTGGGTAAACCAGGTTGCCCTTTACAGAGGAAGAGCTACTTTCAATTCCCCAAAGTTTTAGAAGGCTGAAGAGAGTTTATGCCAAAAATTCCCTGTTCCCTATCTCCTACCATACGTAGTAATGAGGGCAGGAGGGAAGAAGATCCTTAAATTCCATACTAGCTTGGAGGTAGGTGCTCAAAAAATACTCGGTCGGTTGACTGGTTTGTCAGAATTATCTGTCGAAAGTTCCCCAGCCATTTCCCAAATGGTGTAATTCATCCTAATTGGATTTCAAGAGAACTGAGTCCACAGATAGGGAGGTATTGGATTTTAGTTTGTACCACACCTCTTTTTGGAAGGGTTTGAGGCAGTTTACAGAGTGAAGCAATGTTTTTAAGTAAGATTTTTTAAGGATGAAACATAACTTGGTGGTTGGAAAGATGAAAAAAGTAATAGCTACTTCCAAGCATCACCGTGTTCAACACTTATGCTATAAATTTGACTGAAAGATTTCTGGCAGAAAGGCCAAAAATGGAAAACCACTGGGTTACCCAGTGTGCATTTTCTGAAACCAGCAAGTATGCAGAATCTCCTGTAGGGAAACCATTTTCCTCAAGCTAAAGCTTGATAGAAAGTGATTGTGTTTGGTCCCAATAAAGCTGAGTGACAGGGCGAAGAGAACAATTCAAGTCAGCTGTCATCTCTCTGAATGCAGTGTTCCCAGTGCCGTGTGAGAGATGTTCATGCCCATAGGTCACCCGAGAGCAGGTAGGCTTGACTGTGACAGATGCACTACCCTCCATAGGACCCACAAGGACTGGCTCTTGGTCCAGGGGGAGGGCAGGATGACTAGATTTCAAAAGGCAGGGAAGGAGTCAAAGGCCATGTTTTCCACGTTGATTTTACAAAAGGTAACAGAGACACCGTCCAAAGGAATAACAAACGAATCACTTTCGAGTAATTATATGTCAGGTACATTTGATCATTTCACCTTAACAGCAATCCTGTGGAGGAAGGTCATTGTTTACATTTTACAAAGAAGGAAACTGAAGCTCAGTTTGTCCAAAGTCACACAGCTGGCAAGTGGTGAAGTCGGGATTCCATCTCAGGACTGTGTGCCTCTTTCCCACTATACCGCTCTGTTTATTCAACCCAACAATTCTTCATTGAAGTTTCTGTAAAGAAAGAACGGAATGTGGCATGCTGGCTGGGAGGGGCTGAGGAATACTGTGCAGGAACTCAATGCTTTGATGACATAACTGACCTGGGAATAGAAACTGGAGCTGGATGAATAGACAGGTACCTTGTCAGTTGCCCTATCATGTCCATTTCCAGATGCTTTAAATGAGCTTTTTGGCTGATCCGAGACCACAGTCAAGTCACAAGTGATTCTCTGTAAGTTGCCCACTTTGTGAACAGATAATTAATGGCAAATCATCTCTCCCCACTCCCCTCCTTTCCAATCCTCTCCACTCATCACCACACTCCTCTCCCGCAAGTTCCAGCCATTTTAAATACCGCTCAGAATGTGCTATGCATCCCAACACCTCCAGGCAATTGCACATGCTGTGCAATCCTTCAAGACTTAGCTCCACCTGGAAGCCTCCCCTGAGTTCCCCCTTGCTCCCGATCTCCACCCCTCCATGTGGATAAGGCCCCCCACCTTCGTTCTCCCATGGAACCCTCTACACACCTGATTATTAGTGCTGTAGTTTCATGGTGGGTTTACTTGTTGGTCTGTGAGCTCCTTATTCATCGTTGTATCCCCAGAGCCATGCACAGTGCCCAGCAGGTAGTCAGTGCCCAGTAATGTTTGTTGAATGGAGACAATGATCAGCTACTTTGTCAGGCACTTCCTGGGCACCGGAAATAGAGAGATGATTAAAACACAGACCCTTCCCTGGAGGAACTCAGAGCTCAGAGTCTGATACATAAAGTAATGATTAGAGCCCAATATTATAAGAGCTATACCATCTGTAACAGGGGATTTAGGGAGCACAGAAGAGGAAGAAAATAACAGGCTGAGGAGTGAGACAAGTCTTTCAGAGGGAGTAATTTATGGACTGAACCTTAAAATAATGAAATATTTTTGCCAAACTTAGAAATATGCCAGGCATAGGGACTTCCCTGATGGCACAGTGGTTAAGAATCCGCCTGCCAATGCAGGGGACAAGGGTGCAAGCCCTGGTCCGGGAAGATCCCACATGCCGCAGAGCAACTAAGCATGTGCGCCACAACTACTGAGCCCGTGCTCTAGAGCCTGAGAGACACAACTACTGAGCCCACATGCCACAACTACTGAAGCCCGCGTGCCTAGAGCCCGTGCTCCACAAGAGAAGCCACTGCAATGAGAAGCATGCGCACTGCAATGAAGAGTAGCCCCCGCTCGCCGCAACTAGAGAAAGCCTGCGTGCAGCAACGAAGACCCAACACAGCCATAAATAAATAAATAAATAAAGCATTTCTAAAAACTAAATAAAATGGTTACAATGGTCAATTTTAGAAAAAAAAAAAAAGAAATATGCCAGGCAGATGGGGGAAACATACAAAGGCATGAAAGAGATTCAAAGTTTGGGAAAGTGCAAGAAGTATTGAAATCCTGTGCCAAAATTTAGAATGAAAAACAGGTTTTGGATCTCAAACATGAAAGAGGTAAGGTTGTCACTCTCTTGTGGAAGTTTTAAGACTTTATTATTCTGACTGTTTTGTTTTTGGGTTTTTAAAAAATATTTATTTATTTATGTATTTGGTTGGTTGAGTCTTAGTTGTGGCAGGCAAGCTACCTAGTTGCGGCTCATGGGCTCCTTAGCTGCAGCAGGCAGGCTCCTTAGTTGTGGCATGCAAACTCTTAGTTGTGACATGCATGTGGGATCTATTTCCCAGGCCAGGGATTGAACCCAGCCCCCCTGCATTGGGAGCGTGGAGTCTTAACCACTGTACCACCAGGGAAGTCCCATGACTCTTCTGTTTTTACTCAGTCAGATGGATTTCATCACAAGGCAGTAAAGACGTGATAGCCACCTGGGATGAAATAAATAACAACTTGTTTATAGTTTCTGGTCTGCCTCCTTCCCAAAGTGGTTTGATTTGACTTGTAACAGATGCGTCCACAATAAGACTGTTCATATAGAAACAAGAAACAAAACTATAGATGGGAAGGATATAAGCCAGCTTCCTAAGATCTTTCTGCTTCATTAGCTTACTTGATGTTCAAGATAATCCTCTGAGGAAGAGCAGCAGGTCCTGTGTGGTTTAGAGACCAGTGTGTAGGTGTGTTCCTTATAGGACATGCTTGCGGATTCCATAGATATGTGGATATTTCCCCCATTTTCCAATTGGTGCCACAGATATTTCCTGGTGCTGTGATTTCTTCCATTTCCATCCCTCGTGCTTGTTGGTGGAAATAATCATCTTTACTTTGCTGTCCTTCAGATTCATTGTTTGTTTGAGCTTCTTCATCCAAGCTACTTTCAGACTCTTTTGCCCTTTTAAAGTTTTTCTCCTTCTTTAAAAAAAAATGACTCCATGCATAAAACTTAGAAAAGCACAGAAAAAAGTCCCCCAAGATATTATAACAAAGGATATTCAAATTAATTCTTTTTTTACTGAAAAAAATTTTGACATTATTTTAGACTTCCAGAAAAGTTTTCAAGAATAGGACAAAGAATTCCTGAATACGTTTCACCCACATTCCCCAACTCCTAAAATTTAACTATATTTGTGGGGTTTTTTCTCCCTCTCTCTCCTCTCCCTCTTTCTCTCTATTTTCCCCCTGATTCTGTTGAAGAAAAAGTTGCAGACATTGTGCACCGTTATGTAAGCTGAAATACTTCAGCATGTATTCCCTAAAAACAAAGAATTCTCTTACATAACCACACTATTATTATGTTATGTGCGCCCTTCTAGGCTTTTTTCTGTGCATATATCTGTGTACTCGTATTTAAATTAAATAATACATTGTTTTGCTTATTTTGTTTATATTTATTTATAATGGCTTGCTCATTTGGAGGGATTAGCAATAAAGACCACAGATAATCTCATGCCTATTAATATTCTACAACATGATTCTTCAGCAGACTGTGCCTTTGGACACAGTGGGTTTCTGGGTGGCACAGTGTTTTATCAGGCCAACTGCTTCCGAGAATGAACTGTTCTGGTGCTCTTGCATGTGTAGTCATATATCAGTGGAAAACACCTACATGGTAAAGAGGCAGGATACTGGAAAGCCTGGAATGCAATTTAATCTTTATTCTGCAGTCAGTAGAGATCCAGTGAAAGTTTTATAGCAGAAGAGTCAGCCAACAAGAGCTGGGTTTTCTGGAGGTTAATTTGACAGTGTCTGCAGGAGGGAATGAAGGAGGCAGGAATCAGAGGCTGAGTCCATAAGTCCCTCAGGTAAAACGATCCCTGGTTTCAAGGGCAAATCTCTGCCCAGGTAGAACAGAGCCTTCTCTCGCATAATGCATCCTTTTCTTTTCACATGTCTTTCAGAACTGGTTAAAGTCATACGGCTATCTGCTGCCCTATGACTCACGGGCATCTGCGTTGCACTCAGGGAAGGCCTTACAGTCAGCAGTCGCCACTATGCAGCAGTTTTACGGGATCCCAGTCACCGGTGTGTTGGATCAGACAACAATCGAGTAAGATTTGCATAGGACATTGTGCCTTTGAACTTTCCAGACTTACATTTGGGTTCACATTTGTCATGGCCTCATCTGTATACCATGCCCATCCTACCTTCCTATCTTTTACCCCTGCAGTGTCATCCTGGGAGGGAGTACCCCGAGGTGCCCTTTCCTATGTGAGCTGGGGATGTGCTCTGCCGTAAACTTGCTGTGTGACCTTGGACAAGACTCTTAACCCTCCTGGGTCTCAGTTTCCTTATCAGCACAATAAAGGGTTTGGTTATAGATGGTCTTAAATCTCCTCTGACACTAATAACTTGTGGGTCTGTGAGTCACCCCTCTGGCATTCCTGAGATGCCCACATCTCACTTGATACAGAGACTCTAGAATAATAATGAGTTGGCAAGTCTTATTCCACTATTCCCATTTATCAAGTATTTGCTGAATGCCTGCGTGTGCCAGGCACTGGGCTTGGTCCTTTGATCCCTGCCCTCCAGAGGCTCCCCATTTAGTGAAAAACACCATCTAGCTACACTGGTCTAGAACTCAGAAGGAAACACTGAGGTTCAGGGAGATACTTAGGAGGTAATGACAAGTAAGCCAAGCTACAGGGATGGTTTTTATACTCAGGGAGAGGATAAAGAGGAGGGAGAGAAGAGTGCTGGGGATGGAACTCACAAAATAAGCCGAGAGGGCTTCCCTGGTGGCGCAGTGGCTGAGAGTCCGCCTGCCGATGCAGGGGACACGGGTTCGTGCCCCGGTCCGGGAAGATCCCACATGCCGCGGAGCGGCTGGGCCCGTGAGCCATGGCCGCTGAGCCTGCGCGTCCGCATTGGGAGAGGCCACAGCAGTGAGAGGCCCGCGTAACGCAAAAAAAAAAAAAAAAAACAAGCCGAGAAGGAGCAGCCTGAGAGGTGAAGGAAGCCCAGGGCGGGGATGCCATGGCTGTGAAGGGGGATGGTCAGCAGGGTCGGCTGCCATGGTGGTCAAACAGGAGACTGAAAGGTGTCTGCTGAGTTTAGTAACAAAGAGGTTGGCCGTTGAAACCTCCCTGGAGTGGTGGCAGGAAAGTCAGATTGCGGTGGGGAGAAGGGGAGGTGAGGAGTGGAGATGACAAAGGTAGGGACAACTTTCAAGAAGCTGGTCAGTGGGAGTTTCCTGATGGCCCAGTGGTTAGGATTCTGGGCATCCACTGCCATGGCCGGGGTTCAGTCCCTGGTTGGAGCTAGAGAGGGATGAAGTTTTGTTTGTTTAAGATGGGAGAGAGTTGAGTATATTATATATTTTTTTAAGGAATAGCCATGAAAGTTATTAAAGCTGTTTAAGAAAAGCCATAGCTGCCACGAAGGCACGACCAAGAGCTGGAGTGAGTTTCCCAAGCAGTGGGGGAGGGGCAAGAGCCCGAGCCCAGGTGGAAAGAAGGAGCGGGGCTGGGGGAGGATGCAGGGAAGTCAGTGGGTGGAGAACAGGAAATCTAGCCAATTGTGGATCCAGGATCAATCCATCCCTTGGGTGAGTCACTCCTTGAGATAAGCATCTCTCTGGGCCTCATCTTGTTCATTTACACGGGGGTGGGTGGGGGAAGTGTTGGATTTTTGACTCTTAAATTCTAGATTCCATTATTCTAAGCTTTTAAAATTTAGTGAGTCTGGGGGTTTTTTGTTTTGTTTTGTTTTTTGGCTGTGTCGGGTCTTAGTTGTGGCATACGGGATTTTTCGTTGTGGTGCGCAGGCTCAGTAGTTGTGGTGCGTGGGCTTAGTTGCCTCACGACATTTGGGGTCTTAGTTCCCCGACCAGGGATCGAACCCGCATCCCCTGCATTGGAAGGCGGATTCTTTTTTTTTTTTTTTTTTTAATTTATTTTTTGGCTGCATTGGGTCTTCGTTGTAGCTGTGCGCGGGCTCTCTCTAGTTGTGGCGAGCGGGGGCTACTCTTCGTTGCGGTGTGTGGGCTTCTCATTGTGGTGGCTTCTCTTGTTGTGGAGCACGGGGTCTAGGCACGCGGGCTTCGGTAGTTGTGGAACACAGGCTCAGTAACTGTGGCTCGCAGGCTCTAGAGCGCAGGCTCAGTAGTTGTGGCGCACGGGCTTAGTTGCTCCACGGCATGTGGGATCTTCCCAGACCAGGGCTCGAATCCGTGTCCCGTGCATCGGCAGGCAGATTCTTAACCACTGTGCCACCAGGGAAGTCCGAGTCTGGGGTTTTATGATACTAAAATTCTGTATGAACATTTTCTATTCCTCAAATTCTCTGATTGTGAGATTGTGAAATTCTGAGATAATACATTTGACCGCTCCTATGATGCTGTGAGTACAGTGGACTCCTTGGCCCTGTGGCCTCACGAGCCAGCTGGTCAAAGAGAGCCTGACCGCCTTTCAAAGCGGAGGTTATTTTGAGGGCTTTGTGCAGGGCTCATGGCAGCGCATCCCGGGGCAGGAGCACTGGTGTGTCTGCTGAGGCACCACCTGGCCTTGGGTTTCGCTCTGTTCCAGAAGCCGCAGGCCTGTTGGACAGGCTTCAGAGAGTGGCAGGTGGCAGCAAGAGAAGGAGGCAGAGGGAAAGATCTGAGGGAGGAAGATGGCATTTCCCACTTGCCACTCTGCCCCCAGCTCTTCGAAGGCGGGGAACGCTGTTTTGGAGGCTTGGGAAGGAGGAAGGTGCTCGCACTTAATCCCAGACCTGATGCGGAGGGTGTTTGCGGGTAGAACTTGTAGACCTTAGTTTTGGCTCCAGCTCTGTGACCTTGGGCAATCGCTGCCTCTCTCTGGGCCTGTTTCCTCCCTGGGGGCCCTTCCAGGTCTAGTTCAGCCTCCTGGAGGTGCCTCCTGGGTCTCTTCCCAGGGACTGTCAGTGAAAGGAAGCTAGATTAGCGCTTTAAAATATTATTTTTGAGTGCCTACCTTGGGAAATGTCACACATTATTCACTCCTTCATTCATTCAACAAACATAGTTCCTCTAACCCAAACTTGTGCTAAGCACAGAAAAGAAAAATAAAGAAGAAAAGCCCCAACTTTTGTTTTTCAAATTGCATTAATTAATAGTTCATTCATTCATTCAACGAAGTCCCAGTCCTGCCTCACAGTTTGCTATAGTTTGCAAGTTACTCGATTTATCTCTGTACCTTTTCCCTCGTCTGTAAAATTGGGATCAATCATTTCTGATTACCTCACAGAGCTGTTTTGAGAATCAAATTTATTTTTTTTTTAAAAAGTAAGTGAGCACTGTGAAAATGATAAACATTTATACCCATGCATGTTATTGTTATTATTTTGTCTTTTGTTATTGATTTCCGAGTGTGTACATTCTAGGTGATGTAAAGCATACAAAATGTATAAGACCTGGTTAAGTCCCTCAAGTCCCTTAATATTTGGTTAAAATAGTCTCTGTCTCCTTTCCTCTCTATTGCCAAAGGCAACTGCTTTCAACAACTGCAAATAAGGCCAGACTGTTTTTCCCCCAGCGGTCTCAATCTATAGTTCCGTGAGCTGGTCATTAGGGCAGCACAGAGACATGAAATGCAAGGATGGCCCTTCCAATCAGCCGTGATCTTTTAAATCTCCTATCCTGGCCCCTATTTTATATCCCCAGTGAAGTCCCAGGCTCACTGTTCCCTAATGCAACTTAACCTGACAACAAACAGTTATCAGGATTTACTTAGTTCCAAGCACAGGGCTAGCTTCTAAGGACACGATGAATACAAAACAGTTCCTGTCCTCAAAGAATCTACTATTTACTAGAGACAACAGACTAATAGATTTCAAATCGCAATACAGTGTAGTTAAGTGCTGCGGATAATTACACTCCAAGTCCTACAGTTGTTCAGCCACTTTTTTATTTATTTATTTTTATTTTTGGCTGTGTTGGGTCTTCGTTGCTGCACGCGGGCTTTCTCTAGTTGCGGTGAGCAGAGGCTGCTCTTTATTGTGGTGCGCGGGCTTCTCATTGTGGTGGTTTCTCTTGTTGAGGAGCACGGGCTTCAGTAGTTGTGGCACACGGGCTCAGTTGCTCTGCGGCATGTGGGATCTTCCCAGACTAGGGCTCGAACCCGTGTCCCCTGCGTTGGCAGGCGGACCCTTAACCACTGTGCCACCAGGGAAGTCCTCCTGTTCAGCCACTTTTTGAACACCTGGAGTGAAAGAGACTTTACTGTCTTCCAAGCTATTCCTTTCTACCATGGGAAAGTTCTCATTCATTCATTCAACAAATCATTCTTGAACACCTTCTGAGTCAGGCACTGTGCTGGCACTGGGGATACAGGCAACGTTCCTGTCCTTATGGAGTTAGAACCTGGTAAGAGAGACAAAGAATAAACAAAAAGCTAAGATATGATGTAATTTCAGGCAATGATAAAGGATATAAAGAAAAATTAAGCGGGATAAACAGATAGAGGTGGGATGGGGAGGGGGAAATTATTTTAGAGAGGGTGGCAGGGAAGTCCTCTTGGAAAGGGTGACATTTGAGCAGAGACCTTCATGAAGTGAGGGAACAAACCATGTGAAGAAGAAGGGCATGGCAAGCAGAGGACACAGCAAATGCAAAACCCTGAGCTGAATGATCTTAGCATGTTCAAGGCACAGCAGGGAGGCCACTGGAGCTGGAGCAGAGTGCCTGTGGGGAAGCAGGGGGTGCCGGTGTCATCACGCGTAGGTGGGGGTTAGATCGCGGATCACGCAGGGGCTGTGGGCCAATGTGAGGAGTTTGAGTTTTATTCTAGGTGATTGGGGAGATCATTGGGAGGTTTTAAAGCAGGGAGTGATGTGATCTAATTTCACTTACAGAGCATTTCCGCGTGCATTCCCTCCTTGGAGGCTCCCCACAAGCTAAGACCAGCGAGTACTAGAATTCTCACGTTGCCGATGAGGAAACTGAGGCTCACATTGACTCAGTCGCTTGCCCGGGCTCCTATGATTAGTGACGGAGCTGGAACTAGCAAGCCCGTGTCTTCTGACTCCCAGTCTCTCATGCAGCAGCGCTTCTTCCTATGCAGTTAGGAGTGAATGAAGTGATGAATCGAGCAGTCGATCGTGTTCCTTTCGGGGACCCCATCAGAGCCAGGGGCCCAGAGTCTGGGTTGAGTGTGCATGTTGCCATTCAGCCTGGGACCGGGGAGCTGCAGTGCCTTCCTAGAGTGTCCAGGGACCACAGTGTTGGTGTGTGTGTGTGTGTGTGTCCTCTCTCTGCCCAGGTGGATGAAGAAACCCCGATGTGGCGTCCCTGATCACCCGCACTTGAGCCGCAGGCGGAGAAACAAGCGCTATGCCCTGACAGGACAGAAGTGGCGGCAGAAGCACATCACCTACAGGTGCCTCAACTCCCTCTCCTCCTCCTTGGCTTTGGCTCCGCCCTCACTCTGATTTTTCCCGGCCTGAGTTTCTGAGGCTCACACTGTAGGCGGGTCTGTGATCAGGGCCAGGCTCTGAGACCCCATGACTTTGTTCTCCTTGTAGCGTCCAGAGGATGCTACGTCTCCAGCTTCAGGTTTCTTTGGTCCTTTAGGGGCTCATGAGTTATGCTCTGTTCAGATTCCTAGAGTTTTTAGTTACGGGAAGTGGGGTATGTTCGGTAACTTTCACCTGGGATAAAGAACCATGGCTGAACCCATCCTCCCTACCGCTGCTTGCCAACCCCCACTCCCTCTGACCTGGATCCCTTCCCCACGTAGCCTGATGGATGGACTTCAGCTGAGATTCCCAGCACAGAGTTCCAGTTGTTTCTTAAGGAGCATAAAGAGCTGGGAACTGAATTGCAACAGTTGTCATCCCTTGACTGTCTGGGCAAAGCAGGATCAGACTCCAAGTCAGCCCAGTGACCAAGGGCAGGGATGAGGGAACCCATCACAGCAGACGCAGACATCAGGATTCAGAGTGGGTGGGGTCGGGGCCAGGCATAGGGCAGGCTCAGCTGGGCCCTGTTTGGCACCTCTCAAGTCTCTGATTCCATCTCAGGTGGACCCCTGGGTTCAGGAGTATGATCTGAGACAAAGATCCTTTGGGTTGAGCTAAGGACTCTCCTGCTCACAAGCTGTAGAGACCAGAACAGGATGTTTTCAGAAATCTGACGAGAGGAGGAAACTTAAGAAGAATCTGGGTTAGTAACTGCATAGACTTAGAGTCTCCTCAAGCGTAGAGTTAGAAGTGGCTTCTAAACCCAATTCTAACCTTAACTTCTACCACGCAACCTCTCTGGGCTTCAGTTTCCTTGCCTGTAGAATGGGTGAATAGTCTTTGCCCCAGGTGTTCTTGGGGCAGAGCAGCCAGAAGTAGTGATGCGCCATCGTGGAGAACCATGCAATATGGATACAGTAACCTTACATAGTTAAACCTATCACTGATTTAATCACATGCCACCCTATGCCAGCTTCTGTGTACACAAACAGTAGTAGTTGGTGCCAAAGATTTTTTTACAGGATATTTGACTTAAACTCTCCACCGTTTAAGTGGGTTTTTAAAAAATATTTATTTATTTAATTTATTTATTTGGTTGTGCTGGGTCTTAGCTGCAGCTCGCGGGCTCCTTAGTTGCGGCAGGCGGACTCCTTAGTTGTGGCATGTGAACTCTTAGTTGCGACATGTGAGATCTAGTTCCCTGACCAAGGATCAAACCCGGGCACCCTGCATTGGAAGCATGGAGTCTTAACCACTGCACCACCAGGAAAGTCCCTGTTTAAGTGTTTTTATAAATTTTATAAATGTACATTTTTATGTATTGGGAGAAAAACTTAAAATTTAGGAAATGCCATGCACAACTTAATCTTTTTTCTACAAATTCAACACAAGCTTTTTCAGAGATCAAATATAAAAACACTAAGTAAAAAGGCAGGGGTGGGGACCCAGAGCCCTGCCCACCCAACCTCTTCATCAACCCCTGAGGTACCTCAGCAGAATTCTAGGCCCACATGGCCTCTGGTGTTCCTTTTAGCTCTGCTGGTCTCTGATTCTTGGTCTGTTCCTCCCTATCAATCCTCCCCTCTCTCACCAGCATTCACAACTACACCCCAAAGGTGGGTGAGTTAGACACGCGGAAAGCTATTCGCCAGGCTTTCGATGTGTGGCAGAAGGTGACCCCGCTGACCTTTGAAGAGGTGCCCTACCATGAAATCAAAAGTGACCGGAAGGAGGCCGACATCATGATCTTCTTTGCTTCTGGCTTCCATGGAGACAGCTCCCCGTTTGATGGCGAAGGGGGATTCCTGGCTCATGCCTACTTCCCTGGCCCAGGGATTGGTGGAGACACTCACTTTGATTCAGACGAGCCATGGACGTTAGGAAATGCCAACCACGATGGTAAGGTCATGAGGGGACAGGGGGTTACTTGGCTGTCAGGGAAAGAAGCCCTGAGGAAGAGCTTGGAGGATACCACAGTTGAGTTTCCTGGTTTCTAGAGCTTCTTGTCCAAGAACTAAGACCCTAAGAGGGTGGGAACTGTGGTCTCTGATAATATTCAACAGTTGATCCATCAGGGCCAGGGCCAGGGAGATGGGTCAGATCACTTAGTAAATGGTCTAATTGGACTGAGTTAGGAGGAAAGTCTAGGCCATGAATAAGACAGTAAAGTAATGGATCAGAGGCTGGAGGAAAAGGTTAAAAAAGGCTTAAAGCTGAAAGTGGTAGGCTCTGGTCTGACTGATGAGGGCTTCAAAGGCCATGCTGTGGGAAAACATGACAGACTCTCTCCCTTATGTCAACCTCACAAGTGAATAATAGGCCCCGTAATTGCTCTAGCATCCCGTCTGCAGTACTCGTAACAATACTCCTCAGGTTGCAAGGGTTCTTCATCAGTACTTACTTGCAAGGCAACTGCTTAGTAAGTAGGCAACTGCACATCATTATGCCCTTTTTTAAGATGAAGAGTTGGAGGCTCAGATGGCATAGCTGGTAGGCAGCAGTGCCAGGGCTCAGACTGTAGTTCAACCACTGGCCATGTGATGAGGGGCGCATCATTCACCCTCAGTCTCCTCATCTGTCAGATGAGGGACTGGATTAGGTGACTTCTAAAGTCCCTTCCGACTCTAATGGAACATGATGCACGTGTTTGAACATTTAAAAAAGACACAGTCTCTGCCCTTTGGAAGTCCAGAGTCGAGTCGGGCAGACAGATGTATACATAAGTCACCCTGTCGCAAGGCAGACTGTACTGAAGGACGCAGCAGAAATACGAAGAAAATGCAGTAGGACTCTGGAGGAAAGAGGGACAGAGGATTCGATTCAATTCTATTTTAGATTATAATAGATTAGAATTAGTATGTTAATATTCTAAGGCCCATGTCAAGTGTTTTCCACATATTGTATAATATGTATATGTTATTATCATCCCCATTTTACAGATAGGTAAACTGAGGTGTAGAGAAACAGTAAGTAACCTACTAAGGTCCCACAGTTGGTGAATGGGGAAATACGTTTTCAAACCCAGACATGATGATTCCAGAGCCCATACTCTTTGCTACCATGCTGTTTCCATGGCTCTCCAACTGCAGGGCACACCAGAATCACCTAGAAACCTTTTTTAAGAATTCAGATTCCAGGCTCCAGGCCCCTAACCTCTTGCTATTCTGATTCTCTGGTTCTGGGTTCAGGCCTGGGAATCTGCACATGGTCTCATAAATTCCCCAAGTGCTTCTGAGGCCGGCGTCCATTACCTTGAGAAACACTGTCTTAATCCCCAGAGTTTCCCTGACTTGCCTGATCATAAGAATCAACCAGGTTCTTGTTATAAACATGGATTCCCAGGCCCTTCCCCTGGAAATTCCAATTCTTAAGCTTAGGCAAGTTGGGGAAACACTAGGCCTTCTTTTTCCTTGGAGATGCTTCAGGCTGAGAGCAGCCTTTAAAGGCCCATTTCCTCTGAGGCTGTGTCTGCTGTCTGTAGGTGGGGACTGCCTCCTTAAAAGCATTTCATATCATTGCATGGATCAGGGATCACGACTCTTGTCCTGTCTGTCAAAGGGTGGTTCAGGAGGTGATGTGGCGAAGGCTCAGCCTAGGCAAAGTTATGAAACTGCTCCATTTCTCTTTGTCCCCCACCCTCTTCTTTGGGCTTCTTTCCTATCTAGCTCCATTTCCTCAGCCCAGGAATCCTCTCCCTTATGTCTTGGATGTGTTTCCTGGTTTTCTGAACACCTATTCTTTATCTTGTTCTTATTCTTGGATCAGTGTCAACCAATGGTTGTCTGTGCTAACTGATAAAGTGTGACGAGAGGAGAACTAACATTTTTGAGCCACTGTTATGTGCCAGGCACTGTTAGCTGATAACAGTCATAGCCCTGATAGAGATACATGAATTATTAAGGACATTCCTCCTCTACCCTGCCTTTCCCAGCCCTGGGTGTGCACTTCCCACAACTGCTCCTTGCTGGTGGAGACCTTGGACCAGTCTCAAAATCCTGAGAACTTCTTGTGGTGTGTGTGGGAAGGAGCTGGGACCTGTGGATGGGCTCCATCCCAGCACCCTCTCATCTGTCCCACCCCATCCTGACGAATGACCAAGAATTCGGATAGAAATTCCAAGATAGCTAATGTCTTCTTTGGACAAGAGTCAGGACTTTAGAAAAAAAAAAAAGAAAAAGAAAAAAAAGAGTCAGGACTTTGCTCTGGAAAACCAAGCAGAACTATCCAGTTGCAGCTCATAACCCCAGCAATAGACTGCTAGGAACCGGAAGGCAGCCATTGCCATAGGATGGCCTTTGGAAGGAGAGGAAAGGAACCAAGATTGATTGAGCACCTATATGTTATCTCGTTTAATTTCCACATAAACTCAGCGAGGGCGTGAGCGCAGCCTCCCAGGAATTTTTTGTTTATTAGCTTTCTTCTCTATTCTAAATTTCCATTACAGAAAATTTTAAACTTACCAAGTAGGGAGAATGATAATGTGAACGCCCCCAGGCACCCATCACCCCGCTTCAGCAGTTATCAACATTACGTCAGTGCTGTTTCATCTACCCTCCCCGACCCTCTTTGTTTTTTGGTGATGTATTTTAAGGAAGATCTCAGGTCTCACCTCTAAATAGTCCATTACATACCTCTAACAGATTATCTTTAACACAACCACAAAATCATGACCAACGCGACAAAATTAGCAATAATTTCTTAAAATCCAATACCCAGTGTTCATTTTCCCAAATTACCTCAAAAATGTCTTTAACGGTTGTTTGCTTGCAACAGGATCCAGAGAGCATCCACACATCATCGTCTCTTAAGGCCCTTTTCATTTACAGCAGTCACCTTGCTTCTCTTTTCTCCCTATATCTGTTGAAGAAATTAGTTATCTATTTTATATATAGCAGTGCGTATATGTCGATCCCAATCTTCCAATTTATCCCTCGCCCCTTCTTACCGCATGGTAACCATAAGTTTATTTTCCACATCTATAACTATGTCTGTTTTGTAGATAAGTTCATTTGTACCCTTTTTTTAAGATTCCACATATAAGCAATATCATATGATATTTGTCTTTCTCTGTCTGACTTAGGTTCACTTTTACCATGTCTCTCTTCTGCATGTAGCCTGAGTAGATCTACAGGCCTGACTGGATTGACTTTTTTGGCGAGGATGCTTCCCAGGTGGTGCTGGTCCCCCCTGTTGCATCACATTAGGAAGCACTTGTGACACAGGCCGTCCCCCTCTTAGCGACGTGAAGTTTGAGCAGTTGCTTCAGGTGTGTCAGCCTGACCCAACCACTATAAAATTCCCTCGGGGGACTTTATTTTAAAAAGGTTGCCTAAGCCCTAACCGCAAACTCCTGAATCAGAATCCCCTCCACCTGTGTGTTGAAAAGGCTCTCCTGGAGAACCACTAGAATGTAAAGGGGATTCTGATTCTCCACTTCTTTGGAGTCTGTGCGAAGGGCGATCTGGCCCACCACACCTTTAAGCTGATTTCGGGGAGTCTCCCAGGCACCCTGTGTCCTCATCCGTTTCCAATGGGTCAAGCAGTGAAGTCAGCAGAATTCACTAAGCTCTGCTGGGGAGGGAGCCCAGCCCTGGGGAAGGTGACAAGACGGGAAGCGTCATGGGGACCAGCCCTTCACAGGGGACAGTCCTTCCACAGTTACTACAGTGGTTCCTCCCCACCCTGGGAGCTAGACTGGGCAGGGTGGTGAGGAAAGGAAAGTTCTGAGTGGTTGAGACGTTCACACAGTAAGCGGCAGAAGAACAGAGAAGAAAGCCAACAAACGAAAATTCCCGGGAGGCTGCATCACGCCCTCGCTGAGTTTATGTGGAAATTAAACGAGATAATGTACAGGTGCTCAATCGATCTTGGTTCCTTTGCTGTCCTTCCAAAAACCATCCTAGGGCAATGGCTGCGTCCCAGTTCCTAGCAATCTATTGCTGGGGTTATGAACTGCGTCTGGATAGTTCATGCTTGGTTTTCCAGAGCAAAGTCCTGACTCTCATCCAAAGAAGACATTACTTGTGTCAAACCCAGGACTCTGAATTTTTAACAATCACCCCAGTTGGTTCTGCTGCAGATGGTCCAAAGACAACACCTGGAAAAAATACTGAACATTTGGCACTGTTCCATCCTGGCTTGTCCAGCACAGAGCTTTCCCTCAAGGAGCTCATAGTCCTGGAGCAGAAGACAGTGTGTGCTCCTGGCTATGATGTAGGGTGGAAAGTGGTCAGGGCCATAAAGATGATACAGATACACTGCTGGGAAAGTGTATAGGAGGAAGCAGTCATTGCTGGTTAGGGAAATCGAGGAAGGCTCCCTGGAGGATGTGGCATTCAGCTGAACTTTGAAGGAGTAAGGTTATTCCAGGTAGAGGGGACAGCATTGGCAAAAGAATAGAGGCAAAAGGAAATGTTGTAACCTTTGGGAGGGTTTCAGGAGTCAATGAGATGGGACTCACCAAAGATGGAGGTCCCAAGAGAAGGAAATGAAGCAGAGACAAGATACACTGGAGTAGCCAAGTAGACTGTTGGGTGCTTGCTAGGAAGCCCAAGGACTTGAGCTCCCAGCTCAAGGGAACTCTCCCTGCTGAGGATGCTGGTCCTCCATACATAGCTTAACGTGAACTTGCTAATTAACCGTGATAGTTCTGTGCCTGGAGGTGGTGTGAGTGCTTTCTGTACCTTGCCTCATTAATCTTCACCCCATTCTTATGACGAAGGTACCATTAATCCCTTTATTTTACAGAGGAAGAGATTTAAAATGTCACACTGCTAGGACATGGCAGAGCCGGGAGTCACGGCAGTCAGACCCCCAGGGACTACACTTCTGACCACTCTGCTTCTCTGCCTTTCATCCTCTGGGGTGGTGAAGCCCTTACCAGCCTCCTGCCCATTAAGCATGTGGGTCTTCTCCATCCCTCTGCTTTTTCTGGAGTTCTCCTGCCCCTCCACACTCTCCTTCCATCTCCCCAGAGCAGCCCCCACTTAACAGGTCTCTTGGGTTTCTGTGCAGTAGGATGCCAGCTCCCCAGCTCTCCTCTGCCTTTTGGTCCCTGGAACAAACCCACAGACCCCTTTCCTTCAAGGGCTTACTCCTGTTCTCTGCAGAGACCCAGCACAGAGGCTTACAGAGTAATAGACACAGGCTGAGGACAAAGGTTTAGAGTCTAGCCAGGCGCTCAGAGCCCTGCTCCCTGGTTCTCAGCTGAAATCCCTGCGGATGCTCCCTGAGGAAGAGCCTAGTCAGGAGACAGAGGCCCAAACAGCTTGTCCCGGGTCACAGAACGGGCCAGGAGCAGAGCCAGGACCGGACCCCAGGAAGCAGGGCTGCCTTCCATTGGCGCGAGCAGCCGCCTTTGTTTGGGATGGAGCTCAGAGATGAGCTCACCCTTCCCCGCTGCCAGAGGGGCCAGGACCTGAGGAAGGAACTGGGGGAGGCCTGGCCTCCTCATGCCAGCCTGCCCTGCCCCAGCAGAAGGCCAGCCCCAGGCTCTTGGCCAAACTTCCCCTGATCTTGCCCATCCACCCTTCGCTGAAGGTACTGGTGGTGTCCGCGGAGCGGCCGGCATGCATGTGTGTGTGACTGAGTCTGCCCCATAGGCTATTCTCTCTTCCCAAGACCTTAGCCAGGAAGGCCAGACACAATCCCCAGGCTCATCTGACCCTCGTGGGGCCCTCAGCCGGGCTGGGGTACGGCAGCTTGGCCAGTGCCACTGGGGCCAGAGTGAGCACGAGGACTCCTGACCACCTCCTGGGCTCTTGGCAGCCTCCCCTGCACTTCAAGGTGGCAGGACTGGACTGTGACATGCATTAGCGCTGGGCAACAGAGGCAGGGCTCAAGGGACATTCAGATGCCACAGGTCAAGGCAAGCAGGAGTCTATAACTGGACGTAATATGAGTCAGGACTGTTGATTCGACGGCCTGCTCAACTCCCTGCCCCTTGCATTTCTTCCCCAAAGCCAGGGCTGCTTAATCCCCTCGAAGTCAGGCCTTGCCCTGTCCCAGGCCTGACCCAGAAGTTCAGGGGAGTTGGCTTTAAGAGGATCTGGTTGCTGGGACCCCAAGTGCCTCGTGCTTCCTTTTTGGTCAACGGGCTTGTTCCAGGGACCAAGCTCCTGTCTTATGCATGGTGACAACAGGTGCCATGCAGCATCATGCCCTTCACACATCTTATCCTATCCGGTCCTCACACAACCCTCTGATGTAGGTACGACCTCCGCATTGTGCAAATAAGGAAATTGGGGCTCAGAGGGTAGACCTGACCGAATTCACAAAGCTCACTGGGGTAGAGCTGGAAATGAACGAGACCTGTCCTATTCAGGGGCCCAGGCTCACGACCACTCTGCTGTGTTGCTGCCTCAGCTTCACCCTCGGGATCCCGTGTCCCACTTTCAGTACCTGGACCTTTCGTTTTCACTCGCATTTGAGTCCCTGCGTTGATCTTGGCCATAGCTCAGTCCTTTCAGGACCGAGAGCTGCTGCACGACCAAGGCTCCTCCTGCCCCCGGGTCTCTGAAGATGACCGCCAGCCTGCCGCCCCCAGGACTCCCCTCTGCCCGTCACACCCCCTCTGCCTTAGCTCAGGCTCTTTTCATCTCTCACCGGGACCCTCATACTGGCTTCCAGACCAACCCCACTGATTCCCCTGCCTCTGGTCTCATCACCCCCTAATCCTTCTTCCAACTGCAGCCAGAGTGATTTCATCATGTCACCACCAGCCCCCCTGTCCCCGACACCAACCCTGCTTAAACCCCCCACTGGCCAAGAAGCCAATCCAAATTCCTTTGCATGGCATCACAAGCCCTGCGTGCCAGCCTGGCTGACCTCATCTCCCTCTGGCCCTCCCCCCCTGCTTTGTTCCGGAGCCAAGTGGAATGAAACTGCTTGTCCCTGGACGTTGTTCATAGCATTCTCTCAGCCAGCAATGCCACCTCCGCCCCTCTCCCTCTCCTTCCCACTGAATCCTTTCTGCTGACCAACTTCTTATCTTTCTAGACTCACCTTAAGCTTCACCTTCATGAAGCTTTCCCTGAACATCTTCCTTCAAGCGTAAATGACTCCTCCTTCCTCGGAATCCTCACTCGACCCTTATAGACAGCTGTAGAAGCACCTGGAACACTAATTTCACTTATTTTGTTTCTCTGTCCCTATCCACCACTATACGGAGAGTTCTGGAAGGTAGGGGTGTGTATGTCCCAGTGTCCGGGACAGGGCCTGGCACAAAGCTTATGCTAGGTGTTTGCTGAAGTAATGGATGGACTGACTGACACCTGAGCGGGTGCCCTGGGCACCTCCCCATCTCCCCCTCCACAGGGAACGACCTCTTCCTGGTGGCCGTGCATGAGCTGGGCCACGCGCTGGGACTGGAGCACTCCAACGACCCCAGCGCCATCATGGCACCCTTCTACCAGTACATGGAGACACACAACTTCAAGCTGCCTCAGGATGATCTCCAGGGCATCCAGAAGATCTACGGTGTGTGGCAGGGGGGAGGGGCCACCGTTCCTTCCTTGGGCTGGGCCATGACTGCCTGCCTGTCGGGGCGGAGGGTTGGGGGGCGGCTGGGGACCTGGGCCTCTGACTGCTGTCTGCAAGGCTCCTCCCCCACCCCCCTCCTTCCCTGCACACTTGGGAAACCCAGGGGAGGGTCTGAGCTGCAACTGGGAGGGACAAAAGTGAACAGAGAGCCTCCCACTCCCCCTACTCTACCCGCCTCCCCCCTCCACACACCTCCCTCTCACCTCCTGTGGTTCCCTCTCAAGGGGTCCCACCTCTAGCCAAGAGAGTCACCCATCTGCCCAAGTAATGGTGATACAATAGGATAAGTATTATTACCAGAGCTTTTTTCTTAAACAAGAAAAAGACAAACTAGGCTGATATCTTGATAAGATTTGAGGGGCCTGCTACCATGCCACCCCATTCTCTGTTCACACTGGTGTGGGAAGTTCTTGTTCTCGTCAAGTCGGTGGAGATGGGAAGACCAGTTTATTACGGCAAACGCATGTCCACGTGGCACGGCCCCTACAGCCCCCAGGCTGTGCAGTACGGGAGGAGGGCTCTTCTTGGAGGCCCTGAGGACCTCACAGAGGAGGTCGCCCCACCCAAAGCCTGGAGGATGGGCAGGATCTCCACAGGTGAGGCAGCAGAGGACTGGACAGGTAGTGGGGACTAGGAAGTCTTTTGAAAATAAAATGGACGCTATTTGCTGATAGATTAGACACAGGGGTGAGGTTTCTGGCTTTTGTAACTGTGGAGCAATAGATTGACCTCTGTAGCTCAGAGATGTGGGCTGGAATATTGATCTGAGATCTCTGGTGTTCAATACGGTAGCCACTAGCCACATGTGGCTATTTAAATTTATATTAATTAGAATTAAATAAAATTAAAACTTCAGTTCTTCTGCCGCACTAATAACTAGTCGCTCATTTCAAGTGCTCAATAGCCACACGTGGCTAGAGGCTCCTGTATTGGACAGTGCAGATACATAGGACATGTATGTCATCATAGAACGTTCTGTGGGACGGCTTGAACGGAGGTCTTTAAAGCCATGAACCTGGAAGAGATCCCTTCGGGTAGTGATTCTCAACTTGGCAGTGCATTGGAATCACCTTGGGATTTCAATTTTAAAAAATACTGGGGCTTCCCTGGTGGCGCAGTGGTTGAGAGTCCACCTGCCGATGCAGGGGACACGGGTTCGTGCCCCGGTCCGGGAGGATCCCACATGCCGCGGAGCGGCTGGGCCCGTGAGCCATGGCCGCTGAGCCTGCGCGTCCGGAGCCTGTGCTCCGCAACGGGAGAGGCCACAACAGTGAGAGGCCCACGTACCACAAAAAAAAAAAAAAAAAAAAAAATACTGATACCCAGCCTTCACCCCCAGAAATTTGGTTTTAATTGGTCTGGGGTAACTTCTGAACATCGGGGTAGGGGGTTTTAAAAGTTCCCCAGGTGATCCTAATATCAACCCAAGTTGAGACGCACTGACCTAGGACCAAAATAGAGAGAGAAAGACAGAGAGAGAGACAGAGACAGACAGACAGACAGAGAAGGGGACGGGAGGGGAGAGGAGAGGACCCAGGGTCATGCCGACCTTTAGAGCCGGGTGGATGAGGAAAGGCCGCCAGCAAAGCAGGCTGAGAAGGAACAGTACACGAGGTAGGAGGAAAACCAAGAGAGTGCAGGGTTCTGGAAAAGAGAGAAAAGTGTTTCAAGGAAAGTGTTTGTATGATCTTGCTACTCAAAGTGTGGGCCTCAGACCAGTAACTCTGGCATCACCTGAGAGCTTGAAGAAACACAGAATCTAAGGCCCCACCCCAGACCCTCTGAGTCACAATCTGCATTTTATCAAGATCCCTGAATGATTCATATGGACGTCAAAGTTTGGGTCAAGTAATGTTGGATTTGGCAACATGGAGGTCATTGGTGATCTTGATAGCAGTTTCAATGGGTGACGAGGCAGAGGCCATGCTGGAGCAGGATAAAGAATGGGGGGAGCAGACAGAGAGGGTAGGGGACACTGAGCCTAAGAAGGGACATGTCCTCTCTCGTAACAGGAGAGAAGAAAGAGAAGATACCAGATTTGGGGGTGGAAAGATGGGAGTTCCCATTTAATGGCTCTTTTCATGGATTTTCTCAAAGACTGGGGGAGTAAACAATGGGGGGGGGGGGACAGGAGGCTGGAGTGTGACAGGCTTGTCTCAGAGCTGCCCGGGTGAGGATGAGGCAATGGCAGCAGGGGGCAGGGCACGCCTGGCCCTTCTCTAAGATGCAGCCCCTCTCTCCAGGACCCCCCGCGGAGCCCCTGGAGCCCACAAGGCCCCTCCCCACACTCCCCGTCCGCAGGATCCACTCACCGTCTGAGAGGAAGCATGAGCGCCAGCCCAGGCCCCCTCGGCCGCCCCTGGGGGACCGGCCAGCCACACCAGGCGCCAAACCCAACATCTGTGACGGCAACTTCAACACGGTGGCCCTCTTCCGGGGCGAGATGTTTGTGTTTAAGGTAGGACCTCGGGGCTCCCCTTCCACTCCTTCCCCCACCTGGGGCGGGAGAGAGCTGCTGCTCTGGGATTAGGCCTGCTGTGGGGCCTGGAGGGGAGCTAGCCCAGCGGCCAGGTCATGAGGTCTCTTCCTGGTGCTGCTGGGTGAATGGACTTGTTTCCAAGAGGGAGGCGGGAAGCGGTGACCCTGCCCCTTCCTGAGGGTTAACGGTGGGGGAAAAGTGCTGGAGACCGGCCTCCACTCTGTGACTCTGAGAAAGTCACCTCCCTTGTCTGGACCTCAGTTCCTCCATCTGAGGGCTGGGAGGGTCATTTCTCTAATGAAGGGTGTGTGCAGATCAAAGGAGTCATGGCTGTGAAGATGTTGGCTTGGAGTAGGGGCTGGCACAGCAGTGGCTGCATCTGTCTCCGGATCCTGCCAGGGCTGGTTCAGAGGACCGCCTGACAGGAAGCTGGCCAGGCTACATCTTGTCCCCTAGTCTGTTCCTGTCCCTCTAGCCATGGGTTGCAGGGTGGCAGCCTGCTCAGTGTGTTGCAGTTGGGTTCTCAGGGAAGCAGGCTCTGGGACAGTGTTTGGGATGCAAGATTTTGACCAGGGAGCACCTCTGGGATCCACATCTGTGGGAAGGAGGGGAGGGAAGCACGATGGGGCAGGAGAAGATAAGCAGCAACTAGACCCACTGCAGACCCGGCCACGCCCACAGCGAGTTCCGGAGCTAGAATGGCCCGTCAGAGTTGTCCCGTGTTGGGCCCCAAATGGCTGAAACTTTATTCAGTCAATGGGTGAGGGGGCATGACCTTGGGGGAGCTCTCTGGAGCTAGGCCATCCCCAGCGAGGTTGACAGTTGAAAACTGCCTGCTGATCACACTCCCGGCCACCAGCACAAGAGGCCCTCTGCTGACAGCGTGTCTCTGTCACTGGCTGGTTGTGGAGAGCTGCCCCACTCACCTTGTGGAATTCTCGCCAGCAAGCTTTGAGCTCTGACCAAGAATCAGGCGACAGGGGTCAGCCCCAGTCCTGCTCTCACTGTGTGGCTCAAGGAGAGTCACTTGGCCTTCCCTAAGACTCTGTGTATCTCAGATCTACTTAACAGGAGTTGTGAAAGTCAAAATAAGGTTTAAAAAACTGGATGTGAAAGTGCTTCGTAAAACACCTTAAAAAAAAACTTTTCTAGCTTTTGTACCTTTTTTTTTTTGGCTGCGTTGGGTCTTTGTTGCTGCGCGCAAGCTTTCTCTAGTTGCGGTGAGCGGGGGCTACTCTTTGTTGCGATGCGCGGGCTTCTCATTGTGGTGGCTTCTCTTGTTGCAGAGCACAGGCTCTAGGCACGTGGGCTTCACTAGTTGTGGCATGCGGGCTCAGTAGTTGTGGCTCGTGGGCTCTAGAGCGTAGGCTCAGTAGTTGTGGTGCACAGGCTTAGTTGCTCCGCAGCCTGTGGAATCTTCCCGGACCAGGGCTTGAACCCGTGTTCCCTGCATTGGCAGGCGGATTCTTAACCACTGTGCCACCAGGGAAGCCCCTGTACCATTTTTATGAATCATGTTCATTCTTCTGCACCCTTGGATCCTCCAACTGAACGGTTCCTAAGCAAGTCTGGGTTTTATCATTCCCATTCACACATAAGAAAACCGAGGTCCTAGGAGGTTACAGGCCTCGCCCAGACTGCCTACCAACCAGGGCTGCAGTGGGACCAGGCACCAATTTGAGGAGGAGGGCTTTTTTCACATTCTTGGCCTATTGAGCTGCCATTTACTTAACATTGACTATGTGCCCTGTACTGTTCTAGGCACTTCACCTATAATCTCTCATCTGACCCCCACTATTACCCCCCTTTGCAGGTGAGGCTCTTTAAGTACTGAGCCCCAGGTCACGCAACTGTAAGAGGAGGAAACTGAATTCACACCCGGGGCTTGGGGGAATTTCCACGGCTTGCTTCCCACAGACCTTACCCTGCTGGCTGGAGCCAGCCGTGAGGAGGGCACTCTGCCCGGGCTCAGTGACCAACCCCTGCTTCCCACCAGCCTGGGGAGGGGCCCCGCTGACGTCGGTGACTCTCTGCTGCCCTCAGGTGGTCATCCCAGGCCCTGCATCATCCCTTCCAGCTCCCCGCGACGCCTCCTCTGCCCACCAGGCCTGTCTGCTGGCTCTGTCTCATGGCCCCTTGGGCAGCAAGAGCCATCAGGACCCTTATGTGAAGAGAGTTGATGGGCATTTTATCTTCCTCATTGGGCTTTGAAAGATAGAAGCAGACATCAGGGAGGGTTGCAAGGCTGGGCCCAGGGGAACGTGTTGGCTTGTTGGGGCCTGAGCCCCAGGGCCGAGATCACTGGGTTCAAAGGCTATGCCCCTTTCTTTCCTTGCCTTAACCCCCAGGATCGCTGGTTCTGGCGCCTGCGCAATAACCGGGTACAGGAGGGCTACCCCATGCAGATCGAGCAGTTCTGGAAAGGCCTGCCCGCCCGCATAGACGCAGCCTATGAAAGGGCTGATGGAAGATTCGTCTTCTTCAAAGGTAACGTGGCCTGTGCAGAAGGACCTGGCACGCTTTCCTGCCCTTCTCGGGACCCCCTTTTTCCACCTGTAAACTGGAAGAGGCAGGGTGGGAGGCAGATGAGCTGCAAGGGTCCTTCTAGCCCTAACAGAAACACTGCCATCTGACAGGACAGATCCCTGCAGGCAGAGAAATTAAGTCAGGGAGTGACTGCTGAGGGTCTGTATGTGCCGAAGTTGGTGGGGTGACAAGCCTCACCCCCACAAAGTATAGGGAGGTGCAGACAACTGAAGACCATCCAGTGCTCCATGGAAGGCCACCCTGTGAGTTCTGTAAGAGCCTGGAGGGGGGGAGGTCACGCAGGCTGCAGAGGCCAGGGGAGGAGGGGAACTAGCTGTATGGCAGGCCCACCCTGTGCTAGGTTGTTTCACTTCGATTATCTTGACTTGGGCCAGGCCTCAGAAGAGTAAGATTCAGATAGTGAGGAGTGAGAAAAGCATTCCAAGGGGAAGGAACAGCATGGGCAAAGGAGTAGTTCAAAGGGCTTTAGAAGACCCACCAGACAGCCCTGGAGCCCCACCGGAGAGCTGTGAGAAGTGGCCTGGAAAGGTAGTTTAGGGGAGAGTCCTGAGGAGCCCTGGCTGCCCGGCCGGACTGTGGTCTTAACCCATCAGGGCAATGCTGGAAGTTCACTGTTTGTTTCTGAGCAGCAGAGAGCCAGAGGGCAGGCGGCAATCCAGGCAGAGGCAGGAGGCCGTTTCTGAGACGGCTGCTGGAGTTGACGAGAGCGATGTCTGTAAGGCCTGTACCAGGGAGGAGCAGTGAGGCTAGGAGGCTGACAAGGCCTTGTGAGAGGCTAAGTGCTGAGAGGAGAAGGAAAGAGAGGGTGATGCCACCTTCTTGGGGACACTGGGAGGCAGACAGGTGGTGAGGGAGGGAGCCCCTGGGGTGGAGAGGAGGAACTCCGGAAGCCGACCTGGAAATGCCCAGAGGACGGTGGGCAATCAGGGTCCTGGGCCTGGTGCCCAGGTCCACTGGGAGAGCGGCAGCCTCAGAGTTGGGTGTCACTGGTAGAAGGCTGGGGGAGTACTAGTGTGTGTGTGAAGCCGTGAGAGGCTGAGGTCACCCGGAAAGGAAAAAGGAGCAAGTCACACGAAAGGAAAAGAGGGTGGGGCACGGAGCCTGGGCAGCGTGGGGCGAGCTGCCCAGGATCTGAGACTGGATTCTGGCTTCTTGCCCCCTAAGCTCTGCCTGAGCCAAGAGGCCTCAGCCTCCTCCGCCACAGGGATCAAGCAGGACCAGGGCCGTCTCCCCCTGACACTGGCTCCATGAGTGACTTTGGTCCCAGTGGATGATGGGCAAGTGGCTCTATCCACAACCTCCAGCATGAATGACCGAGGAAGGCTAATCCTGGGTTCCTCTTGGCCACAGGTGACAAGTACTGGGTGTTTAAGGAGGTGACGGTGGAGCCTGGGTACCCCCACAGCCTGGGGGAGCTGGGCAGCTGTCTGCCCCGAGAAGGCATTGACACAGCTCTGCGCTGGGAACCTGTGGGCAAGACCTACTTTTTCAAAGGCGAGCGGTACTGGCGCTACAGCGAGGAGCGGCGGGCCACGGACCCTGGCTATCCCAAGCCCATCACCGTGTGGAAGGGCATCCCCCAGGCTCCCCAAGGGGCCTTCATCAGCAAGGAAGGATGTACGTAAGAAACCGGCCGGGTTTTGTGAGGGGGAGTCTGATTTTACGTGGGTCTCACCGGGGCCCACGGGCATACTCTCAAGGTATCCAGGTTTGAGAAACACCGCCTGGTGGTAAAGACAAGTGCCTCATATCGACCCATGTTTACACAGTAAATTAATCCTCTCTTACCAGCGGCCAAGTCACAATTTCTCATCTGTAGGGATCATTCGCAATTGAGAGATGTTTTCATAGACTGACTTCATTCCCTCAGACAGCATTTCTCAAACAGTGGTCCTCAGGTGTACTCTAGGAGTCCCTCAAGGTAACAGATCTGAAATGATGGATGTGGTGGTTCAAAGGTGCTTTTTCACAGGGCTTAAAGATAAGAGAGAAGCATTTTCTAATTATGAGACATTTCCTAAGCTCCTCCTGGAGGCCAGGCTGACTCACAGCCTCTCCCTGCTCCGGACTAGAAGCTTCTCAAGAAGAGGGGCTGGGACTTGCCAGGTGCAGAGTGGCTGTCCATGGCTATTTGTTGAATCCATCTCTGCTCATCTGGTCAAAAGCACAGACCCTGGAGCCAGCCTGGCTGGTTTCATATCCCACCTCCACTGCTTACTAAGTTTTAGCTGTTATCATCATTATTATCTTGTTGGGGTGTTTTAGTTTTTATGGAATGTCAGGTGTCATTCATTTACTCCACAATAATTGCTGAGAGCCAGGTTGTGTGGGAGGGCTGGGGATGGAGCTTAGAACAAGACTTGCCTTGCATCCCTGGCTCCCAGTCTAGAGGCAAAAAACAAAGTGGCAACAAATGCAATAAGGGAAAGCATTTGCCAGAGAGCATCTAGGGAGAGGGCCATGTGAGAGAGGGTCGTCAGGAAGGGCTCTCCAAGGAGACGTCACCGGTAAGAAAGCCAGCAGCCACAGGGGCAGAGCTGCTATTTGGTGGCTCTCCTGTGTACCTGATGCTTTACACACATGGTCTCACTTTCTGGGGAGCCTCAGAGACAGGTGACATCAAGAACTTCAGCCAATGAAAATCCCAGCCAAGGTGGGGAGCCGGCCAATAGGAGAGTGTGAGTTGCTCTGTGTCTGTGGACTGGCGGGGCGATAAGGCTGCTGCAGGAAGCCTTGTGGTGGTTGCCAAGCCCTGCTGCCTCTTTTCCTTCCAGCCCCTCCCCCAGCAGGGTCCCAGCGACCCTGCAATCTGTGTTGCACAGTCACGTGTGCCAAGCCAAAAGAAGTCCATGATAACTGCGAAGAGGTGGTGCCCTCCGTCAACGGGAGAAATCTTTCTCCCTGCCTCCCTTGGCTCAGGCAGGAGCTGGCTCAGCCCTAGAGCTACGGAGACAGTGCCATCCAAGCCTTAAGTTGGGGGCTTGATCTGACTCACATGGGGGAAGGGCGAGGCTATGGGCACAGGATGGCAGAGCTGAGACCCAGGGCTGAGAAGAGTCCTGTCTGGGAAGCACAAAATGAGCTTACCAATGCTACTTCCAGCCCCTCAGTGGCTTCCCAGCACCTTTGAGATGACAGGGTGGGCTGCTCCAGGTCCCAGGTGCCTCTCTGCAGCTGGGCAGGTCGTCCTCCATGACCAGCCACACCACTTGCAGGGTGTGCAAGGCACCGCATGCCTACCTCCAGGAGTTCCAACACGCCCCCACCACGTCACGTGCCCACCCGCCTTTCAGAGCTCCTCTTGGGCTCCTCCCAGGTGGGAGAGGCGCCCCTCCTCCACGCTGCCACAGCACCCTGGGCCCTCACGCTGGTGCAGAACAGGTGCAGGGAAGTGTCTGGGATGGTGATGATGGGCCGTGTTTCTGCAGATTACACCTACTTCTACAAGGGCCGGGACTACTGGAAATTCGACAACCAGAAACTAAGCGTGGAGCCAGGCTACCCGCGCAACATCCTGCGTGACTGGATGGGCTGCAACCAGAAGGAGGTGGAGAGGCGCAAGGAGCGGCGGCTGCCCCAGGACGATGTGGACATCATGGTGACCATCAACGACGTGCCAGGCTCTGTGAATGCAGTGGCCGTGGTCATCCCCTGCATCCTGTCCCTCTGCATCCTGGTGCTGGTCTACACCATCTTCCAGTTCAAGAACAAGGCAGGCCCTCAGCCTGTCACCTACTATAAGCGGCCAGTCCAGGAGTGGGTGTGAGCAGCCCAGAGCCCTCTCTGTCCACTCGGTCTGGCCAGCCAGGCCCTTCCTCACCAGGGTCTGAGGGGCAGCTCTGGCCACTGCCCACCGGGGCCAGCATGGCCCTAGGCCAGGGGTCATGTAGCCGAAGTGGTGGTGCATTGGCCTAGGCTGAGCATGGGGCAGGGAGTGATGGCAGCTGTGCCCCAGGGTGGGTGTCTGGCACCCAGCTGCCAGCCTTCTGTCCTGGGTAAACTGCTCCCTACTCAAGGGAATAGGCCAGGCCCCATCAGGAGGCAGGGACCATGCCAGGAGGAGGCCGGTGGTCACTGCGCCCTGTGGCGTCCACGAGGCACCACAGCGCCATCTGTACCTGGCTGGACCCAGCACCTTCTGTGGGAAGCCAGCGCTAGCGGTCTCAGCCCCATCTGGGAGATGCCACCAGTCCTGGTCCCCCATTGCCAACACCTGCTGGTCAGATGTCCCCCCACCCCTACCCCACCGTCCTCCAAGGCTACAGGACCCCTGCTGCCGACACAGTGGGCAACAAGCCTGGGTTTCCTCTGCTGGCAACAGCAGATCCCTCAGGAAACCTGCTCCACACGTCAGGGTCTCCTGAGACCCAGGATTTAGGGTCACATGCTGCAGGCAGGGCTGTGGCCCAGCTGGGTCTGACAAGGACCCAGCTGTCATGTCGTGAATATTTCAATGTCCTGTCACTATTGTTTAAAGTCCCATTCTGCAAAGGCTGCTTGAGGCTTTAGGTGAATTAGAGGTGACTGTCTTGGTGATGAGGCCAGCCCTCCCCCCAGCGATAAGGACCAAGGTGCTGTTAAGGCCACTCTAGTGCCCAGACACGCCAGGAGCTGGGCCCCGCTAATGAGGCTGAAGGGCTGGAGCAGGAGCTGACCCCATCTCGGAGGCTGATCTGAGTTTGTAGCTGTCCTCCACTCTCCCGTTCCTCTCCCCATCCCCCAAGTCCCTGGCCCTGCTCCAGCCTGTCGCTTGTGGCCTGAGGACTCAGCCTGACTAGTGAGGTGAGACGGAAATAGCTCTGGGCCAACATTCTCACGGCCTTGGGTTAAGGGGCCCAGGGCAGCCTTCTGAAGTGCTCAGAGCCCACATCCCTAGCTACCCTGAGACCACTTCAATCTCTCAGCCCAGAAGCAGTGTTTATACCATGAGCTTGGCCCCTGCTAACCCAGCTCTCTGGGCCCATCACCCTGCATTGCTCTTCGGAAAGGGGCAGCCACAACTGGTAACAACCCCAAGCCTAGGGGCCCGCCCCTCACTGTCTCTGGCAGGAATTCCTAGGGCTCAGCTTGCCTCACTCCAACCCAGTAAGAGGCAGCCCTGCTTGTCACTACGGAGCCGGAGGCAAAACCAATGGGTTCAACTATGTCCACGGGCTCCCTGCCAAATCCAAGCAGAGGTGTCAGTCTCCAGGGTGCTGGCAGGGCCTCTGAGCCTGCATGGGCCTTGCCCCCACCCCGTGGCCTCTGGGCTTTGAGTCTGCTTAACCTGTAGCAGACAGGGACTCTGGGAGCTGTCTTGAACAAAATCTCTCATCCCAGAGACACCTATATGGGTCCACTGTGTTCCCTGTCATCATCCTGTTTTTTCTTATTTTGGCCAAGGGCGGGCTCCCTGGGGCGGGTGGGGAACAACTGCAGAGATATTAGTGATTCATAGGTTTGTACAGTGTTTTATACTTTGCAAAGCACTTTATTAGCTCACCCCTGTCCGCTCACATGTAACTCATGCAGTCCCTGGGAGGCCAAGGGTAACTCTCCCTGTGCCCTCAAATGACGCACGGAGAGGCTGTTACCTGCCCAGGCCACCCAGTGGGCCTGCTAGACCCCTCTAGGGTCCAAGATGAGATCACAAGTGTCTCTTTTATCCATCTTTTCTTGGCCTCCCTTCTCCCCTTCCGGGTCCCTCTCCACTCCTCAGGTTGGTGCTCTCACTTCTTGAAAGCTCTAGGCCCCCCAGGCTCCCCACTGGCTCCTGGTACTACCGAGGTCAGCTGAGAAAGAGCAGGAGATGGAGGCAGGCAGCCCAGGCTGCAGATGTGAGGGATGCAGGGCCAGGCCCAGAGAGGGCTCAGCCTGGAGCCTTCCAATCATGGATTCTCCTGCCTTGTGGTCATCCGTTTGTCCATCATCCCAGGACAGGGCAGACAGAGGGGCAAAGCACTGGAAGCCCCAGAGCCCAGCTTCCCCTCAGTCTGGGGAACATCACAGCATTTCAGTGTCAGTCACATTTTAAACTGATCAGCCTTTGTATAATGTTTTTTAAATCATTTCTAAATAAAACAAAAATACAGAGTGTGTCATTTCCCTGGGATGTGGGAACAAGGATCAGGTTCTGGGTGGCCTTAAGAAGCTTCTGGGAGACAGGGTGCTTTGCGGTGTCTGGGAGGTGCCCCATGCATCTCATCGGCCGGCCCAAAACTCAGACGCCCCCTCTCCAAAAGGCTGGCCCTGGAGGCCCTCGGTTACGGGGTCTCAGGAAAACAGCCAGATAATGCCAGGGTGGCACCCAGGATGGCGGAGCAACCCCTCCCAGGAGAGGTATGGGCAGGTTCACTGTGGCAAGGTCTTTTCTCAAGTCAAGGCACATGGTGCCATGACCAAGGACAAAAGCAAGAGCTCAGTTCTTGGCAACAGGGAAAAATGAGGTGAGATTAGGTCAGCAGCCTTGGGGTCTTCTTACCAAGAGCCCTGGCCTGGTTCTGGAAGCCAGTGACAGGAAAGGCTGCCCCAGCACCCAGACGGCTGGAGAAACTGTGGGGTGGGGATGAACACGAAGGTCTGAGCTGGGCTGGGTGCAGGCTGAGAAGCCAACGAATCTGGGGTAGCGGGAGGGGCCAGAGGCAAGACGGTGTCCCAAGGCGAGGCTGCGGAGGAGGCTTTCTTCCAGTCCCCAGCGAGCTCCCCGACTCTCCGCGCGTCTCCAGGGTGGCGGAAGGTGGGGAGAGACGACAAGGACCCGAGCAGGAGAGGCGTACAGGATGACGGGAGGCGGCGGGCGGTAAGGGCGGAGAGCGACGAGTCAGTACCAGGAGGTGCAGACGATAAGGAAGCGCACGTCGTCCAGCGGCCCCCAGGCTCCGGGCTCTGGCCAGGGCCGCACAGGGCCCTCGGGCGCCGCGGGCTGGGGTTGGGGGTGGGTCTGAGGTTGGGGCTGGGGCTGGGGCTGCGCGGGCTGCACCGGCTGCGCGGGCTGCACCGGCTGCGCGGCGCCCTGGCCACCGCTCAGCTGAGCTCCCATGTTCTGCAGGACGAGAGGCCCGTCAGGTACGGGACGGGCCGCACGCCACCCCCGCCCCGGCAGGGCCCGACCCTCACCTCGCACCGCCCGAGCCGCCGGTCAGGAGAATCCCAGAGCCGGCCTCCACTTCCGGCTCGCCTGCGCAGCACCGTCAGCAAGGACTGGCGTTGTGACGCCACGGCGCACGAACCCCGCCCTCTGACCGCCAGCGAGGAAGGTTTCAGGGCACAGGGGCGGGGCCCAGCAAACCCGACCCACCCACCAGCAACCGGCCACACCCGCCCGAAGCCCCGGGGCTCCGCCCCGCGAGCAACTCGGAGACGCTTGGAGCCGCCCCAGCTACCCTCGCCTCTCCAGCCCGGCTCCGCACCCACCCAAGGCCCTAAAGGAAAGGGCCTACCGAGATTGGTCTGAGGCGGTCCTGGGCACCTAGCAGCCAGGCCAGCAAACCTCCATCCACCCTGGGTGAAAGAGGACAAGACTGCCCTGTAGCCAGGTGCCCCAGAGCCCTTCAGGATCCTCACACTGGCCTAGGAGAGAGTTGAAACAGAGTCATCTTTGAAGCCAAAAGTATGAGGCTGAAGTTGTGTGGAAAATGGGAGAAGTACAGTGGAGAGTGCTGCTTCCTCTTGTCCTGGGATGAAACCGCCCATCTGGTGATGGGGGGAGAGGAGTGGGAGACTGTAGAACTAAGGGGTGTGTGTGCATCCTACCCCACCTCCCCCCGGAACAATGGTGGGGGGCTGAGTGCAGGCTGAGGTCCCCAAATAACACACTCAGAATGGCCGGAAGAAGCTGCCCTTTAATGGGTTGGCACAGACAACAGAGCTCTCAGCCAGAAGCCATAGGACCTGTGGCAGGTTTTTGCAGTAACTATAGATTCAGGAGATGGGCACAGGAGAAGAAGGGCTGGGCGTCCAGCCACTGAGTCCAGGTGAGCTCTCTGCCACGGCCCTGCCAGCATCCAGGACAGACTGGGTGGGGCGTGGAGACGGAGCCAAAGTCCAGAGCCAGGAGCCCATGAAGAGTATGGAAGGTGACTCAGGTGAGGCTAGAGAGAGAAGGAGCATTGTCAGTAGGTGCTTCACAGAGCACAGCTCACCCTCCACTCTCAAGGTGCTTGCCTCCACCCTTACCCCAGGACCTCTGTTCCAGCTCAGCCCCGAAGAGCCACACACAGAGGCCCCTCCAGATTCCACTGCTCCCACAAGTCACAAATCCAGTCTAGCACTCTCAGTGCTTAAAAACTAAAAGTAACTCCTCCACTCGGGTGGGTGAACTCAATAACTTATTCAAATCGTTACTGATCATAAATCAGAGCCTCACAGGTCAAGCCCAACAGACATTAGACAAGGGAACAAGGTGGCTCAGAGAGGGTAAGGGACAGGTCCAGGCCCCAAATCCTCTAGTGGCAGGGCTGCGGCCAGAACATTCTTCCTGGAGGTGATAATCATGTGCACGATTATAAACATGAAGTATGTATTTCTTTTTTACGGCTGCCCCTCACGGCTTGTGGGATCTTAGCTCCCCGAACAGGGACTGAACACAGGCCCTTGGCAGTGAAAGCACCAAGTCCTAACCACCGGACCACCAGGGAAATTCCCTTAAGTACATATTTCTTCTTTGTTTTTCTTTTGTTATCTGAAGTTTTTATTTCTTTTTAAAGTACTAAAAAAGTTGGATTCTATCTTAGTTTTCCTAGGATTGGCTTTTCCTCATAAAATCTTAAGTAGAAGAAATGAAAGAACTTTGGGGAAGTTGAGGTACATATTTCTAATCCCCGACCTGACACCTTCCTTGTGAGGTCTCATGGGCACCTCAAACTCAAACAGGTTCAAAACCAAAGGAGGCTAATGAGTTTTGTCTCTTCTTTTCCAACACCCATGTCTTTATCTTAACTGCAATGCTGACCAGGGCTGCTGACTGCAGGCAGCTCTGCCTGGCAGTTTATGAAGTTTCACCATTAAATATAACATTTGCTGTAGTTTAGTAGGTAACAATTATCAGGTTACAGAAATTTCTTTCTGTTCTTAGGTTGCTAAGAAGTTTTTTTTGTTTTGTTCTTTAATTAAATGGTTAATTGTGGAAGTACTGTTTTCTTTATGAGGTTCAATGTTCCAAAAGGGGAGGAAGGGTATATTCTATTCATCACCCCATCACTACTGTCTGGCACATAGTAGGTGCTCCAAAAAAAGTTGTTGAACAAATAACAAAACCACTGGTACCACTTTCCTATTCAGACCCTTTCAACTGCTCTCCAGTGCTGACAGCAGAGCTTGTCAGTGTGGTCTCCAAACTGCCCTCATCAGAATCACCTAGGAAAGATTATTAAAACAGCCACACATGGTTGGGTCCCACGCCAAACTGAGGGAATCAGTATCTGAGGGGTGAAGGCAAGAAACTACGTTACAAGTATCCGAACATAAAACAAAGGTCAAAACACCTACAGTCAAAACTTCTTGACATGGGCATTCGGAGTCCTCAACACTGGGAATAAAACCTTTCCCCTTCACACCTTCCACACTTCCCCATCCCTGGTTCTGTTTGAAGTGCTTCCCCACCCTATCTTCGCATTTTCAATTACCTACTCATTTCCCTGAAGCCCAGACTAAATGATCTGTCCTCCCCAAAACCTTCCTGGATTCCAGAAAAGTGTATCACAGGAGCTTCCAAAACCACAGAAGGCACCTTTTACTTCTTCTTTGAAGGTAGCTAACTTATATATGGCCACTACATCTTCTCTCCCCTGCTACAATCTAAGTCCCTCTCAGAGGCAGGATGTAGCACTAAGCTGCCGGACTATCCCACGTGGGGTCTTGTCCATAGGGTTCAATGAACATCAAGCAATTGAATGAATGAAGGAGGGAAAATGAAGGGAAATTCTGCCCCTGCTAAGTAGGGAGTCTGCTACTGGACACCTGCTCTACTTTGGGGTTTCTATCCTCATAAAGACTCCTGTGCTAGCTGGGTATGGCGTGCCTTGAGAAGGATCCTAAATGGGGGGGTGGGGGGGAGGCACTAAATATCCAGCACCTGCTGCTCTTCCAGAGGAAGAGATTCTAGAGCCTAACACCCCAGAACCTTCCAGGGTTAGGGCCCAAGAACCCACTCTTGTTTTAAACCCACAAAGTCCAGATGATGGTGATTCTGATGCATTCCCCATACCCCCGAGTCCCTTAGGCACCTGGGTCTCCTCAGTTCCTAAAAGCAGCCTTCCCTCCTTCCTTCAATTAAAAAGCTCTTTCCTGTCTCAGGCTACTGGCTGGGGACACTGACACACAGGCAAATACAAACTGCAAAAGAATGTGGTCAGTGATAAAATAAAAGACAGACTACAGAAGGGATATACTGAGCCAGTGTCTTCAAAGACAGCAGTGGGCAGATACTCAGGAAAGGCTTGTGGACTGTACCCTGTGCTTGCTCAGCAGTGTGCAGATGTGGCCTCACACGCAAGGAGAACCTACCAGTATGAATACAGTGTGGCTCCCATTACAGGTGGCATCTCCCTCCTCTCCCCTCCCCTCCCCTCCAAAGAAGAGAGGCCCAGATACCTGTCAATGAGGGAATCCCGCATGCTGGTAGCAATGGTGCTAGGCTGGGCTTCATTCAGCTTGAAAACACTCTCCACCACTGACAGCTCTGTGCTGGTCGTGTCCAGGCCACAGAAGGCACACCAGTCGTTCACTACCATCCCAGCGGCGACCACCTCGCTGCCTCGGTTCACAGTGCCCGCCTGCCAAGGGACGGCTCGGTGTGGATCATGGCACCAACAGCCAAAGTCATGAGGACTCTCCCCAAACCCTTCTCCCTGACCCTCAGCCCAAACCCAAACTGTGACAGGTAACAATCTAGATTCCCGAATACTGGGCAAAGGGATCTGCTCCAGCAGGAGACAGAGCTCAGAGAATAAGACTGCTTACCACAAGGGGGACCTGAAGGAGAGAGGACAGCTCATCCTGGTCTTCAATTGAAGTCTTGGGATGCACCAGCCCTCCCTGATTGCTGAAGACACAGTAGCTTCCTACCAGCACCTGGTCAGCTATTGTCTGTCTGAAGACTTCCACCTTTAGCACATCAGCCAGGATTTCTTCTGTTTCCTGTCAGCCAAAGGTACTGTGCTCAGCGCCCAGAACAAGCAGATCAAAGAACCCAGGGCCTCCACACCAGACCCACCCAGGGCATGACTCCCTAAGCTCACTCCTCTGCTATGTAGCTGCATATGGAAGCTTCACCCAGAAAAAGGAGGGAATACAGCTTGGAGCAGAGTCTAGACCAGCTATGGAGCCCCTAATATCCATGCATGCCCTGAAGAGCCAGAGGCTGGTCTCCACATTACCCTCCTTTCCTCTAACCCACAGGCAAGAGTTCACCTGTCAATCTTCTCTCCTAGCCCTGGCTTCAAGACCAGATGGGTCAATCTCCCTGATTCTGAAGGACTAATACACTCCCTAGCTTCTTTCTGACACTGATCACACCATGGAAGGCCTCTGTTCACTATTCCAACCAATGTCTGAACTGCAGGAGCCCAGGTATAAAGAGAAACCACAAGAGATACCCCTAATTCCTGTCTGATGGGCAAGAATGGTGGCTAACCGCTGACTCGGCTAATATCCTGTGACTCCTGGGCCGCCTCACCCTGTCCAGGTCTGGGTGGACTAAGGCCACGTAGTCATTGCAGGTGGTGACATTGCCCAGGGCCGAGAGCCGCTCCTCCACCCGCCGGATCTGCACTGAGTCTGGGAGGCAGTTGCGAATGTGTTGCAGCTCCTGGTCGGTGGCGTTGCTGGGCACCAGGAGACCATGCCTGTTCCCTGGGGAGACCCAAATTAGGGAAGGTGGGACAAGGACGGACCATGAATACACAAGATGCCTGCTGAGCCCTGGGGGCTGGGGATACAATCCAGCCCAATTAGCTTCCCCAGCAAAGCTTCAGACCCAGACCCCAGTCCTCCAAACCACTGATCCATACAACACCCGGGGGACCAGGAGTCCCACTGGGCAGGCCAGAGATGACCTAGGAGTTTGTCCCAACACATCCTGCCCAATTCGCCATCATCAGCCAGGAGGAACCAGGACTAACAGGAAGCGCTCTTGGGCATTAGTTGCATTTTAAGAAACTGAAGTAACACTCCACACCTACCAGAATGGCTAAATTTTTTAAAAGAATGTCAATACCAAGTGTTGGCAAAGATATATGGAGCAACCAATAGGAGTATAAACTGGGCAACCACTTCAGATAATTATGTGGCATCATCTACTACATTGAATACCCAGCCATTCCTCTCCTAGGTATTATATATCCAATAGAAATACATACATTTGTTCACTAAGAAACATAGCAGCAATACTCATACCAAACTGAAAACTACCCAAATACCCACTATCAAGAGAATGAATGAATACACCGTGGTATACCTACACAAAACACAGTACACGGCAACATGAATGAACCACAGTTATCTTGTGACAACAATGACTAAACCTCTGCCTAACTCTGCAAGGTCACAACTCTGAACTTCTCAACTATAAGTTTCTCCCATCATAAAAAAAAAATCCCCCAAAGATCAGGTTAAGATCTCCCTTGTTACCTAAGAACTAGCTTCAAGTCCAAAGGTCATGGTTAGGGATAAGAATGTTCGGCCTGAATAAGAAAATACTCAAGAGTCCAAAATCATCAGGCTTATAAATAAAAATAAAGGAACAAACTCCTATTTGAGCAAAACTAGAAAGAAGGGGAGGCAGTAAAGGCAGACAGATCCAGCTCAAAGAAAAGACAAATGGCCAGAGTCAACCGTGCTGAGGGCTATAGGGGCACATGGTAAAGGGAACTGAAGATTAAAATGGGTAACTGAACAGTACACCCCAGAATCTTAGCTTGTCATTATTATTTTTTTTTTTTTTTTTTTGGTGGTACACAGGCCTCTCACTGTTGTGGCCTCTCCCGTTGCGGAGCACAGGCTCCAGACGCGCAGGCTCAGCGGCCATGGCTCACGGGCCCAGCCGCTCCGCGGCATGTGGGATCTTCCCGGGCCGGGGTACGAACCCATGTCCCCTGCATCGGCAGGCGGACTCTCAACCACTGCGCCACCAGGGAAGCCTAGCTTGTCATTTTTTAGAGGCAGAAACAGACGCTCCGAAAGTGGAAGCAATTTGCCCAGAGTCAGTGGCCGAGGAGAGATGACAATCCAATCTTCCCTCACACCAGGTGTGGAACTGGGTGAGTCACTTGGGTTCTTTGAGTCTCAGCTTCCTCATCAGTCAAATTAGGCCAATAATTCCGACCTCCCAGGGTCTTCGTGAACAAGGACTGAAACAAGGGTAAAAGTGAAAGCCCTTAATGTTATTTGTGATTACAATGATCCAGAAGCCTTTGCCAGAGGTTGTCCCTGATCTGTTGACACTTAGGGTCCAGCACAGGCCTGAGAGATTCTGTAGTCCCTGGAAATAATGGATGAAAGCCCAGGAATCGCTGGGTCACCCGGGGTCCCTTCTAGGAGTATAATTAAAGGCGCTGGGAGGCTCCATTTCCTCCCTCGGCGACTTCCAGCGTGCTTACCCACACACATGCGCCCGATGATGCGGCAGCCGGCGATGGAGGCGTGCACCACAGGGATGGTATCAGCAAGCTCACCCTCGAACACACTGCAGGGACAAGGACTCGGTGGTCACGGGGCTGGGGGGCCTGAACCCTCCCTCTGCCCGAGCCCCAGACTCCCAAGTACTCCTCCCAGCCACCCACCCACACACTGCCCACGGGCCCCGGGCTCCCGCCGCACCTGTAGAAGTTCTCCGACCCTCCGATGGCCACCAGGCAGTAGGTGTTGGTAAGTTTAGCAAAGCAGCCGATCTCACAGTTGTTCTCGAACGACGCTCGGACCGCCATGAGGCCTAGGGGCTGCGGGACAGGGAGCTCAGGGCCAGCGGATCCTCTCCCGGGACAGGGTGCTCCAGCTTCGACCCTGGGTCCGGGTCCGGGTCCCGCGGCCTCCGCGCCTCAGGCCCCGCCGCGACCCCGCCCCTCTCGGCCCCCAGCCCTCGGGGCCCGCCCACCTAGCCCCTCCAAACACGACAGCCCCGAATCCTTCGGCCCCCAACCCTCACGACCCAGGGCGTCCGGAGCTAACCCTGCCGGTGTCTCGCCACAACCGCTCACCACGTAAACGAAACCTCCGCACGCGCAAGAGGCCTCCTCGGCCCTCGGTAGGTTTCCGTTTCCGCCTCCTCCCTGGGAGACTTCCGAGAGAACGCGGCGCACGCTGCCACGCATGCGACCACTCTAGCGCCAGCCTCTGGGAGCACTCTATGGCTGCAAGTGGTCCTGTCTCTACCCCGCCTGGCCCCGCCTCCAGCAGGCTCGCATTCATTCATTTATTCATTCAGTCAGGAGCTTTGTAGGAGATAATATCGACCCAGACCTGTGCTGGTTGGATGTGAGGCATCAGAATGGAGGAGCCAGGGATGTCTCGCAGAAGATGGGTTGATGATGGAGTTATATCTTAGTTCCCCCACCAGGCATCGAACCCGCGCCTCCTGCATTGGAAGCGGGAAGTCTTAACCACTGGACCGTCAGGGAAGTCCCAGACGGAGTTATACCTTGAAGTAAAGCCCGAGGAGGAAGAGCAGGTGTGGGAGAGGTGAGGGACAGAGTGAGGTGTCGGACAGATGCCCAGGCCGGATCTGGAGCCCAGGGGAGACTGAAGGGCTGAGATGTGGAGCTGAAGCCTGGGGTGGATGAAGTCACCCACGGAGAAGGTGTCCATCACGGAGAAGTAAGACCACGACAGAGGCTGGAGAAGGAGGCGCGGCCAGAGGATGAAAGGAAACCATGCTGAAGAAGGTATTGGAGAGGAGAGGATGGACGAAGCCGGGTGTCAGGGAGGGTCCAGAGTGGGCAAGGGTGTAGGGGCTGATGGGCAACCACTTTCTGCCTCCCTCCCCCACCCCCGACCCCGCCCCGCCCGCAGATGGTGGCAGTCAAGAGACCTGCTCTGGTGGACGGATGAACTTGGCCCCCATTTTGTACAAAAGCCCCAGGGTCTCGCAGAATGTCACTCTCAGCGAGGACAGAGGGAAGCTTGGAGCCCCTTTCCTCCCCACCCCCCAGCCCTCCTGCAGCCGTCCACTCTCCTTCAAGGACCTCTCCATAGTTTGCCTGAATGGTGCCCTTCCCCTGTCCCCAACCTGCAGTTTCATAACTCTGCCTTCTCCAGGATACACCAGGCTGCTGCTGGGTCATAGCATGTCTGCTTTTATTGATTTGTATCATGTATACTGTCCCAGGCAGGTCGCAAGCTCAGGAAAAGGACCTACATCTGACAGAGCCTATACTTCTAGGGACACTCAGCAAAATGAGGCTGGTATGTGTGTGTGTGTGTATCCACGTCCTCTCCATCCTCCCAGATTCATCTCAGACCCACTCATTCAGTCCTCTCCATGGTCTCTCTTCAGCTGGTTCCCTCTACCAGGAATTCCTCTAACCCTCGCCTCCATCTATCCAAGTCCTTCCCACCCTTCAAGGCTTGGCTCAAAGGCTGCCTCCTCTAAGAAACTTTTCTCACCACTCCATCATCACCACCATTTGCTGGCCTTCATTCTCTACCACCTTCTGTCACTGGTTAGCCTTTAATTAGATACACCAGTCGTTTATGCATTGAATCCTTGTCTCCCAGGGACTGAGTCTGATTCATTTCTCAACCCTATGGCATGTCCAGCACAGGACTGGGTACACAGCTTAGGTACAAAAAGATACTGGTTGGTGCATGCATGCCTCTGTGTGTGTGTGTGTGTGTGTGTGTGTGTGTGTGTGTGTGGTTGTGTGTATATTTATGGTCTGTGGATCCTAAGGGGTCTACGGTGTGCACCGAATGTAACCATTCATTTACCCAAATGACATTTATTGAGTACCTATAACTAGAATCCTGAGTGTTTTGGTTTATCACATGGACTGCATCTGTGGGTGTAGTTTGTGGGTGTGAAACCTGTCAGTGTGCAGTGTATATTGTGCAGGCATTTGGAGCATCTCTGTTATTATGTGGATTTTGTGTGCATGGGGACATGGGAACTGTTGATATTTTGTGTCCTGTCTGTGCAAAAACACGATCTTAAGAAATTAAGAGTCAGAGACACAGATTTGAGCCGCTGTCACTTACTCGGACCTGATTCCAAGCAAGTCATCAAACTCGCTGGGTCCCAGCTTCTAAATTTATATTATAGGGAAGATAATATCTATGATCCTAGAACTGTACACCTACTAGAGCTCTATCTCGTAGGGTATTGTGAGGATGAAGGATGAGAAGTAACTGGTGAGAAGGGCTCAGCACAGTGACAAACGTGGGTTCCATTTCCCCACATGTGTGCATGTACGTGTGTGAGCAAGAATCCCAAGCCCAAGGAGTGTCTAACCTGGGCCTCTAGACTCCCTCTCCTCCCTATAAGGCCCCTGCTCGAGCTCCCACCCCAGAGTCTGGGACCTGAGCCAATCTAGAGTCACAGTGGATGGAGGACGGACATGTCCTTTCTGGGAGCAGGACTACAACTGAAAGCGGCTTTGGAGCAGCTTGGACTTGGACTTGTTGTACTGAATAATGAGGTCCAGTTTGCTGTGGCCCAGGGTCAGCCATTTCTCATCCCCAGACAGGCCACTGCTACTGCCATTGCGCTGGCCACCTGTGGGGCCCCTGGGGAGGCCAGGCTCAGGTCCCTGCCTGGTGCCCTGTAACTGATGATACTTGGTGATGAGGTCCAGCTGGCTGTGGCCCAGAGTCAGCCGCTTCTCATCCCCAGAGTCCACTCCAGGCTTTCTTCCAGGGCTCGGTCTGGGGAGATCATTGGACCCAGGCCCCTCACCCCGGAATGGGCCAAACTTCATGATGAGGTCCAGCTGGCTGTGTCCCAGGGTCTGCCGTTGTTCTTCTTTACCCTGCTTGCCAGGCCTGGCCAAGGAGTTGGCTTCAGGGGGCACTCTGGAGCCCCCAGCCTTGGGGGACTGTACCTGGAGGTCCAGTTGGCCATGGCTGTGCTTTGGGGACAGCCTCTTGTCCTCTGGGGTCCGATTGCCAGGCCTGGGGGAACCTGACTCAGGGGGACCCCTGGCATCCTGGGCCTGGGGCAGGGGATCCAGCTGGTTGTATCTCTGATTTGAGGCCAACCTCCTGTCCTCTGGGGCCTGCTCACTAGGCCAAAGGGAGCCTGAGATGGGGGTCACCCCAGAATCAGGGCCCCCTGCTTCTCGTGCCCTGGGGAAGGGGACGAGGAGATCCAGCTGGCCATGGCTCTGACTCAGAGACACCTTATTCTCCTCCACTGCCTCCAGGGCTGTGCCGGGTACCCAGCGGCCTCGTGGGGGGCTAGGCTCCTGGCTTCCTGTGACCCCATTCTCTGGGAGCCGGGACAGAGCTGAGACGCCCCGGGGAAAGGAGAGGAGGGGGCGAGGGTGAGCAAGCAGAGGTGACCCCCCTCCCAGGGTCACAGGGCTGGTGCTACTGGGGTTGAGGGCAGGGGAGGACTGGGACCAGGGGGACGCCCCCAGCTTGCTCAGGTTGGCCCTGTAGGGCCCAAGCAGGGGGCCGTGGTTAGGGTCTGAGAGCTGGCACTGCAGGGAGGGCTGGCCATCGGCCTCACAGCGGGCAGGGCCCGGGGAGGAGGACCCCATAGCCATGTCACTGCAGCCGCCGCCTCTTGGCTGAGCTGGGTAGGAGGAGTGACCCATGCGAGGTGAGCCCTTGATGCTGCTGAGGCTGGTGCTGGAGCACGACAAGGACATGGTGCTGGGGATGCTGGGCCCGAAGGACCGGGCCACTGGGGGAGGGCACGGCACCCTGGGAGACAGGGGATCTTCACCTCCGCAGAAGCCCTCCACGGGCCGGGACTCGGCATAAAGACAGCGGAACTCCCGGTCAAAGTCTTCCACGATGCGGCCCCTCAGCTGCAGCACCATGCTCGTGTGGGCCTGGCTGCAAAGCCAGGTGAAGCTGGGGGCAGAGGGTCAGGGTCAGGAGGCAAAGTGCAGGACCTTGGGGCCAGGCAGGAGTCACAAACAGGGGAGCAAGATAAAACCACCAGCACCCCTAGGGCCCAAGTGAGGGGCAGAGCTCTGACTCCAGAGTCTGTTCTAGCCCTGGCTCAGCTTAGTGGACTTCGGCATGTGGTTTCACATCTCAGCCTCAACTTCCCCATCTGTAAAATGGACCAAAGGCCAGGTTCCCTGAAGTCCCTCCAATTCCGAGGTGCAAGAGTTATTTTCTATGCCAAGGGCATTAAAGTAGTCCTTCCACAGAGTGAGCTCCTCCAGGGCCCAGCCCAGGGCTGTCTTGCTCCCCACACTGGCCCCTGGGCCCTGCACCATGCCTGCCACATGGCGGCTGCTCAGTTCATGGTGGAAGCGATGGATGAAGAAAGGAAAGTTCAAAGCTGCCAGGTCCCAGGCACCCTCGCAAGCCGGTGGCTCAGCCCCAGGCACCCTCCCCGCCATCCACTTGCTCACCTGTAGCTGCCTGCTACCACCTGCTCACCGTCAATGATGGCGAACTTCTCCAGGGCCTGCCCCGTGAAGCGGCGGCCTGCCTTGCTGCAGTATGTGTTCCCACACGTGCTCCGCACACGCATGTTCTGGGCCAAGGAGGGAGGGAGGTTGGGAATCACCTTTAGAGGACAGGGCTCAAGCCATGTCTAAATCCCCTGGGGTCTCTGACCCAAAACAGCTATAGGAGAGCCCGGCCTCCCACTCCCATTGACCCCCCATGCTCACGAACCACCCGACTGACTCTCCTGCCCTCCCTGACTCCACACCCCAGTTCCTGCCCCCGTCCCTTGCTGACCCGTAGGTGCCCTCCATTGAGGTCCATCTTGTAGCACATCTCCAGGAAGTGCCTCAGGTGTTCCTCGGCCAGAAGCAGGTAGACGGGGACACCACGCCAGCCCGAGGCCTCCATGAGGTCACACAGAAGCTCCATGTCGGTGAAGATGTCCATTACCACAGCCACCACCTGGCGGGGGTTGCGGGGGGGAGCTCAGCCCTGCCCGGGGCACTGCCGAGGCCAGGGGTAGAGGCTAGATCCCCGGAGACAGCACTGGACTGAAAAGCAGGAGGCCAGAGCCCATGAGAACACCTGAACTGGGAGGGCTTTTAGTGGTGACCCAGCCTGGGGGTTCCTGACTTGGAAGCTGGGGGGTTTCACTGTCTTGAAGCCCAGAAGGCTGTTTGAAAGTTTTTGTGTGCATTTTTCTAAGGACGGTTTGTTTATCTGTCATCTGATTCTCAAAGAGGTCTGTGGATCAGCTGTACCAGTCTAAAGGTCTACTCTACAGATGGGAAGACTGAGGCCCAGAGGGGGAAAGAGTCAGAAGCAAAACCCAGACCCCACTTCCCAGGCTAGCACCTCACACTCCCCCCACTAGCTCAAGCTGTAGCTCTGGCTGTCTGTCTGAGGCTCCCTTCTCACGGATCAGAGCTGCAGGCCAGTTACTGGGGTCTTCAGTGCCCTTTGCTAGACCCACCTGTTTCCCTGAGAAGCTGCAGAGATCTGCTGTGACCTCTTACAACTGGGACCAAGTTTTCTGCTCGGTGGAGAGGCGGGGCTTGCAATATCTGCCAAGAGAACCTCCTCTCCCAGTCCAGGCTGAGAGGCAGGAGGTGCGGAGCAAAGCACTCCAGCTCTGGAGCCAGACAGAGCTGGGTTCGAACCTGCACTCTGCTACTTCCTAGTGCTATGACCTTAGACGAATTCCTTCACCCCTGGGAGCCTCAACTTCCTCATCTGCTAAATGGAGATAGTGATAGCTACCTCTCAAGAGTTATGGGGAATTTAATGTGAAAATACTCAACACACAACAGAAGCTCAGTAAATGTTCCTCTCCTGCTGCCTCCTTAACAAACAAAGCCATTGGGCCACAGGGGGAGGAAGCACTTCCCAAGATCACTCTGAGAGTCAGTGACAGCCCAGAGTGGAAGCTTGGCTCCTGACCCAGAGGTGGAGGGTCTAGACGGGAGGATGAGAAACCAAAGCATTGAGGGATGCCCTGGTCCATGGCACAGGCCTGGCCACAGGTGAGGGGAACAGGACAAGCAAGAAAGATCAAAGGGCAGGGGTGATGACAGCAGCCATCTCACTAATAACCCCATTCCCTGTGCCAGTCGGGTCTGGCCCTCCCCTGCCTGGGACATAGGTAGACTTGCCAGGGAGGCTCTGGAGGTACCAGCAGGATGCCAGCATCCTGGCTCCTAACATCTGCAGCAGGTACCCTCAGGGCTGCTCCCCTAGCAAGAGCACTGAGTCTAAGCCACCCCAAACTCTGCCTAGGGTCATCTGATCCATCTCCCTGCCTCCTGAGTCAGAGGCCAGGCCTCCAGGAGTGAGGCTGTGCTAGTCTGTAGCTGAAGGCTTCCCAGGTACCAACACCCCACCTGCTCTGCCGCTTCCCTTTCTCCTGAGCCCTGCTCCCCATCCTTGAGCCCAGCAGCTTCCGCTCCTCTTTCCTTTGGGTGCAGAGCTAAAAGCCCAGCCCTCAAGGCCATGCTGAGGCCCAGGCACCAGTGCCCCTTCCCCTGCTTCAGGCCAGTGGAGATACAGTGCACAAAGTGAGGTGCGGTTGGGACCATTTGTCAGGAGGCAGGGCTGTGCCTGGGGCCCGGGGCCTGAGTCTAGAGCCCTTTCCCTCTCCCTGAGCCCCGGGTTCCATTTCACCAACTGACTGGAACTCCTGAGTAAGTCCCAGTCCCTTTCTGGCCTCAGTTTCCTCCTCTGTAACTCAAGGGGGTGGCTCAGATGCTCACCAAGGTTGGGGTTCTTAGTTTGGGGATCACAGACCTTTTCGAGAATCTGATGAAGGCCATAGGCCCTCTCCCCCAAAAGAGAGAGGATCCCCCTCTGCAATGAACACCACTTTGCACGTGTTTTCAGGGTGTTTGTGGAGTCCCTGAGACCCATCCCCTGTTCTAAGCGTGTTCATAATGTCCTCGAGTGCCAAGAGGTTACCAAGGTAAACAAAACACGCCCACACTCTAGGAGCTTGTGATGTGATGGGGGCAGAGGTTCTCGTCCCAATGCTGCCCCCAAGCTGCTGTGTGGCCACACTTCCCCTCCCTGGGCCTCAGTTTCCACATCTGTGAAATGAATGTCTGAAGAGACGAGGCCCTTACCGTGCGGGCCTGGCTGAAGAGGAAATGCAGAAGGTTCTTGATGCTCTTGGCTTTGTTCCGCTGGAAGTGGATCACAGCCTGCGTGGGCCTGAAGCCCGTGGCCCGTGGCACCTCGGGCCAGCCCAAGTCCAGGTCCGGGGGGTCTACGTCGGAGGCCAGGGGGAAGTAAGTGCCGGAGGTGACTTCGGAGAGCAGGCTGAGGGGGTCAGGCCCGGCAGCCCCTGGCCCCACGGCCTCGCCTAGCTCAGAGCCCCCGCGCGCATGGCTGGTCATGTAGTCCACATCCAGAGGGCTCAGGAAGGGCAGCTCCCGCTCCTCGGAGAGGACCCGCAGGTAGGCAGCCTCTCCCCGCTCCAGGAGGGCATCGGCCGCCAGCCGGGCTGCCTCGCTGTGCTGGAGCACCCGCGATGAGCTCTCCCGCCACCGCTGCTGCTTCAGCTCCTCCACCCGGCACCGCAGGGGCCCCGCCATGCCCTGAGCTCCCAGCGCCTCCGAACACGCCTGCCCACCGGCTACCCTCACCCTCCAGCAGGCTCCATGGCCTGCACCCCGGGCTGGCCGCAGCAGGAGGAAGATACCAGCAGAAACTGCCTCCCACCCGCCTGCCCTTTGTCAGAGCCACGCTCCACCCCGTTGCCCCCGGCCTCGGGAACCTGTTGGGTCAGCCTCACATGTCCGCCTGCTGTTGGGACTCGCCCGCCCGCCGCCTGGGGAAAGGGAAGGTCCTTACTCAGCACACACTCCCTCCGCCACCGCAGCGTCACCTGCTGCATCCCCACCAGGCTCCCAGCAAGTTTCCTCCAAACCCTGCCCTTCCGGAGTCCCAGTGAAAAATGCTGTCCCACCCCTGAAAAATTCTGTTCCGGATGTCTGCGTTTCCACCACCCTCAGCTCTGGGGAAGCTCTTGACCTGGTGGCGCCAGACCCCAGCCTTTCTCCCCTCCTCGGGGGCTGAGTATTAAATGGTTAGTGAGAAAGTTGGTTGAGAGGATCGGGGGACACACTGCATGGTCTGGAGGCAAACAGCAGGCCAGTTTCCGTTCTCTGCCCCCATCAAGGGCCTTAGTCCCGGAGTCCTCAGGAGCAGGGTGAGGCTTTGCGCTGGAGAAGGGGGCTCAGCAGATGGCAGCTAGCTGGGAAGGCAGGCCGGGCAGAAGTGGTCACAAGGGTGCCAGCCCCACCTTTCTGTGGAGGGACGAGGTCCCATGAGGGTGGCCGGGACAGCAGAAGACCTAATGCCATGTCTCAACGACCCCGTTTAGTACTGGCTGCACTTGCTTTAACTGATCTGTGATCATGTCCAGATCAGACACAGGTTCCTCAATGCCCACAAAGCTTCACTTGGGGCCCAATGCATGCACAGCGGGGCTGGTGCTGGCGAGGGGATTTAGGGGCTCCCTGCGTCAAGCTGGGCCCTGGGACTAAAGACGAATGGGGCTTTGTCTCTGAGGATCCTAGAGGGGCCAAGGAGGGGCAGGGGCAGAGATCAGAGCCCCGGGTACTCTAAGGAGGCCCTTCCCTGGGCGTGGGGAGGCTGCGTGAGGGGCAGGGGGAGGAGTAAGTGGAGCCAGTCTGTGGGAGGGTAACAAGCCACGGGGGTAGCCGAGGTGTCAGGGCCTTATCTCTGGATTTGTTTAGGGGGAGGACAGAGCCATATCTGGGTCAGAGAAGCACTCCTGGGAGGGGAGGAGTCATGCTTCTGTGTTGCTGAGTTCCTGTGCTTATCCCTCAGTGTGTATATGTCTACCTGACAGTACATATTTTTGGATCTTTTAAAAAATTATTTTTAATTAACATAAAGTTTACCATCTTAACCATTTTTAACTGTGCAGTTCAGTGGTATTAAGTACACTCATATTGCTGTGCAACCGTCACCACCATCCATCCCCAGAACTTTTTCATCTTTCCCAACTGAAACTCTGTACCTATGAAAGGCTAAGTACCCTCCTCACCCCCTGATAGCCACCACTGTACTTTCTGAGTGTGAATTTGACTACTCTGAGTACCTCACGTAAGTGGAATCATACAGTCTTTGTCTTTTTTGTGACTGGCATATTTCACCTAGCATACAGGTTCACTCATGTTGAAGCATGTGACAGGATTTCCCTCCTTTTTAAGGCTGAATAATATTCCATTGTGTGTACATACCACATTGTTTATCCATTCACTCACTGATAGTCACTTGGATTGTTTCCACCTTTTGGCTATTGTGAATAATACTGCCTGAACATGGGTGTACAAAGTTGGCTCTGTATTTTGTAATATTTCCGTCCATGCCCACATTTGTATTAGATTCCATTTTTTTAAGTAAAAAAAACACTGAATATTGACAATTTCACGTGGCTCAACTCAGCATAGACAGGAACACCTCAGAGATATTATGGGTTCAGTTCCAGACCACCGCAATAAAGCAAATATTGATATCTCAGTAAAGTGAATCACACAATTTTTTTGGTTTCCCAGTGCACACAGAAGTTACGTTTACACTATACTATAGTCTATTAAGTGTGCAATAGAACTATGTCTAAAAAAACAATGTACATACCATAATGAAAAAATACTTTATTGCTAAAAAATGCTAGCCATCATCTGAGAACTCAGGGTTGCTACAAACCTTCAGTTGGTAAAAAAAAAAAAAAAAAAAAAAAAAATGCAGTATCTGCAAAGCACTGTATAGTGAAGTACAATAAGATGAGGTATGCCTGTACACTATACCTATGCATTACTATACACCTGGGCACGTGTGTACATTACATACTGTCTATTTGTGACGTTTGTGTGTCTGCTTGGCTGTCTTCAAGTATCTAGCTGCACATCAGTGTATATTTACCTGCATGTGCATCTGTGTATGTTCTCGTGTATGTGTCTGGGTGCATATCTGTGTGCATGAATGTCTGCGTGGCAGGGGTGGTCTTTGACCCTAACATTGGACTGTGGTACTAAGTGTCTGTACAAGGGAGCTCAGCTGAGAGGGGCAAGGATGGGAAGACTGAGTTGAAAAGGGCTCCAAGGGATCCCGGATACCCTGATAATAAAAGCGTATAAATCAAATGAAATCCCCCAGGGCTGCAGGACTGTCCACCCGTCCTATGGGCTGAGTGGGTAAAGGGCAATGGGAGGGCAGACAAGTATATCCTAGCCTTGGGGCTGAGTCTAGGGGTGGGGACCCAGGGTAACGAGAGCCATACAGATAGCTAAGCCCAGACCCTGGATGCAGTGGGTCGGGCACAGCCCCCTTAATAACTGTTATTAAGAGGAAGAAAATTATTTTCCTGTCCAGGGGGTGTGTCAGGCGCCTGCCTGGCATCATTCTGCTATCCTAGGGGCCATTTAGCCTTGTCTGTTCTTTCTTAGAAGCTGAGTGGCACCTGGGCAGGTGAATGTCGTGTGGGGCTGGTGGGAGCAGAGGCTGGGCTGCAGCCCTTCAGTTGCAGGCTGCTCTGATGCCAACACTGCCACACACCTTTACTGTGGCACCTCTGGGTCAGGGGAGACAGGATTCCTGGGAGGAGCAGCCAGGGCTAGTAGGGGCGCCAGAGTGTGCCTAAATCCCTTGAATGAAGGCAAAGTGACCTAAGAGCCTGACACAGGCACAAGTCGTGAGGATTCCCAGAGACTGGCTCGAGCTGGGTATTAAAGGATGAGACAGATTTTGAGACGTGCAGGGTGGAGGGCTGGGCGTTCCAGGCTGGAGGACTAGAGGGGCGGGGGCCTGCCTCCTGAAGGTGTTGCAAGCAGCAGTGCAGGGAAAGGGCTGCCGGAAAGGCCGTCTGGAGCCACACCCTGAAGAGGGCCTTGCTGAGGCCCAGAGGTTGGCAAGACCGTCGAGCGGGATTTTAGGATAACTTAGGAAGCAGGCCCCCGGGGGCAGGGTGGCCCAAAGCAGGAGTCCCAGAAACAGCCCAGATGGTGTGGGTGGCTGTTCTTGAGCGCCACACAGGCCTTCAGGAGGCCACACTGGCTCTGGAACTTCATGGGTGAGCCAAACAATCACAACTCTGAGTCACGGTGGCGTAATCTGTAAAATGGGACCAACACCATCTCCTTCACCAGGTGGTTGTGAGGAACAAGTGGACTACTCTGTGTCAAGTGCCTGACTGAGAGGATGAGGAGCTCAGTACCTGCTGAATCTAGAGCTTCTCCAGCCATGAAGGGGCGGGGGCTCGGTGAAGGCCTGACAGCAAACGAAGCAGCACCACGGAAGCTCCTTCGGGTCCGTCTCCGGCCTCTTCCAGACCAAAGGCCAGCCCTGAAGGGGAACATGGCCCTGGGCTATGTCAGTGGAGTGTGGCTCTGAGACTTGGCCTCTCATCCCAGCTCACAGGAGTCAAGGTCCTCTCTCCACTCTGCATACACAGACGAGCACTGGGCAAGTACGATCACAAGGAATAAGGATTTTGGCATTCTGCTTTGGAAAGGTGACTGTGTCTGGGTCTACACGGTAATGATGGGGTCTCACCCTTTCCCCCACGTCCTTCCCTCCACCCCCTCTACCCATCCGTCCACCGTATTCCATCCCACAGTGGGAGACCTGTCCCCACTCCCCATGTTTCCATAAGGGGAGAGAATTCCCACTCCACTCTCCCGGAGGGGAAGGGTGAGAGGACCACTCCCTAAATCCTCACAGGCTTCATCCTCCCCAGAGGAGGGGAATGGCTTGGCTACATTCTCCAATCCGCTTTATCACAAATACTGGTAAAGCCCCCATTTTGATGTCCATGTGTCTGTCTCTTATTTTTCAGTTCATTCTGGACTTGGGAGGGGAAGAAGACATATTAGCCATTGATCTCTTAAGCCCCCAACATTATTGATCCAGCCACGTCTCCCTCCCCATCCCCTCTCCCTCTGCCCATTCAGTCCACCCAACATATATCTAATGCTTACTGTAGGCCAGCACTGTGGTCCCAAAGATGAGTAAGACTTAGTCTGTGCCCTGGAGGAACTCAGTTTAGTGGGGAAGGCAGACTCAGAAATAATTATAAGCCACAGAATAAGCTGAGGTATAAACCAGTTGCTTGGGGTTTAGAGCTCATGAGTCATTCTGGAAGCTTAGAGGAACCATGTTCCACCCTCCACCCCCAATTAGAGTACAGCCCTGTTGTAGGCTCTTTCTCAGATGGTGACTGGGAGGTGAAGGAACTGTTTCTGGCCACGGGGAGAGAGAAAAAGAGGGGAGAAGCAAGCCAGCACAGGTCAGTGATTCTGGTTCCCGACTGTGAAGACTTGAGTGAGCCTCTCAAGGCTTCGGCCTCCCATCTGTAGAGCAAGAGGCTGGAGGTCTCCAAGTCCCTTCTAGTGCTCACATTGTGTTCTATCACTTTTTGATGTTACGGGTCAGTGCTTGAAGATTCCCTTCCCGGAAATCCCCGGCCAGGATCTCCAGGACCTTTTCTCGCCTCATCAGAGGGATGGAGGCCCTTGACCTGGGCAGGGTCTGGGCCCTTGGGCTCAGCAGCGTGGCTTGAGGGAAGTCCCCTGGAAGCCACAGAAAACTTGTGAGGGGTGGTTATCACCAGGGCGGAGTGAGGGGGTAGAAGATCATGGCCAGGGGCCTGAGGTCTGGCCTATCCTCCCTAAGGCCAAGTCCATGGTGTCAGTGGTCAGGGCACAGTGGGATGCAGTGGGAGAAGGCTGAAGGGGGCAGAACCAGGGTAGCAAGTAAAGGGCTGCTCCCAAGGGAAGAGTTCACTTTGGGACTGTCGGGTTCTTGGCCCACAAACTGCCCACTCCCCTTCCTTCCCCACCTCACCCCAAGCGCTGATAAACTCTAGGTTCCCCGGGCATGGAGACCAGTGTGAGCTCCCTTCCCTCTGGGCCCTCACCTCAGAAATCACTTGCCCCCAACCTGTCCTCCAATCTCTGGTCTCAGGAAAGGCTTCCCTCCTCCCCTCCAAAGCCAGGCCCTTGTTCTCCAGACCAGGCTTCCACTTCCAGAGGGATCTAACCCTAATTCCTCACGTTTGAGAGACGCTTCCTACTCCACTCATTGTTTTACACTTAATCAGACTCCTCCGCACCCCCATGCACATCTTCAGTTCTTTCCTGTGCTGAAAACACCTGCTCTCCTATCTCCTGCCCGATTCTTCTCCGTTTCTTCTCATCTAGGCACCTCCCAAGATACCACAACTGTTGCCATAACCGGCTCTCAAAAGTCTTGTTCTTGGGGCTTCCCTGGTGGCGCAGTGGTTGAGAGTCCGCCTGCCGATGCAGGGTACACGGGTTCGTGGACCGGTCCGGGAGGATCCCACTTGCCGCGGAGCGGCTGGGCCCGTGAGCCATGGCCGCTGAGCCTGCGCGTCCGGAGCCTGTGGTTCGCAACGGGAGAGGCACAACAGTGAGAGGCCCACGTACCGCGGAAAAAAAAAAAAAAAAAAAAACCTCTTGTTCTTGGAAGAATCTAAAGCCCTTAAGCTCCACCCACTTACCCCCGGTCCTATGCTCTGCAGCACACAGCCTTAAGAGCCTCCTCCTCCTGGAAGGCTCCACCCACACCGCCCACGCCTGGCTTTTTGATTCTGCCTCCTACGCTGGTTCCTAATCTCTTCCTACCCCGTCCCCACCCTCCCCCGGTGGATGCTTTCTCCCACGCCCACCCCACTCCCTTTTCTACCCTCCACATTTCGTCTCTGGGAACTCATCCAGTTTCATGACTTCAGGTGTCCCTTCTATACCCAAGACAGGGCCAAAGTCCTTGGCCCCGAGGTCATCATCATCCCCCAAGGTCCAGGCCTGCCCTATGCCCTTGCCCTCCCTGATGCATCTTCCGTCAGACCAGCTCCCCATAGACACAACCAACATGCACCAAAGAGATGGGGTGGGGCTTGAAGACATGAGACTGGTCAGCTTCGCTATGTAAGTGGTTTCTTGCACCGGTAAGTGGTTTCTCCTCAGTGGACCTGCTTCCCTAGTGCATCATGGGGGCAATAATCCCTGCCCCATCTCATAGGATAATGTAATTAGCACCCGAAAAAAACCACAATGCAAAGAAGATTCTTCTTTTCACGCTCCTGTCTTCTGCTAGACATCACCATCTCCCTGCTTCCAGGAGAGCCCTGAACAGCTTTCTTCAGGCTTCAGGTTCAGTGAGGCATCCAGTCCTGACGATTTTATCCCCTGCAATGCCTCTGGGGTTTGAACTTCCTCTGAATTTCTACAATCGCTCCCAGGCCTTCAAGCCTAGATGGCTAGAATCCTTCCTGACTGCACCCATCCACCCTGCACGCCGCTGTGCACCTGCACTCCCATCAGGTCACAGTCCCTGCCACATGCAGCGTTACCCAGGCTTCCCTGAGCCGTGGCCCCATCTGGATCTCGGCAACCTTTTCTTCCCTGGCAACCGACTCAGCTGCTCCACTCGAGTCTGAAGTTTCCTGCTCCGTGCCGCGGATCCTCACTTCCTATTTTTCTTTCCAGCTACCTAAACCTTGCCCATCCTTTATGTTCCAACTCCTCGAAGGCTTTTCTGAACCTTGAACCTGAACTCCCTTATTCTGACTTTTCCTGTTAGTATGTGTATGCGCCCACAGAAGCCCACATGGCTGGAATACTGCTTTAGTTTTCCTTTTACTTTTTTTGTGTGTGTGTGGTATGCAGGCCTCTCACTGTTGTGGCCTCTCCCGTTGCAGAGCACAGGCTCCGGACGCGCAGGCTCAGCGGCCACGGCTCACGGGCCCAGCCGCTCCGAGGCATGTGGGATCTTCCCGGACCGGGGCACGAACCCGTGTCCCCTGCATCGGCAGGCGGACTCTCAACCATTGTGCCACCAGGGAAGCCCCTCCTTTTACTTTTTAATGTAGCACAACTGACCCTTTCCCCATCTAGTACTCCTTTTCTAGAACTAAAAGCATTGGACTTGGGTGTCAGAACCGCCTGAGTCCGCATGCAAGGTAAATCTGGGCTTCCCTGAGCTTCAGTCCCCCTCAGCAGTAACAAGAACTTATTAATAACACTTACCTCACAGAACTGTCACTGAGGATTAAATGAGATACTAACTGAAAACGCCAAGCAGCATCTGGCGCAGAACAGAAACACAAAAAACACTGGCTGAAGTGTAGCCTGGGCTTTAATCTCAGCTTGATGTAAGAAAGCAATACTTGCAATTTTTAAAATTTTAGGCAAATCTGAAATCTTAGGGGTACTGTTCACAACATTGTTCAGTGTTTCTCATTTTAAGACCCTATAAGGAAAACATTTGTTTCTTCTGATGAATAAGTATAATTCCTTTCATGTGACAATGGGAAGTACATAACCTTCAGCCTGTCTCATTTCTGCCTTTGGCTTCCAGGGAGCTCAGAGCAAGGTTTTATACTCAGTTGCAGATTTCCTCACTGACCTGTGGGAAGCAGTGTGGGGTGGGGAGAGAGCAAGGGCTCCAGGGATGAAGATGAGGGCTGGGCACTCTAGGCCCCTTCTTACCCTGGTTCATCTTCCAGGCCTCTCTGAGCTGTAGTCCCGTCTCGTCTCTTGTGTAAAGGGGATAAGAATCAGAAGAACAATACCTGTTTTACAAAACTGCTGCGAGACAATGCACACCTGAGATCACACTTTATAAATTGCTGAAAAAGTCACGTGAAAGTTGGTTATTAGCGGGCTAGGTTTTCTAACCTACCAATACTTGCATCTTATCTCCTTTTTTTTTTTTTTTTTGCGGTACGCGGGCCTCTCACTGTTGTGGCCTCTCCCGTTGCGGAGCACAGGCTCCCAACGCGCAGGCTCAGCAGCCATGGCTCACGGGCCCAGCTACTCCGCGGCATGTGGGATCCTCCCGGACTGGGGCATGAACCCGCGTCCCCTGCATCAGCAGGCAGACTCTCAACCACTGCGCCACCAGGGAAGCCCTTATCTCTTAAACTGTGTTTCAATTGTTTTGCAGTTTTTACACCTGTGTCTCATAATTTGCTGTGATCCTTTCTGGACATATACAGAGTACAAATAAAGTACAAAATTATTCCTAGAGAGCAATCTCCCTGAGAGCAAAGAAAACATGTCTTTCACTTGTTCTGTATAATAACAATTTGCAATAGAAAAACGTTTAGCTAGAGCAAGAACATCTGGCTTTCCTTCCTATTCGAAGGCCAAAGGAGGTACTTCGTACTGAATTGTTAAAATAAGCTGAACTGTAGTACAGACTGAGAGAATGGTCCAGAAAGGGGCTTTTTGTTGGGCTTGTATAGATAATGATTGGTGATTTAGTCATTCATTCCTTCTTTCATTGATCAAAGCTTACACTGATGCCTACTAAGGTCCAGCCATGCTGCTGGACGCTGGAGAAACAAAGGCAACTGATCCAAACACCAATGCCCACTCTGAAGGTGCTCACAGTGCAGGATGGAGAGTGGGTATGTAAAAAATAGTTCCTCTGGAGAACACTGCCTGGGGTGAACAGGAGAGGGTAGTATTAGGGGACGTGTGTAATTTCTTTAGTCAGAAGAGCGGACAGGATTCCAGGCAGAGAAAACATACAGGGTAGTCTCCTCAGGTAACCCCAAGTGGTTCAGTTGCTCAGAAAAGAAATGGGTTAGAGACTCAAAAAGACAAACAAGGATCAAACTAAGAAAAGCCTTGCAGCTTCCAAGGAGCCTGGATTTTATTTTGGGGGGGCGGGTGTAGTCAGTGAAAGATGCCTACGGGCAGGAAGTGAGGGCTTCGGGACATCACAGACATGACAGATCGACTGGCTCTTTGAAACATGGCTGCGTGTCATAAGTTGCAGTGTTTGGTGATTACTCTTCTTATGGAGACAGGACTTGGCTCTGCAGGTGGGGGCTGTCTGCTGCTGGAGGTATTCATATAGGGCCCGTATGAACATAGGCAACTGGGATGTTGAGAAACGGCGTCAAGTTCTGGACCAGGGCTGGACTAAATGACCGCTAACGGTCCTTCCAATCTGAGATGCCATGATTCTAAAGCAAGCCCAGTAGCTGAACTGGTGCTGCAGGCTGGGATCTGTGGCTGGGGAGCTGCCCTGGGCAGCAAATGGGTTAAGGCTCAAATAACTTTTATATATAAATTAATGTGTAGAGTTGAGAGCCAAATCTGTTCCATTAATTTTTCCATCCATTCCAGGAGCAGTTAGGTACACACTGTAAAGTTTATTTTGGTGCATGGTATACTTCACTCCATTAAAAATAAATTAATCAGCAAATTCCTGCCTGGCCCAGCTCTGGTTTATGTAAATAGTGCCCAGCTGTAATGAGTTACAAGGTGTTATTATCTCACACACACAGGAGGCTTCACTCTAGAGCTCCTTGTGCAACAAAAGCATCTTAAATAAACTCAGAGAAGGTGGTTTGATTTGTAATGTTTTCACAGAAGTGAGATATACCTCACCCTTATAGAGTTTCTTTATATGACTCATTTTATAGCAAGTTAAATGAAGGAAGTTTGATGGGGGGAGGGGCAATATGGTTCTCCGCCCCCTTTCTTCAATTTAAAGAAAATTCCCCCAGAGATGACCCACACTCAGAGGGAGGAGGGGACTGGTCCTCAAGTGCCCAGACCAAGGTGGCTCTGCAGCACATGCTCCTCGAGTTGGGAAGGGGGTGGAAGGCTGGGCACGGGGCTGGGTCCTGCGGCGGAGCAACGAAGCCAGGAAGAGTGTGTTCTCCTCTTCTCCCCTTCTCCCCAGTACCTCGTATAAGGGGGAGCCAAGAGAGGAAAAGGCAGCATGTTCCTCACCCAGTTCAATGGGAGTGTGTGTGACAAAGGGACCTTCCTCTTGAGGCCTCTTTCCAAATGACTCAGGATGTGACAAGCCCCCTGGCCATAGAGGCCTCCTGGGTCCCCAAGGTCATGGCCTGGAAGGCTGTACCTTGGCCAGAACAGTGACATCTCCATGAGCTGGAAGCAGAAGCAGCAGCAGAGACCCCCCTGAGCCTCTCCGCCTCCCTGTCTCTAACTGAGCTGGGCAGTGCTCCTCAGCTCGTGGCATCCACCATCCCAGGTAAGTTTCTAAAAGACCCAGGAATAAAGAGCCATGGCAGAGAGAAGTCTCTGTTTCTTTTAATGGCCAACTCAACCCCACAGCTCAACGCCGGAGGACAGGGCGTGGTTACCCGTCTCGACTCAGAAGCATTACAAACTGCTCCTAGGCCACAGTGGGCCCTTGGGGGGGGAAGGGGTGTCCCCTTTCTAACCTACCCCCATTCCCTTCTGTGGCCTTTGGGAAAAGCTGTCAATCGCATGTTTCCTAGAGGGGACCTGGGGAGTGTGGGCAGGGGAGCTCTTTCTCAGGGCTTCTCTTGAGGGAGAGGACACCTTAGAAGGGCTAAGGGTTCTCCCAGCACCGTACCCCACCCAATCAGACTCCTGGGCGTACTAAGAGGAAAATCAACACAAATGGGGCCAGGTATTTGACAGATGCTTTTCAAAGGTCAGTTCAGGCCACTTCCTGGGCCAAACAGCCACCTCTCTTCTGGCAGTTCCTCAGAGCTAGTTGGCCAGCTGTTTGGAGGGACCAGCCCATCAAAGACCCTCGTCGTTGTAAGTTGGGGAATGGGGCTTCAGGATGCTCTGAGGATTCTTCTCCACTAGAGGGCGCCAGCTCACCTCCCCTGTCAGAAGCAGATCCTCACCGTTCATGGAGTCCAGGTACTGTATCTGCAATCAGAAGAACAGGAAACAGGAAAGGGACAAGGGCAGGATGGACGTGAGATGGCACAAGGAACCAGCCTCCCAAAGGAGAGAACGGGGCGGGGGCACGAGGGGCTACTGACCATCCCAGCTCCCAAGCCTGAGGCGGGTGGGGGCGGGGGGGCACGGGTAGTGGTCTCTGATCTCCCGGATTATTTCATTTAAGGGGGTTCGAAGAAACAAGTCACTAAGGAAGCTTTCTCAGGCTTTAGGGAATTCCCCATTGTGCCTCTGAATGGACAAATGTCTGACACACAAGCCCTGACTTTGTGGACCAGAACTGTGTGTCTGATTGCCCATTCAGGGTAGCGATGTTACCCAAGGTGAGCCAATTCCCTTCTCTGAGATTTAAGTTCCCTTGTCTGAGAAAGGGGCCCATAATAGTAACGTGTACCTCACAGGATGAAGGACACTGCTAGTCACTGGAACTTAAAAAAAAAATGTGTATGCTTCTACTGTCCTCTAGTGGGCCCTGACCCCATGGTTAGTGGGCCCCAGCTTCACCCCTCTAGGATGACTGAGGGAGTTTATCCCCCTGAACAATGTGGAGAGGGGACACCTGTGATGGAGAACAGGAGCAGCGCAGGGAGGTGTGGTCGGGCAGTTTTGCAAGAGGCAGGTGCTCTAACAAGTGGCAAGTCTTAGGCGATAAAGGCCACCTCTGGGAAGATTCCCAGGCTTCTGCTGGTAAGGAGATGAATAAGGACAAATGCTTTCAAGTGCACAGGCAAACTCTAGGGCGAGAGCTGGATCAGAGCAGGAGTCAGCACTGGATTCAGAAAGATGAGGCTCCATTTGAGGGTAAGAAGGCAACTGGGGGGAAAGGAGAGGTGGCAGGAGTCCAAAGTCCTCATCTTAGGCCTTGCATCGACTCCCTCTTCCAAGAATTCCTTCACTTCCGCTGCTTTGTTTTTAGGCTGCAGACCCTCACACTCACCCCCAGTCTCTTACACACACCTCAGGTCTGGATTTCCACATGTCTCCAGTGCAAGGAGGTCAACTGACCTGTTATCTCATCTAAAAGCCACTCCTCTTTCCAATTACTCCATTTCTGTCCTTAATGCCACCACTATGCCCATCTCCTGGGTTGAAAATCTCAGCATGATCTCTGACTGGGCCTCAGGCCATCTACCAGACCAACTGGCATCATGGCCCAGGACTAGCCTCCTGGCCTTCCCCGATCCACTCGCTCAGACTTAGTCCCTCCTTTCTTTAGCCTTTCATAGACTCTGCTCCTGTCTGTATACATTGCAGACTGACTTACTCCAGGGTTAGCCTTGTGCCTGACTGGCTTCCTTGCCAAATCATGAGCTGGATCCTTGAGGGCAGGACTGGGTCTTACTAATTTCTGCTTTCTCAACAGAGAGGCTGGTAGAATAGGTGCTCAAAAGGTTTGCTGACAGAACTGGGTCCCCATCAGAGCTCGCTGCTTCCCTAAGAGCTCCATCACTGTTTTCCTAGTGCCTGCCTCTCACTGGGGCAATCTGGGCCTTCTTATTGGTGTGGCAGCCCCTTCCTTCAGGGCCTTCAGAGAGGTCCCAGCTGTGCCCTTGTTGTGGCCCCTGGCACAAGCCCACCGCGGCAGATGGAAAAGTTGGGCTCGTCTCTCAGAAAACACAGCATTTGCTCTGCCAGTTGCTACTCCTGTCTGAGGGCGAGTCGAGTCAACAGTGTGAGTCTCAGAATTCTCTGTGGGTGGGGTCCTCTGGCCACAGTGCCTTCTTCCCGGATCTGGCAGATTTGAAGAACGGTCAAACAGCGGTCCTGGCTTCTGGGGTTCTCTACCCTCTGAAGAGCCTTAGTATGTAGTTTTCCAGTAATCAACCAGCTGGGCCTGCTGGCCCTGTCTTCTCCTTGGAGCCAGAGCCTGGCCTTCCCTCTCCTGGCCGTTGGAGGCCTGAAGGCCGTGACACAGGTGAATAAGAGAATAACTGTGAGGTGAGGCCCCTTTGGCTCCAGGGGCCAGGCCGGTGAAGCAAAGGTGTGACTCATGGGACAGCCTGAGCTGATGAGCGGTCTGGAGCAGCTGAGGCCTCTAGTGGCTGCATGAATCACCCAGCTGGGGGCTCTAGACCAGCTGCACAGCCTGACTCACTGGGAGACCCTGGGAAAGCCTACATGTGCCTCTTCCCTGCCACTCAGCTCTCCCTCATCTATAATGTATGGATTTCCCATCAGTACAGGATCCGGGGGCAGAGAGCACAGGAGTGAATTCTTCCTGGGCTCGAGGAAAACTATGTAGTTAAGCAGTCCTCACCCTGGAGCTTTCTCTTAGAAGCTTTCATGTCAGGGAGCCCTGGGCAGCCAGAGGGGTGAGGAATGAAGCAGGGGAACTCTGCTTGATGACAGATAGCACCCAGTGGGAAGAGGCTTACAGGATGTTGTGGAATGCTGCCTGGAGCCCAATCCTGTTGGAAGCCAGGAGCTGGAAACATGAATCCTGGGGCTCAGAGTGGGTACCTAAGGGGAGCTTTACTGCACCCCATGCTGCTATCTTACAGGAGGACTGTGTGTGCCCAGGATCAGTACGGCACTGCGCACACAGCAGACAGTCGAACGTGCAGTGAATGAGAGGCAACAGGTTTATAAAAGCAGCAGACTTCTCGGTGCCCTTTATTCTTCTATTCCTACTCCCTGACCCCTGACCTGGCTCATGGCTGGATCCACAGAAGGTGTTCTTGATCGGTGCCCACTGCTGACATGATCTGGTCAGAATTCCCTCAGACTGGACTCTGGGAACTCAACCTCTCATGATCCTCTGAAAGTCCAACATCCACAGACCTCAGGAAGGACCTGTTGTCCAGGAGGCTCTGGAGGGGAGGGGAAGGACTGCTCACCTGTTTCCTCACATACTCCACCAACAATTCAAGTTGTCGAGGGTCTTCACATTTCTGGTTAAAGAAGGTTCTCCAGAGGGCAGCAGCCAGCCCACGATCATCTGAAAGGACCCCCTAGAATACACAGCACAACTGTTCTTCTGGGGCATACGGCAGAGCCAGGATACAAAAGCTGGGGATACTGTGAACACCCTAGCAACACAAAATCAGCTCAGAGGGACCTTACAGATACCATGAGAGAGGAATGGGGCAGCTACTTGGTAGAGCTTGGAAGGGGTCTTCAGAGAGCATCTGGTCTGACCCCTTCATTTTATACAGGGGAAGAACATGGGACCCAGGGGGGCCAAGTGACTGGCTAATAAGGTTGATACAAAGATGGGGCACATGTCTGATGGACCCTCCTAGGCCACAACTCCCTCTACAGCCTGCCTAGGCCCAGGCAACACCTGAGAGGCAGAGAAGAGAGATGGGAGCAGCAGTGGTTCCACTGCCGTCCACAAGGAATGGGCGTGGAGTACTGTGAGTATATATTTCTTCCCAAGAACAGAGGTGAGTGTAGGTTGCACCTTCTCCCCTGGTCCAAGGACACACATCTGCAAGGCAGCTAGCTCTTTAGCAATGAGAGCCAGGTACCTTGGCCTCACTGTCACCCAGCTCTGGGCTGGCTATGGCTGGCCCAGCCTCTCCCTAAGCAGAGGAACAGGCTGCTCGGCAGGATAGCCATAGGCCCCAGGGGAATGCTCAGAGCCTGTGTGTGCCTAACGTCGGCCGTCCTGGCACAGAGGAGAGAGAGCTCTGTTGGGAAGCCCAAATATCACAGAGACCTTCATCCTGGACTAGGGCCATTTTCTAACTTGGAGCTCTGAGGAGGGAGAGAGGAGGGTCTTGCTTCCTGGGCAAGGGTGACTAAAGGGAAAGGCCCTGAGAAGTTGCTCTGTCCAGGTGCCAAGGTAGTGTACGGAACCAGACAAAGTGCTGACTGGGGCTTGGAAGTCAGTTAGAAGACGGGATCAAGTCCTGGCCCTGCCAGTACCAAGCTCCGAGACGGTGGACAATTTAATAAAGCTGAGTCTTGACCTTCTCATCTATTAAACAGAGACTAAAATGCCTGCCCTACTTACAGCACCGTTGAATGATAAGAGATAACACACAGGTGTTTTGCTAAGTGCACTATGCTAGGTACAAAGATTAGGAGCTTGTTTTGGCATGCAGCTGTGAATACAGTTGAAACAACAGTGAGATCTGGGGATCGGACCACCTGAGTTCAAATGGCAGCTCGGTCACTTGATAGCTATGTGGCCTTTGGAAAGCCACTAGCCCTTCCTGAGCCTCAGTTTCTCACAACCTAAACAAGCAAACTAAAACCTATCCCACAGAGTTGTGAGAAGAGACAATGGCCATGAAAGGCTCTGTAAGTGATAAATCATTACACAAAGAGCCAGGATCACTTATTCGATGTCATGCTGTGGTCTGGCCCCCGAGGCACTGCAATACATGAGGTCTGGCTTTAGGCCTGCTGCCAGGAAGGGCCATGTCCAGTATGGGGTACTGACAATTTGGTGGAAAAACCGTCCACCTGTCCCAAATGCCCCCTGCTAAACACCCCTACAATTCCAAGAGACTGTCCTGGCACAATGGCTGAGTCGGGAAAACCAGCTTCTTCTGGCAGATGGGGACAGGAGCCAAGGACAAGCTCAGGCACATCACTGTTCTCCAAGCTATTTGCTAACACAACAGCCTGCCTGTGTCTGAAGTGCCCTGGGCACATGCCGCAGTGCTGCTGGCAGCGACTCACATACGCTACACGAGAGGGAACACGAGTGGGAGCGAGTGTTATAAGGACTTAGAAAATGAGCCCAGAGCACAGGACAGCAAAAGCCCCGGGAGCCACGGCCTGCCGCAAACAGGCAGCCTTGGCGATGGGTGAGATGGCTGGGAAGGGCCAAGTCCATAATCAGTCAGAAGGAAAAGGATGACTCAGAACTCAGATTAACAATGATAGCAACCTGACTGTTCCAGACTGTCAGGGCTCCTTCACACACCTGGCTCTGATGGCGAGGTATGCCAGGAAGAACAGATGCTATTACCCTCATTGGAAAGGTAAGTACACTGAGGCTTAGAGCTTCTCTAGCTAATTGGTGGTAGATTTGGAACCAGAATGCACTGGTGAGGTCAAGGGATGATGCTGACTGGCTCTAGTCAGGATGCGGTACCTGGCACAGAGTGGGAGTGCAACACAAATGGCTGAATAAATCAACGAACCCAACTTCTGCCTTCTTTCCACCACACTTCTAGTAAGTCAGTGAAAACAAACTGGTCTGAGAGAGGAAGTGGGAAAGAAAAAGGGGTGCCTAGGAGGCAAAAATTAGTTTGCATAGCAATTTTCCCACAATCTACTGGGATGCCTACTTGTTTTCCCTCACGATACAAAAAAAGCATCCTTCAGGAAATTGAGACACCTAGATCTAGAGTAACTGAGAGGCAGCCAAAGGGACTGTCCTGGCCCCGGAGGACCCTGGTTATAGTTAAGAGTTTAAAGTGGTGGAGCCTCACTCAGTGAGGGCTGATCTGACACCACTACGTGCTTAGCACGATGGTAAGAACACAGAGTCACAGTGATACGGTCACAGCTCACAAGCAGCTTGCCATCTAGTTGAAGGGACAAAGCTAGAGCACATCAAACAGCAGCACAGAATTAAATCCTGGAGAATGAACAAATGCTAATCTGTACAGGAGACTCTGAGGAATAGTCAAGACATGGTTGGTTCCTCAATCTTCAGTCTTAGCGTCTATGAAAACTCCTCAGAGACCTTCCCAGTCCACACTAAGTACACCCACCCCATTATTCTCTATCACTGTGCTCTATTTGTAATTAGATATTTATTTGCTTGTTTACTTATTTACCGCCTGTCTCTCCATTAAGAGATAAGCTCTGGTAGGAAAGAATCAGACCATGTTTGTTTTATTTACCAGCATATCCCCAGTGCATCACACATGGTAGGCACTTAATAAATACCTGTTAAATGGATGGATGGATATTGAAATTCAGGGTGAAAAAACACAGACCTAGAGAGGTCAGGGAAAGCTCTGTGGAGAAGGGGGCCTTAAGAATGGAGACTATTTGGAGAGCTACAGGACATTCTAAGCAAGAGAGAATAATATTAGTTCACTGAACATTTACAGAGAGAATGCCTACCAAGTGTGAGACCCTGAAATCCTCAGGTTCAAAGCTGACAGCCTCAGCTACTGCCCCCCACACCTGGTTGTCCAGGACAGCCTCAATCAGACACGGCATATCTGTGGAGCAGTGAGGCAAATGGTCTCACTCAGAAAGAAGGCTACACACTGGAGGGCCATGGGAGATAAAGGTGGACAGGACATGTCACAAATGGGGACAGTTCACAGAAGGCCTGCAAGTTCCATGGAGGAATTTGGACCTAATGTAGTAGAAAACAGGAAGGTTCCAGAAGTGTTCAGCGTTGGGGCACAATCCAAGCAAGATTCTAGGAACAGGGTGCTGTAGAGCAGCACTTGTCCAATCGAACTTCCTGTGATGATGGAAACAATCTACAGCTGCACTGCCCAACACAGTAGCCACTACTAGCCCCAAACAAGTACTGAGCACCTGAAACGTAACCCGTGTGACTGAAGAACTGCATTTTCAATTTTAATGAATTTAAATCAAAACAGCCACATGTGGCTCGTACTGGAAAGCACAGCTCTAGAACGTTGTGACTCCCAGTGTGGCCTGCAGAATGGCTGCACATCCCCTACAGCTCGTGGGCCACGCAGAATCGCAGGCCTCACCTCAGACCTGCTGGGTCAGAATCTGAATTTTACCTAGGACTCCAGATGATCGGCATGCACACTAAAATATAAGAAAAGCTGTTCCAGAATTATACCTTTAAATTACCTGGGGAACTTCTAAAACTACAGATGCCCACCTACAGTTAAATCCAGAACTTCTGAGGGACAGGGCCCAAATAATGGTATTTCTAAAGTGTCCCAGGTAATTAGTCTATTTCCCAAACTTTCCCACTCTGAAAAGTCACCTGGTGTGCTTGTTGAAACACCAGGCCCCACTCCCACTGAACTGGAATATATATATATATATATATATATATATATATATTTTTTTTTTTTTTTTTTTTTTTTTTTTGCGGTACGCGGGCCTCTCACTGTTGTGGCCTCTCCCGTTGCGGAGCACAGGCTCCGGACGCGCAGGCCCAGCGGCCACGGCTCACGGGCCTAGTCGCTCCACGGCATGTGGGATCTTCCCGGACCGGGGCACGAACCCGTGTCCCCTGCATCGGCAGGCGGACTCTCAACCACTGCGCCACCAGGGAAGCCCTGAATTGGAATATTTAGTGCAGTTCTCAATAATTAGATTTTAAAAGCACCCCAGGTGACTCTTGCACTCAAGCATGTTTCTAAGATGGCTCTCCAAGATGGATTTGGCATGGGGGGACAGAACATCTTTATTAATGTGGGTAAAAGGAAACAACTGAGCCATCTGCAATAAAGACCACAAACAACTGTTAAGAGAAAGAAAATTATATTTCTTCAATTCTAAGCCTCATTCTTTTATATACTGTAAGGTTTCTGAAATCAGAATGTATCTAATTTAACAACTGATGCATAGATTTAAGCAGTGTTTCTCAATTCCCACCCCACAAAGCTCATATTGAATTAATGATGTATGCAGTATGCAGTCTTAATTGCTCTCTTATAACTGAGGATATTTAGTAGACTGGGAATTGGGAAACCTCAATTTTAACTAGTCCTATGACCCTAAGCAAATCATTTAACTTAATTTTTTTGTAAGCTCATGTCCTGGCTTTAATTATTATCTACAGGCTGATAACATTTCCTCCAGCCTGAACTCTAGTTTCTTACTTTCATCCTTTATGCATTTCTTCCCTTCTTCACTCTTCACCTGCCATGTGCCAAGCCCCATGCCAGGCAACAGAAATACAGAGTAGACACTGTAACTACACAGGTGAAATCCTCACCCAGTGGGGTGACAGTTAATGCTAATGCAGCAAGTGCTGTGGAGCCCAGGAAGGGCAGAAGGCCTTGGGCCTGGGGGGGAAGTTCTTGGGCCTGTGTCCCAGAAGGGGTGATGCTTGCATTAAATCTGCAGGTAACCACAAAATGAATAGAAAAGCACATGGTTTGTTAAAAAGATGAGGTATGATGAATCCTGGTGGTATGCATACAGGTTCATTACACCATTCTTTTGCCTTTTCCATGTGTCTGAAATTTCTATAACAGTTGAGGAGAAAAAGATGAGAGAGATGCTACAACATGGATGAATCTTGAAGACATTATGCTAAGTGAAATAAGCCGATCAGAAAAGAACAAAAACTGTACGACTCCATTTACATGAGGTACTTAGAGTAGTCAAAACCATAGAGACAGAAAGCAGAAGAGTGGTTCCTAGGGGCTGGTGCAGGGGAGAGAATAGGAGAATAGTATTTAACGGGTACAGAGTTTCAATTTGGGAAGATCAGGAAAAGTCCTGGAGATGGATGGTGGTGATGGCTGCTCAACAATGTGAATGTACTTAATGCCACTAAAATGTACACTTAAAAATGGTAAATTTTATGTTATGTAAATTTTACAATAAAAAATGAGATAGATCTAAATGTTCTCATGCAGAAGGATACCCAAGATATATTGCTCAGTGAAAAAAGCAAGTTGCAGAATAGTAGTATATGCAGCGTAACTTACATTTGCATGAAGAAAATAAATACATAGGTGCTTGTGTGTGCACAGGTAACACTTGTAAGGACACCCAATAAACTATTAAAGTTTTCCTCTGGGACAGAGAATTGGGCAGGAGAGGAAAGGGCCCCTTTATTTTTTATTTCAACCGTTTATGCACAGTTTTATGTATTTTTCAAATGAGTATGTATTGCTTTTATAATTAAACCAAAAAAGAAGTGTGTGATTTGACCATGATGTTGATGTGTGCATGTCTTCCTCTCTCTGGACGCATCTGGGGCTGAGACTGTGACTGATTTGCCTTTGTCCCGTCATCCAGCACTCCACAGGCACTCAATAAATGCCAACTAGTTGAATGATCTGACCATATTACCTAGTGCTTTCTTTCTCAAGTGCTAGGCAAACTGCTGGGCACACTCATTCTAGTTGCTGAGTCAGTGAAGGTGAGGAAACAGTAAAATACTAAGCCATAATGGCAGGCAGTGATGGTGGCCCCTGAAGCTTCTCTCAGAGGCTCTCATCAAATGCCTTTGTTGGGGGAGGCCACTGTTCTGCCTAAGGCTTGGTAAATAAGCTTACCTCATCATATCCCAAGATTGCCACATAGAAATTATTTGTCATAAGCATCATGTTCTTCTTCAGGATATAGGAATTAACCTACAGAAACAAAATGGCAAAAACAAAAGTATGAAAGAAAGGAAAAACCCAAAAAGTATGATTTTTGGCTCTTAACTTAGCAGAACAGAGAAAGAGGGCCCCTAACAGGTCAAACTGCCAGTCCATCCTCATTTCCCTGATCTGTCAGGATTCTCCCCAATTTGACAGCTTCTTTTAGATGCTGGTCCCAAATTATACAAAGCAGTAACTCAGTTTTATGAACTGAGCCCCAACTACGCGTCGGGCTTTGTGCTAGATACTATGAACACAAATTAAAAGAAACGTTTCTTGACTGGAGGAGCACACAGTCTAGTAAACACAGACATGTAGAAAATAATCACACTGCAACGTACTGCCTCAAATTCTATCCCAAAGGTGGTGAGTGATAAATACATTTTAGTATAATGGTCTCCACTTGGTGGAGCTGGGAAGAATTCTCTAGCAGGTAATGTTTAAGTGGACCTCAGAGGAGGAGGAATCTGACAAGAGAGGGTTGCGGGGAGGAAAGAGGACATTCTAGACACAGGCAATAAGCTGTACAAAGTGCAGGGGCAGGAAAGAAAATGGGGAGTGCCAGGGAGGGTGAATGGGCAGGAACACTGGAAATGGGAAATTATGGACATCATCTCCTCTGTCACCGGGGCTCAGAGAGGCAGATATGCTATAGTCATGCTTTTAAAGACACAGAAAACTGAGACTCAAACAGGTGAAGTGACTTGCTCTAGATCCCACAGAAAATTAGTGATAAATCCTCCAGGTCAGTCTGAATTCAAAGTCCATGTGCCTGACATTCCATCCGGTTCCTGCCTGCAAGAAGATAATTTTACTTTGGATAATAAATCAAATACTGAATGATTTCATCCTGTTGTTCATAACTGGTCTCTGAAGGAGGGCAGAAAGGAGTAGTGAAAGGATCTGGATTTAGTCAGAAAACTGGGTTCAAGTCATAATTCTGCTGTATACATAGGACGTGATCTTGGGCAAGTCAAGTAACCACTCTGAGTCTATGTCCTTGTCTTTTTTTTTTTTTTTTTTTTTTTTGTGGTACGCGGGCCTGTCACTGTTGTGGCCTCTCCTGTTGCGGACCACAGGCTCCGGCCGCGCAGGCTCAGCGGCCATGGCTCATGGGCCCAGCCGCTCCACGGCATGTGGGATCTTCCCGGACCGGGGGCACGAACCCGTGTCCCCTGCATCGGCAGGCGGACCCTCAACCACTGCGCCACCAGGAAAGCCCTGTCCTCGTCTTTTAAATGCCCTATACAGAGAGCTTGTTTGTAGAGCAAATGAATTAGCATGTACTTCATTCACTCATTCATTCATTCACTCCACAATGTACACTGAAAGCCTTGGTAAGCTGCAAAGTGCTCTGCAAATGCAAGGAATTATGAGTAATACCTTCTGGTTTGTTTATATAAAACTAAAACCAGCTCCAATACTTTATAGTCATGGACAATTTTCAAAAAGGGAAAGAGAACTGTGAAGCTCAAGACTGGAAAATGTGAGATTGGATGCAGCTGTTTATGAAATCCATGACCTTTCCCACCCCACCTTCACCCTAGGCCAAAATAGCCATCCATCCTCTGTGTTCCCAGAGCTTTCTGTCTACACTTCTCCTGGGGGCACAACACGCTTTAGAGTTGTTTTTGTACCTGCCTCTCCCACTAGTTTGTGAGCTGCTCAAAGGTCCTCTAAGAAACTCTGTCTGATGAATCTCAGCACGCCTGACACCTAGGCCAGGGCCTGGCCAGAGCAGGGTTTAAGACTGGCATGCTGATGACTGAATCCTCACAAGGCCTGAGTACCACACATAGTGTGTTCTATCCAATAATATCCTTTTGTTTGTTTCCTCTTTTTTACTGCTGAGTACCTTCCATGTTTCTGAAATTTCAGAACTGCCAAACTTCTTACTGCACCATCTTTCAGAATGGGCTAAGGTAAAAGAAGAATCAAGGAACAAGCCAGAGCTAGAGTTAATTCCTTCTGTAATGAGAGGATGGGACTACAACCCAGATCTGTTGATGCCCATCTTGAGGCTCTCCCTACTCCCATACTAGTCGTTCTCCTAACTGTGCAAGAAGAACCAGAGCCACAAAAGGACAATGTCAGAGAAGTCAAGCACAAAGGCAGCATCTCTCAGAGGTAAGCGTTCACTGAACCTGCTCAGCAGAGCTGGCTTATGTGTTGCATCAAGCCAGTAAGCTTTAGAGCTGGAAAGGCCCTCAGATATCACCTAGCTCATCCCTTTGAGGAAATGGTAAACTGAGACCCAAAAGGGGAAGGGACTTGTTCTGCAGGTCACAAGAACCTGGTTTCTGGACGAACGCTTTCCCTATTTCACCATCTGCAGGGCATTTCCAGAGATCACCAACACATTAATCTGCAAATTTCAATTCCAGCTTTCCAACAAGGCTCGTTTACATACAAACATACTTTCTCCTCTTGGGATGCACCTGCATTCTGGCTGGCTACTGCCCAGAAAGAATGGAGAGCAGGAGTAGAATTCCTTATTAGCAAGGATCCTCTGCCTCCTGGTCCTATATTCTAACTCCAGTGACCTATAAGCTGCCTCTCCCCCTCACCTCTAGCTAAGAGATGGCAAGCTGCCACAGCTAGAAATGGTTTTCAGATATCATCACCCAGGCTGGATTAGATCATGAAAAGGGCCCTTCCTGGAAGAGGGTGGAAGCTCCATCAGTGCAGACACATGATCTGTGGGCAACAGGTGAGGGTAAGTGAGAGCAGCTTCCTGAACTACTGGACTCGCCCTGAAGGGCCCTTCTAGCCAGCCCAGCAGCCAAGGGGAGCTGGATATTCCCTCTGGTGAACCTCTGTTGGGATCTTATTCCCTCACTTAAGCTTTTGTTTGCTGGTGCGCAGGTTCTGTGTCCTCACTGCCAGATAATTCCATATGGAGCACCCTGCCCATGAATACATAGATGGACAAACCGGATGAGAAACTCTCCCCGGTTAGCATTGGGTTGTTCTCTTATTAAACTCTTATCCTTTCCATAATGCTTTTCTTTTTATTAAAACACCATATATAAGGGGCTTCCCTGGTGGCGCAGTGGTTAAGAGTCTGCCTGCCAACGCAGGGGACACGGGTTTGAGCCCTGGTCCAGGAAGATCCCACATGCCGCAGAGCAACTAAGCCCATGTGCCACAACTACTGAGCCTGTGCTCTAGAGCCCGCAAGCCACAACTACTGAGCCCGTGTGCCACAACTACCGAGCCCGTGTGCCACAACTACCGAAGCCTGCGTACCTAGAGCCTGTGCTCCGCAACAAGAGAAGCCATCACAATGAGAAGCCCTCGCACCGCAACGAAGAGTAGCCCCCACTCACCGCCAACTAGAGAAAGCCCATGCACAGCAACAAAGACCCAACGCAGCCATAAATTAATTAATTTAAAAAATCTATTCAAAACAAAACAAAACCCATACATATAGCACCACCACAAGGAAAAGTTTCCTTGTATATCAGTTACTCATATTTTCCCATTTATTTAAGCTATTAAAATTCATGCAGATATTTATAAGCCATCAGGATTTAGTGACTGGTATTACTGAATGTTTAATAATAAACTAAACAGAAGAAATCAGAGGGTTAAATGATGACTGCAATTCCTGTAATGACTTAATTAAATTTTTATTGAGTACATAAACTATGATGTCATTTCTAGCCAACCATGGGTCTGCTTTCCTAGCATGTCACAGGGTGGGAGCACTCAATAGGAGGCGAGGCTAAACGAGCAGCAAGTCTCGGCCGAAATGGGGAGGGGAGCAAGGCTCATGTGGCACACTCAATAAATTATCCGTTCATTTTTAAACAAAGTCCACAAGTTATAATATATTTGCCATGCACTTTTTATGACATAATAAAAATGTTACCTTAAGGATTACTTAACACATACTACAGATGTTATAGCAGAAGCAGGCACCAGGGGCAAAGGAAACAAACATGAGCAGGCCAGGGACAGGTCCTGGAGTTTACATCCCAGGGGGACCAGCACAGTATATTGAAAAGGGAATGCAAAAATGGTCAGGGAGTGGGGCACACAAGAGTTCAGGGTTACTAATCAGCAGATTAATGAATGAGACAACCAATGGGGAACACAAGTAAAGCAATAATGAATCTTGCAAGGCACATGTTTAACTAATGTAGTATTCTCAAGGAGGAATATTTGCTTTAAAGAGATGCCAGTTCATTTGAGGCCAATCCGCTGCCCTCTTTCTCCTTCTCCCTGTTGCTGCTCTTAAAGACATTTACGTGACTGCTTAACAGAGGAACCAGATTATGTGGACGGAGGGTCTGACGGAGGATCAAGTTTAAACTCCTCTGTGAGCTCCGTGAGGTTTTTCGTGATCTGTTCTTGGTCATCTTTCCTGCCTCACCTCCTCCCACCTCCCCACTTTTATCTCACCCTCAGTCAGAGTAAACTATGTGCAATTTCCACAAACATGTCATGCGCTCTTATAGCTCTCAAGCACACTGCTGCCAGGAATCCCTCTCCCTTCTTTATCCACTGGGATGCTAACTCCTTCTTAACCTCTAAGACATAACTTACAAATTATATCTTCTGAAAAGCCTCCTCTCTCCCCAGTCTACAAAAGTGTCTCAGAAACAGTTCCCATAATTCACTGTTTACCATGTGCCAAGAACTATGCTAAGAGCTTTATACATATGAGCTCACTTAATCCTTCCCAGTGACTCTCTGAGATAGGTGCTATTACTGTCCCCACTTTAGAGAAGAGGAAAGTGGTGTTTGGGAAGGTTAAGATTATACAGCTAGGAAATAGTGGGTCAAGATTAGAATACAGAGCAGTTCAATTCCATTGCTTATCTATGTTGGAACAAACACCATAAATAATGTGGCTGCCCTTTCATATGCCCTATACCTCAGGTTACCTGTAGAGGCTGGGCGAATGCTACTACGGTCTTGGGTAAACACAATGCAGATACTCCTGATCACAATGGTCGCTAGAGATGGGCTACGAGATGGGTGATCAGTGGCCAATTACTAATACGTCATACATTTCTAGCATAAGCTAAGCCCCACTCCTGGGTAAACTGGAGGGAAAAAAGTATAATTATGGTGTAGGAGGGGAGAATGGAAGAAGGTTGGTATGGGTAACACAAGAACTGATGAGAATGAAGATAAGAATAAACTTTAAGGCTACTGAGGCAAAGCTGCTAACAGGGCTAATAAGGATTTGTTGCAATGAGTGAATGATAAAGCGTGCCTAGAGTTGCTGACTGAAGCATAAGGAATGTATCAAATTCACCATAAGGCTACAATGCAGCACAAAAGATGGCAGGTCAGGTTTCAGTTGTCTTTCTAGGGGTTAGTAATGACATCAGCAACACTCTGCAATGTCAACACCATGGGCTACACAGTCACTGCATGGCAATAAACTAGTGTGCACTGAACATCAGCCAGTCTATTTTTTTTTTTTTTGCGGTACGCGGGCCTGTCACTGTTGTGGCCTCTCCCGTTGCGGACCACAGGCTCCGGACGCGCAGGCTCAGCGGCCATGGCTCACGGGCCTAGCCGCTCCGCGGCATGTGGGATCTTCCTGGACTGGGGCATGAACCCGTGTCCCCTGCATCGGCAGGCGAACTCTCAACCACTGCGCCACCAGGGAAGCCCCAGCCAGTCTATTTAAGTTTAATGTTAGAAATGAGCTCACTGTGCAATATTATATGAAATACACAGAAACGGGTGGAAGTAGACAGAAAGAGAGAAGGGCACATGGAGAGACCAAATACACATGTGTGCATGTAACTCACTCGCATTATGACTAAAAGATCTACTGAGGCTCTCTCAGCAATGATCACAAAATACAAGAAATAAAACTCTGTGTGTGCGTGTGTGTGCATTTGGTAGGTCCAGAGAAAACTGTGTTAGTACCAAGAAGAAAGAAAAGGAAAAATAATAAAATATGAAAAGATGGACAATTTCTTTTCCTTTTTTTAGAAAATGATGTGAACATATGAGTATAGCATGTTCCAGCTGTGATGAAAAGCCAACCTAAACAAGGCATGAGATAATCCTTACATCTCATTTTAATAAATCACTTCAAACTTTTAATGTACCAGAGAGGCTTGCTACATTGAAATGCCTTTAAAAATACTCTTCCTTATTAGTTATTTATTTATTTATGTGTTTTGAAAGTCCCAGTTTTATTGCTTGGGATCTGAATATTCAAGATCTGCATAGCTTGATAAGGTCCTGAAAAACAAGGTACATGGTTGTTACTTTCTCAACCTTAATTTCTAAATGGTTACAAAGCACAGGAGCCTTTTCCTCAGGCTTGGAAAATAGCAAAACAAGAGATGGCTGTCCTTGGAAATTACAGTCATTTACCCTCTTAATAAGGCATTCAAACATATCAGTAAGCCTGTAATCACCTTGAAAAGAAGCTGATGAGGTACATTAAGGTCCTGGGAAAATCAAACTATCATGCCAAGTTCATTTTCTTCCATGCCAAGACATACACCTAAGAGGGAGACAGCTCTAATCTACTCTGATTTCCGAAGTTTTTGATTGTATCCCACAGGACAAGTCTCATGCGCTGTTGTCCCAATTCTATAAACAAGGAAACAGAAGCTCGAAAATGCTAAGTTATTTGCCCCAAAGTCACACCCTGCTTGTGTGCTAGCAGTGTTGGAATTTTTATCTCCGCTGGTACCTAAATCTAGTGTCTTCTCTACACTGTCACACCTTTCTGCTTCTGATAAGTCATATCAGAAATGGAGAATCACATAAGCAAAAATTGCTAATTTCAGTATGATGGAAAACAAAAGTAAAATGGAAATGACTCTGAAGTGTTGAAAAATCATCCTAGAAACTGAGATGAGATTCAACAAGGTCAGATGCACAGTAGCATGTCTAGGCCAAAATAAATAAATAAGTAACAGGATGAAGGAAGGGTCTGACTATGTGGTCATAATTAAGACCTAGAGCAAATCCCTGATCATGAGCTGATAAATGAGAAATGTGAAAAGGTAATCATAATTGAATACATCAAAAGAAATACAATATACAAAGCTCAGAAAGTTTTCCTTCCTCTATTATTGTAATAGTCAAGAGTCTTTGTTTTAGCTACAGTACTTAATAAACATGAAGAAACCAGAAGAATTTCAATGAAGAATGTCAGACTGGAATGATCACATCGGGTTGGCACTGGTCACAAGCCAGGACAGTCGACTCTATGGCCAACAGAAACACCCAGAGGCCGTTCCATGGGTTGGCCTGTTTGCTTACATCATCAGCCTCAATGGATCAGTAGATCTTGCAAGTATTCTGATACTGTCTAAGGTGAAAATCACTCACTCTCTCAGCATCCCCTCCTTATAGAGCCTTCCTACTCCTCTCCAACTCCATATGAGTTAGTAGGCTGCTGATCCTAGAACCATGTCCCTTCATCACAGAGAGGGGCCCAGAGTCCAAGCTAATCTAATGAGACTTGTTTGACTAGAAACATCCAAAGATAAAAGACAGCTAAAATTGGATCATCCCAAAGAGATTACTAAATTCCTATTACTAACACTAGGATCCCTGAGCTTCCTTGTATCTTTCCTTCCTGAGGCCTGCTGTTAAACTCTCCTTTCCATTCTGTGAGCTTTAGCTAGCCCCCAATGAACTCCTTTGTTTGCTTAAATTAGCTGCAGTCTCTGTTGCTTGCAATCAATGGATATACTGTCATTCATCAACTCAATAAAACCTCTCCATAATAATAACATTAGCTAACAATTAACATTTGTTGAATGCCTACCATGTGCCAGAAACTATATTAAAAACTTTATATGTGTTATCTCTTTAATTTTTACAATAATCCTAAAAAGGGGGTGTTACTGTCATTTTATAGAAAAGGAATCACTCCGTTTTCTGTGAAGTCTTTCAAGCTCCCAAAGCTTACTGCTTTCTCCTTCACATGGTTTTTAATATTTCCACCAGGAAGATGCACTGTATTATTTTAATAATCTGTTTACAGGTTGCCCCCCCTCACTGTATTACAGCGTGAGCTCCTTGAGGGCAAAGATGGCACACTGCTCAGCACATGTCTGTAGGATGAATCGATATAATATTCCCTGTCATAATTACCTCTTGTATTGATGCCCACGTACTTTTTACAAATTTTAAGAAAGCTCCCTGAATACAAGAATTTGGTAAGGGGTTGAGCAACTTTGTATACATGCTGCTACTGTTTTCATGGTTTTCAAACACAACTCTGCTCTAGCCAGAAGAGGTTCAACTCCTGTCCTTTCAGTATGTTTTCACATGGCCTCTGAAACTCCACACCTCTCTCAAAGCAATCTCTTACACTGAAAAAAGTTTCAAGACCACTTCTAGTTCCACTACTACCATCTAATAGAGTTCTAGATTTGGAGGCAAAATACATACACATGGGAATTCCCTGGTGGTCCAGTGGTTAGGACTCTATGCTCTCACTGCGGAGGGCCCAGGTTCAATCCCTGGTCAGGGAACTAAGATCCCACAAGCCACATGGTGCAGCCAAAAAAAAAAAAAAAAAATTAAAAAACAAACAAACAAGAACCCAAAATACATACACAAGCAGTTTCAAGTAAAAAGGAGACTTTATGACTGAAGAGAGAAGGAACTTCATGATTGCCAGGGTAAGAAAACACGAAGTGGGCAATTGGCTTTTCCTCTCTCATTAGTCACTCTAACAAGATAATAGCCACTTAACTCTCTGATGTGAACAGATCAAACATTAACAGACCTTTGATCCCTGCCTGCTCTATAACAAGTACTATGGAAGAATAATTAGGAAACTAAGAAGTGCTTTTCTGCTTATATTTCCAAGTTTAAGAAAGGACTTATGCCCTGCAAACAAGTGCCAATGCATGAAAGTTTTGATCAGGATTTGGTTTTCTGTCGTTAAATACAAGATTTGGAAAGTGAAAACAGTCTAACTTATTAATGGTCACCAATGGTCAATAAGCAAATTAGAACCCAATTAGCAAGACAATTATCTGAAGCATAAGCAAAGGATAATTCCATTCACATCCACTAGGATGGCTAAAATTTTAAAAAGAAAAAAGAGGTCTTCCCTGATGGCGCAGTGGTTGAGAGTCTGCCTGCTGATGCAGGGGACACGGGTTCATGCCCTGGTCTGGGAAGATCCCACATGCCGTGGAGCGACTGGGCCCGTGGGCCATGGACGCTGAGCCTGCGTGTCCGGAGCCTGTGCTCCGCAACGGGAGAGCCCACAACAGTGAGAGGCCCGTGTATCGCAAAAAAAAAAGAAAAGAAAAGAAAAGTAACAAGCACTGATGAGAATGTAGAAAAACTGGAACCTTCATGCACTGCTGGTGGGAATGGAAAATGGTACAGCCACTAGGGAAAACAGTTTGGTGATTTCTCAAAAGGTTAAACATAGAACTACCTTATGACCCAGTAATTCCACTCCTAAGTATATATCCAAAAGAATTGAAAGCTGAGACTGGAACAGACATTTGAATGTTCCTATCAGCATTATTTACACTAGCCAAAAGATGGAAACAAAGTGTTTACCAACAGATGAATGGATAAACAAAATGTGGTATATACATACAATGGAATATTATTCAGCCATAAAAAGGAATGAATTTGTGTGTGTGTGTGTGGTATGCGGGCCTCTCACTGTTGTGGCCTCTCCCGTTGTGGAGCACAGGCTCTGGATGCGCAGGCTCAGCGGCCATGGCTCACGGGCCTAGCCGCTCCGTGGCATGTGGGATCTTCCCGGACCGGGGCAAGAACACGTGTCCCCTGCATCGGCAGGCGGACTCTCTACCACCGCGCCACCAGGGAAGCCCCAGGAATGAAATTTTGATACATGTTACAACATGGATGAGCCTTGAAAACATTATGCCTAATGAAATAAGTCAGACACAGAAGGACAAATATTGTATGATTCCTCCTATAGTAGGTACCTAAGATAGGCAAATTCATAGAGACATAAAGTAGAATAGAGGTTACCAGGGTCTGGGGGGAGTGGAAATGGGGGAGTTATTTAATGGGTATAAAGTTTTTACTGGGAATGATGAAGAAATCTGGGCGATAGACAGTGGTGGGACTTCCCTGGCGGTCCAGTGGTTAAAACTCCACACTTCCAATGCAGGGGGTGCAGGTTCGATCCCTGGTTGGGGAACTAAGATCCCAAATGCCACGGGGTGTGGCCAAAAAAAAAAAAAATCCTATGATAGACAGTGGTGACGGTTACACAACATTGTGACTGTATCTAATGCCACTGAACTGTATACTTACAATGGCTAAACTGATAAATATTATGTTATATGTATTTCACCACAATAAAAGATAATTCCAATTACAAATGGTTCTTCCCACACAAGTATTTCAGTCTGCGACTTAACCATATGTATGTATATATTAAAGCCTCTCACGATACTTCTCGATTTTGAGCAGTAGTGTCATGAAGTAATTTACGTTCCTTGCTAGACCATAAAGCTGTCTGGGTGCAGAATTCTACATTGCCTTGCATGCATTTGATAAGTATATATTGAGTGCCTACCATATTCTAGGCATCATGGTACATGCTGGGCATAAAAGATGAATAAAACACAGAACCTGTTCTCAAGAAGTTTGTAATCTCATATGAAATGACATACAAATGATTGTAACAACATACTGTATGTAAAAAATGGCAGTGGTGAGTCTGGGGGCTCAAAGGCTTCAGAGATGAGGTAACATTTATTATACTGGCTATTAAAGGATGACGGGGATTTGTACCTTTTAGACAGAAAAAATAGTATGTGTAAAGCCACAGAGAGGGGAACAACTACAGCATCCTCAGAGGAAAATCTGTGACGAAGAGCTCATGATGGGATGAAGCAGAAGGTAGAGCTGGAAAGGCAGTTTACGTTTGACTGTAAATGGCCCTGAATGCCACATGAAGGAAAGACAAAGAAGAGCTCTTAGCACAGGGAAGCTGCACGGATAGATTTGTTGTTACTGTTATTTCACTGAAGTATAGTTGATTTACGAAGCTGTGTTAGTTTCAGGTGTACAGCAAAAGTGATTCAGTAATATATATATTACTGAATATATATATATGGATAATTAACAATATATATATTCTTTTTCAGATTCTTTTCCATTATATATTATTACAAGATATTGAATATAGTTCCCTGTGCTATTGGATAGATTTGTTTTTGAAAAGTAACCCGGGACTTCCCTGGTGGTCCAGTGGTTAAGAATCTGCCTGCCAATGCAGGGGACACAGGTTCGATTCCTGGTCCGGGAGTATCCCACATGCCGCGGAGCAACTAAGCCCGTGCGCCACAACTACTGAGCCTGTGCTCTGGAGCCTGTGAGCCGCAACTACTGAGTTCACGCACTGCAACTACTGAAGCCCGCGTGCTCTAGAGCCCATGCACTGCAACTACTGAGCCCTCGTGCTGCAACTACTGAAGCCCGCGTGCCTAGAGCCCATGTTCCGCAACAAGAGAAGCCACCGCAATGAGAAGCCTGCACAGCACAATGAAGAGTAGTCCCTGCTTGCCACAACTAGAGAAAGCCCGCGCGCAGCAATGAAGACCCAGCGCAGCAAATAAATAAATAAGGGAAAAAAAAGAAAAGTAACCCAGCAAGTACAAACCACAAAGCTGGGGGAAGGATTGGAGGCAGGAATCCCAGAGGAGGCTGCTGCAATGGCTCAGGTGAGAGTTGGTAAGAAACTGAATTAATGTAAGTGGCGAAAGGAATAAAGAGGAAAAAGTCCAGCAAGATCAACAGGATTTGATTATGAAGTGAATGTGGAGCAGAAGGTGAGGCCATGACTCACACCTAATCAGACTTCACTGAATGCCTGAAAAAAAGCTGAAAAAAAGAATGCCAACAGTTATACGCAATCATAGGCTGATGACTTTCTGACCCTGGCAGCGCTAAGTGTAGACAACCAGTCTTGTAGGGTTTTAGCAGTCACGGTGCCCTCAACGTCTCCTATGTTGTGGTAATGGAAAATCTTACTTGGACAAGATGTAATATGAGCAAGATGTGTATTTAGCTTGAGCCCGCAGGCGTCTCCAGCAGAGCAGCAGTATAGCACACCAGGGCCTAGGAGCCTGAGCCCCTTTCCTAGTAATTTGTTCACCACGTGTCAGTGGCTGTCATTCCTCTGGGTCCTCTGCATTCTACCTGCAGCCATGAGGTCTGATTTCTGTCAGCAAGAAGATGCTGACACACCTAGGTTTCCAGAGACACTTGCAGGCTCCCAATTGCACCCTGGACCTCATGACTGTATTTATAAGTGCAGAAAAGCTGCAGGCACAACTTTGCTTTTTTAATGATTTTCTATTAAATTTAGGCAGACTGCAGACAGTGGAGAACTAGAGGATGCTTGCTCCCCATCAATGCTGGCTATCTCAGATGCACAGACATATAACCAAACAGCTGAAAATGGATAATTAACAAGTTTGAGAGTCCTTTGTGAATGGAGCCTGGGCACTGTCATTTTTCCTGGGTGCTGAGGATCTAAACAACCTAGAGGATCTAGAGGCAACACTGAGCTCACAGGCCCCAGCCAGAGTCCTTTCCCACTCAGCGATTTTAAGACAGACATCATGTTACCTGGACAGCAACATTTTCTCAGACGATCCAAAATCTAGCCCCTTCCCGATCTTGAGATTGGAAGCCCTTTTATCAAACAGACCTGAATTCTCCTTCTCTGCAGTAAGAGGGAGCAAAAGAGATGGAAAACCCTAATTAACTGAATCACACATGTTAACTGGTGACCCCAGCTGGGCAGAGGAGGTCAGACAAAAACCTATAGCTCCGAACAATAAAGTGGCTATTTCCATTGTTCTGTATGGATCACAGAATGCTTGTCTTTTACTGCTGTTTCCTTACTGCTTACTGTTCAGCACCATACAATTTCCAAAATACTGACCCTGTGGTAATCTGAGAAAGAAGCTGTTCCCTGCTGTAGAGATGAGGAAACAAAGGCTCAGAAAGGTCAGATGAATTGCCTAATTATCACTCAGCTCATAAATGTTCTAGATGTTTACAGAAACAAGGTATTCTGACTCGCAGTCCAACATTCTTTTACGACTCAAACAGAACTGCCATTCAGCTGATAGCTTATAGAATCTTGCAGCAGTATCCTGGGAATGGCTGAGCCTGGATTCTGGGTAGGAGTGATATGATCACTCCTGCTCAAGTCATGAGGAAGCCAAGGAGTAACGTCCGAATACCCCCTGAAAAACGGAATGGACACTTGGCCTTGAGCTCTGAGAGTGACCCCAACTTTATAGGGTAATCCTTTTTTGTCCTCTTTTTTCTGTACAATGTTCTTAAAAGGGTAAGCATTTTTCAAAAAACATAAATTTATTTATTTATTTTTGGCTGTGTTGGGTCTTCACTGCTGCACACGGGCTTTCTCTGGTTGCAGCGAGCGGGGGCTACTCTTCATTGCAGTGCGTGGGCTTCTCACTGTGGTGGCTTCTCTTGTTGCAGAGTACGGGCTCTAGGCACACAGGATTCAGTAGTTGTGTCTCGTGGGCTCTAGAGTGCAGGCTCAGTAGTTGTGGCACACAGGCTTAGTTGCTGTGTGGCATGTGGGTTCTTCCCGGATCAGGGCTCGAACCCATGTCCCTTGTATTGGAAGGTGGATTCTTAACCACTGCACCACCAGTGAAGCCCAAAGGGTAAGCATTTTATAAAGGAAAAAGAAAACTGCTGCTGGAATGCTGTATCTGTTAAAGAGATGCTCTCTCTAGTGATCTGTATTCAAGTCCCACTCCAGCCTAAGAAATACTCTGAAATCTAAGCAAATTCTGGGCCCAAGCAGCTCCATTTCCCCACCTTGTGACTCTAGAAGACAAATCTCTGAGTCTCAGTTTTTCCATTCAAACTATGCAAAATTGCCTTTTTTTAAAAAGAAAATTAATTAATTAATTTATTTTTATTTTTGGCTGTGTTGGGTCTTTGTTTCTGTGTGAGGGCCCTCTCCAGTTGTGGCAAGCGGGGGCCACCCTTCATCGCGGTGCGCGGGCCTCTCACTATCGTGCCCTCTCTTGTTGTGGAGCACAAGCTCCAGATGCGCAGGCTCAGTAGTTGTGGCTCACAGGCCCAGTTGCTCCGCGGCATGTGGGATCCTCCCAGACCAGGGCTCGAACCCGTGTCCCCTGCATTGGCAGGCGGACTCTCAACCACTGCGCCACCAGGGAAACCCCTGCCTTTCTTTTTTCTTTTTACATTATCACATGAGATAAAAACGCTTAACAATAAGTAGTAAAGTTTATACAGCAAACACCTATCTCGGTCCCAGGTACTATTCAGAGAGTCTCACACATGATAGCTCATTTATTCTCCACAAAGCTGTAAGGTGAGGTAGGTAACATAGCTATCCCTATTTTACAGACAGAAAGCTGAGGCACAGAGATTAAGACTTTGCCCAGGGTCACACAGCTGGGGTGGGACCTGAGCCCAAACAGTCTGGCTTCCGTGCCCACGTGCTCTCAAACACCGTGACACTGCCTTGGAAGGGAGGTGAGAAACCGGACCCACTCCTTCACCTGAGACGAGGGCCTGGCAGTCTCCGTCCCTCCCTTCAGCACCTGGGGGCTGCCTAGTTCCCTGTGCCATCCTGCCACCACTCTCAACCCTGCTCTGGGCCAGCTTCTCTAGGAAGTCTGCACCTAAAACAAAACAAAATGAAACAAAAACCAGGTGAACTCTATCTTACTTGTTCATCTATTTAGTTTGGAACTTAAATCTATTAAAGATTCAACCTCATTTCTCTTCTTGGCAAAGACTAGATTGTAAACCCTGTAAGATCATTTCTCTATGGCATACGCTCTACCAGCAGCATTTAGGGATTAGCACGTGGTGAGAGATCAAAATGTTCCTTGAATAAATACATGAGTGAAAACAATTCTTAATAGCGCCATACAAATTAATAATGCTGCTGGACTTCGAGGAAAAAAGAATTCAGTAATGCCGTCATCATTCAACAAATGTATATGCGTGCTAACCATGCACCAAGCACTGCTCTGGGAGTTGAGGCTACAGCAATAAACGAGAGGTAATTCCTGAACTCCTAGAGCTTACATTCTAGGGAGGGAGGAAGGGTCACAATAAGCAAAATAAAATATATAGGATGCTAGATAGTAATTTAGTGTTATTACCCTAACCCTATCATTCAAGGTCCCTAAGATTGGAAGGGCCTGTGTCTGGTGTACAGATGTGGGGATAGGGTGGGAGCCTACTGCTGCTAACAGTTGGCAAGCACTGACGTGAAGGTAGGGAAATGACTCAAGAACAGAACCAGGGATGTTTGATGAAGCTTTACTACAAATTCCTGAAGGACACGGCCACATGGTCCCATCTGTGTCCCCAGCACATGGCAGGCACTGAGTGAACACTTCATGATGGTACAGGGCATCTGGGGACTGCAGGAAGGGAAAATGGGAAGCCCCATGCCTCTATATGCTCTGCACCACCATGCCAGATGAGAAAGGGTCAAGGCAATAGTTGAGGAAAATTAATCAAGAAAAAATATTATTCAGAATACACTTTACCCAGCACAGATGTCTCAATACCTGTGTCAATTTTTGAAAGGATTATTTTTACTTCATTTACTTCAAGGGCTTCATTCCCCTTGGAGTCCCTTGCAATGCAACAAAATTACTTCTTAAATCAAATCAAGAAGCATTTCCTGTGTACTTACAATGTGCCTTGCTCTGCGCTGGGCCCTAAGGAGGTTAACTCAAGGACGCCCCATGATTCTTGCACTTGAGAAATTTATAATCACACTGGTAGAGTAACACACAAATGTAAATCTGGATGAGTTAGGGAAGATTTCAAGAGGAGACAGTAGACTATGGACAGGCAGAGACTGGAAGAAAAGTGGGGCAGGCAGAAAAGAAAATGATGGTGAACCACAAGGAGCCTCGAGGACAGGTTAAGGGGGATGGCACACACCTAGCCAGCACCGGGCAGCCGCTGTGGGTTTCTGTGTGATGAGTATTTGACATGAGTAGTGTTCAGGAAGATGAGCCAGGCTGTTAAATGATTTGCAGGATGGAACTGAGATGAAGAGTCAAGAGGCAGGGGGACCAGTGAAGTAGCCTACAGTGAGTTCAGGTGAGAGGTCAGGACCTGTTCTGAGCGTAAGACAACTGAAGTCCTGATAGTGGTTGTTTTAATGAAGGGCTCCTTGTAGTTTTTCCCGCTCCTTTGAGCATCAGAGATGTCATGTTTACGGCACATATGGCTGACACTCAGAAAAGATCAGCTAAATAGACGGCAATCAACATGGAAAAAGAAGTGCTTGCCTTCCAGCTAGGCCCTTTCAGCTCTAACCAACCCCACAGCATCATTCAGCCAGCATTTAGGGAAATGATCGGGAAAAGGAGTGTTGCAGCTGTCTCACCAATGGATCCAGAAATACTCACAGCACATCCAGGGCAGCTGCAATCAATGTATAGCTCTAATGTATCCTGGGTCTGACATCTTGGCTTCCAGAACTTTTTTTCACATAGGTATCCCAATCTTAGGAGAACCATCGCCCTCTGGTAGTGCCCAGTGCCAGGTTAAACCCACAGGGGAAAAGAGCAGACAGCTGCCTACTCTGTGGTAGGACATGGAGTGGGGGGCATCATCAATCCTCCCTGACCCCAAGAGCTCTCCAGTGCTACTCTCCAATCACTCCTCCTTCCAAAGACACTAGTTACAAGAAGCCCCCCATTCAAGTGCAAATGTTATCAGGGACCATTAAAACATTAACCTATTAACATCCATCAACAATTTAGCGTCAGTTTATCAGGAAAGGCAGCAATAGGGAGCTGATTCTAAGGAGTCAGGAAAAGACTCTGAGTTCACTCACTCATTCACTAACATCTGATAAAGGCCTATTATGTACGAAGCACTGCACTAGACACAGGAACACTGACCTTAAAAGGACCAAAAGAGGTCTTTAAGACAGGAAGACAAAATGGAAGGTGTATATGGTAGCTCTAGGGAATGGCAAAGGTGGCAGGATGATGGCAAAGGTGATAGGATTATGTAATGAAAAGAGCAACAAAATGAACCAGCAGTGAGTTTTAATCTCTGCCCTGCTACTAATATGTGACACTGAACAAGCCACTTTCCTTGCCAGGATTTAGTGTCCTCAATTGGAAAAGGCTGAATTAGGATCATCCTTGTGTCTGTCAAGCTTCTAGGGGATTGCCAGCCACTGAAGCGGCACAAAATATAAACACTGACTGCTTTGCAAATCTGATCAGCTAGGGCTAGCCCTGACTGGGGCTTCCCGCTACCAGCCAGAGCAGTCTGGACTTCCTTTACACAGTCCCTGGGGGTCATCACCAAGTGGGATTCTTCTGACATCCACATCTACCCACTGCTTCAAACCAGACTACTCTAGCATGTTTGAACCCACATCTGTCCCCAAATCACTCTAGTCTCTCATGGGCCTTTGAGCTAAGGATATTAGGGACAGGGATAGTCATCCAGGGCTACAAGGCAAGAGAGGCTTGGAGAACAAGTGGGAAGTGTGGCAAACTACTGTTCACTCTTGTAAATTCTCCCCAGGGTTGGAAAATTCTTATCTCACAGATTTTTGTCTGAGCTGGAAGGGGCCCTTAGGAATAACCTGGTCCAGGTTCTTCATCTGAACCTGCTGATTAACGGTAGGACCAAGTTTTAATTCCCTGATCTTCCAGCTCTAAGACTAGTGAGTGGTTTTTCAACTTTCCCATCCTGTTTCCTCTAGAGGGAGGATCCTCTTTGCCAGGCAACTCAGCTGGGGACCTAAAGCACAGCAGATGATAAACATCTTCTGTCTTTGAAAGAGAAGAGGTATAGCCATAAACAAGTATGCTCAAAATACCAAAGAAAATAGAGTTCATGTGAAATTTGAAGAATTTTAGCAAAAGGGCATAGGACAGGGATGAAAAGAAGTAGTGTGGGAGACACTGAGAATGCCATGGAGTGCTTAATGGGAATCGTCTCCTACTTGCCCCATAACCAGGTACAAACCACAAGCCCGTTGATTCTTAACCCCAGCAGCTGAACTACCCGAGGCCCAGAAAAGGGGCAACACACACAGTTTACACCTTTTATTATTCTGATAGAAATTTCTCTCCTGGGAGCAGAAAGGGGTCAAAAGTCCAAAACCAAAATTATATCTCTTTATAAGTCAGAGCAAAGAAGCATTACAGCAGTTATTTTATTTATTTATTTATTTAAAAGCCTCAGTGAACAGAGCAGAGCAGGAGGTGTTAGAAAACTCACTACAAGTAATTTATTCGCTGGGAACCACAAAGGCTTTCCTAAGAACAGCAAAAACACCATTGATTTCCCCAGTACCTTCCTTTCAAAGGACTCCAAACACTTCACACATATCGTTTTAAATTGTCCTCAAAGGCTCCAAAATAAGGGGTTACTATTTCCCCAGGTTCAGATGGAGAAACTAAAACATTCATGCCTGCCCTATCTGTCCAAGTCATCCTAACAGGTTCAGCTAACATCGACTGAGGGCCTGCTATGCACATGACCCATGCCAGGCAAAAGGGTGATATAAAGACGAAAGATATGATCTCCATCCTCCAGCGAGGCAGAATCCAGTGGGGCATGACGGATGTGTACACAAATCCTTTTGAAATAAGGCAGCCTATGCTAGGTGCTATAGAAAAGGTCCAAATACAGTGCCTTATTTTACCAAGTGGCACTAAAATGTGCCAAGTACTGTGCTAAGTCTTCACTACCATCATATTGTTTAAGTCAGACTATGTGTGGCTTATAGAGAAAGAAATGCGAGGTAAAGAGACTTGCCCAGAGTCTCAAGGCCGCACTATGGCAAAGCAGGGATTAGCACCCAGGTCTGTCTGGCTCCAAAGCCCATGAGATGGGAGGTAACTGCTTGGGAAAACGGTCTTTGGAGAGTTTAGCACAAAGTACCCATACCTTAGAGGTGAAGAGCAGGACACATGGGCTCTCACTAGGTTGTTGGGGAAAGGCCTGTCTCCTCAGCCCCAAATTGCATATGCATGTACTCATCCGGATCCTCCACCACAGGGACTGCTCTCGTGGATCAAGAAGCCAAAGGCAAGGGTCTTCCAAAAGGGAACAGAGATCTCTCTGAGCAAAGAAAGACTGCAAGGTCCTGAGCACTTCATCTTCTGTTCGTGGGCACTGAAAGTGGATCCAGGCCAGAGGGTGTGGGATCCCCTGGCTGGCTGTGACAGAAAGTCTACAGCCTGTGCGAGCAGGGCATGGTGGTCATGGTATACATACCAGCAGAGCATCCTTTTCTCAGAGCTGGGTGGAACTCCTGCAAGGGAAGGAGCCCCCTGCTGGAGGTCCCTAGAGAAGGGCCTGGCCTGGAGATAGCTCTGCAGAGCTCACCTGGTGGGGGTAACCTCTGCCTCGTCTGCTAAGGTTCCATTTTGGAGGCTAAGGAACAAAGTGTCAGATTTGGAGGAAGAAGAGCTTATGCGGCACCAGGCTACTGTCCCCAGACCAGACAGGTTAGAGTGCATAGTCAGCCCTGGGGAATCCCTGGGTCTTAGCAAGGGTCAGGTTAATATATAGCTCTATATTAAGGTTCCAGGACAAGAAAGAGATGGCGGAAGGAGCAGGTCCTCCAAACTCTGGAAGGAAAGTTGGGCCTGGAACTAAGGAAGCCCAGTCGCCAGCCTAGCAGTCTTCCCGTTTAACACGTGTGATCCTTCTGCAATTGTTTTCAAATCTTAATTTCGACCTAACAAGACAACAACAAAAATCCTTTGATGGATAAAAGAAAAGTGTTAACAAAGTGTGTGCGAGAGAAAGGGGATAATGAATAATTATATCAAAATACCCAAATAAGGGAAGCTCTATACTTTCTGGCAGCCATGGCAATAGGAAAGCAGGATTGTTACATCATTCTCATTGTTAAATCAAGGGAAGCATAGAAGTTCATCAGGGCAGAGAAAGTTCTTAATTCTCAGTGCAGAGAGACTCATATATACACAAGCGAATGTGTACCTGCACACATACACATACACTTACCCCATTTCTCTTTCCAAGGAACAGGGCAAGCCGCTCTCCAGAGCCCTGCTGCCTCTCTCACACCACACTACCACGGCATGCAATGAAGCACTTCAACAGTTAAAACATTTTTGTGCCAATATTTTAAGAGTGCAGAAGGTTCCAAATTACATGTAAAATAAACAATGCCAGACTGTGAAAACTCTTGGCTGCAACGTTCTCTGATGTTAACAAGAGTTTCTTTATTACTGTAACCTTTCAGAAGTGAATAAAAATTATTTCTCTGCCCTAGTTTTGCCCTCCAGTAAAAAGGAAGAGAACAGGGACCATGGAAAGAGCTGTACAATGACCTCTCATGAAGCCTAGGAGGCTGGGAAGGGGGCAGTTTAAAACACAAAGCCTTCCATATATGTTTCTAGTCAAAGGTTAGAAATTTAGTTTGTGCTGTGCTGATCATATTGTAGAATTTCACGTTCCTAGTATTTTTATGTAACTAAAACCCTTAGGGGGACAAAAGGGCATTTTCAAGAGCCCGAACTAAGCTGCTACTATGGAGAAAACCCAAATCTTGATCAAGGCTCCTTAGCCATTCAGTGAAATCTCCTGACTCAGAAACTGAGTCTGAAGTGCCCTTAAAAAACAGGGAAGAAGACCTATAGGTGGCCAGGACTTTGACAAAATGTGTTATTTTGCAGACTTTTGAGTCGATGAGCCTGTGAATACTGGACACACAGAAGGATCTCAAAATGGAGCTAGTCTGGACAGTGTTTTCACCACTGCAGGAGAAAGAGGAAAAAAGCCACCAAACAAAGGCAAACATGCTCTTGTTCTCTCACAGAACACTGCCTTTACCCACACCATTCCTCTGCCCAGAATGTTCCTGTCTAGCAAACACTCATCCGAAAAGATACAAACCAAATGTCATCTACCCCAAGCTTTTCTCCTCTGGGCAGAGCAATTTTTAAATATCATAATCTCTTAATATTATAATTACCTGTTTATATGTTTGTCTTCTCCTACTAGACTGGGGAGTCAGGGACAATATCTTTGTCATCTTTGTATCTCCAGTGCCTAGCAGAGTACCTGGAAACTAGCAGACCACAATAAAATGGTTGGATAGATGGGTAAAACCTTGTTTGTGTCTGGGAACAGAAATCAGACAGAGAATGATTAACTGCTAAAAAAATAGAACACAAGCTCTGGGATTTAACACAAGGCTAGCTTTTCAGACTTTCACAGAGTTGCAAATGTTAAGTCTGGAAGAGAATTTAGAAATCATCAAGCTCTCCTCCCCAGAGAGGTGAGGTGATTTGACTTACTCAAGCTCACCCAGAGAGTGGCCAGGCTGGCCAGAACTCCTTCCATTATACCACACCATCCTTTCTCTTTACTGTCAAAAATTGCAGGTATAAATATTTATTTGGCAATAAGATGAGAAATATGATTAAGACTACAAATTATGAGAACGTTATTTCATTATAAACAAATGAACAATGGATGTCACAGTAGGAATTCAAATAATTTTATATAAATTACAATATCTGAGTTGCTTAAAAAGCTAAACATAGCATACCATATGACCCAGCAATTCCACTCTTAGGTATATACCCAAGAGAACTGAAAACATATGTTCAGATAAAAACCTGTACATGAATGTTCACAGCAGCATTATTCAAAAAAGCCAAAAATGGAAACAGCCCAAATGTCAATCAACTGATGAATGGATAATAATATGGGGTATATCCATACAATAGATTATCCATAAAAAGTATGAAGTACTGAAACATGCTACAACATGGATGAACCTTGAAAACATTATGCTAAGTAAAAGAAACCAGACACGAAAGACCACATATTATATGATTCCATTTATATGGAATGCCCAGAATAGGTAAATCCACAGAGACAGAAAGTAGAGTAGTGGTTACCAAGGGCTGGGGGAAAGGGGAATGGGGAATGACTGCTAACGACCATGGGCTTTCTTTCTGAGGTGATGAAAATGTCCCAGAATTAGATAGTGGAAATGGTTGCATAACATTGTGCATTTACTAGAAAAGCACATTAAAAATGCTGAATTTTATGGTATATGAATTACATCACCATTTTTTTTAATGGAAAAAAAATACAATCTCTTCCTTCTAGTAATTTAACTGAAGGAGTCAGGACCAGAGATGCTTAAGCACTCACAGGTTCTGAGTTATATGACAGTAATATAATGCAAGTTTGGGGAAGAAGTAAACACTTTTAAAATCTTAATGCTAATGCTAGAACCACAGTTTTTAGCAACGACCTTTTCAGGCAGTACACAGTAGTGATTAAGAGCATGGGCTCTAGAATCTGGCAAGTTTGGGTTCCAATCCAGGCTCTCATATTTACTGTGTAAGTCTGGTTCAGTTACCTAACTGGTAGGCTAAATAATGGTCTCCCAAAAGATATCTACATCCTAATTCCTGGAACCTGTGAATGTTACCTTATATAGCAAAAAAGGACTTTACAGCTGTGATTAGGTTAAGGATCTTCAGATGGGAAGATTATCCTGGATTTCCAGGTGGGCCCTAATTGTAATCACATGCACCCTTATAAGAGGGTGGAAGAGGGTGCTTAGACCCAGATAGAAGAGGAGAATGCAATGTGCCCACAGAGGCAGAGATTGGAGTGACGTGGCCACAAGCCAAGGAATGCCAGCAGCCACCTAAAGCTAGAAAGGGGCAAAGAACAGGTTCTTCCCTAGAGCATGGCCCTGTTAACATCTTGATTTCAGCCTAGTGAAAATGATTTCTAGCCTCCAGAAGTATGAGAATAAAGTTCTATTATTTTAAGTCACCAAGTTTGTGCTAAGTTGTTACAGCAGCTATAGGAAACTAATATACTAACTTCTCTGATCCTTAGTTTCTCCATCTGTAAAATGAGGATAGGATTTCATGGGTAAGATTGCTGTAAAACATAAAACTGAAATGGTGCTTATAAAGTGCACAGCAAAGAGAAAGTGCTCAATAATTGTTAGCTATTACTATTGCTGACCTCTGTTTCTGTATTATGCTGAAATTCTCAACTTTCACATGTCACTAGTCCATCCCAGACCCTGCTCCTCTTAGCAAGGGGAGCAGTAAGAGCTGGCCATCAGGAAACCTGAGTTCCGTTCTTTGGTTGGTTTCTAACATAAGCTTACTCAGCTCTCCCAGAGCCAGTTTCTCCATCACTTAAATGACAGGATCAGACTAGAGCAGTGGCCCTCAAACTGGAGGCTTTGTTAAAATACAGATTGCTGGGCCTCACCTCCAGAGTTTCTCATTCAGCAAGTTCCTAAGTGATGTTGAAGCTGCTGGTGTGGGGACCACTTTGAGAATCTCTGGATTAGATTATTTCAAGGTTCTTTTCCAGTTTTAAGTCTGAGATTCTCCAGGAACATCCCATAGATGTAGCACTCCAGTAATAAACACAGCTGTATCAGGCTGAAATAGCCTTTAAACTAAGTTCTTTTCCCCGTGGGGGACAGGAGGGTATGAGGTTATATGGTAAAGACTGCTTTTAATTTTTGAACGAAGCAGAATGAAAAATCTTAAGCAATGGTGGGAACAGGAAGAGGCTGTCCCCTTATCCAACGTGCTGGCCCCATTTTAATTTATCTTAATCCCACCCTTCTTCCTTTTCACCAGACCCCTCCCCCTAATGCCCTCCTCTAGAAACACATCTAGGTGTCTCCTGAATACATTTATTGGCTTTGCACAGTATAATACCACCTTTGTTAGTCTCCCAGCCCAGCCTCTCCAAGCACAGTGTTCAGTCTCGGTGTTCCTCTACTCCTAAAAAAACACGACCGAGGAGTCTCTGAAAAATAATTGTAAAATCAACTAAGGCGAATTCAGACGATGTGGAGATATTCAGGCTCTAAATGCTGGAAAAAGAAACAAATTCAGAACATTGTTAGCATTCTCATCTGTCTTTTTTTTCCCCCTTAATCTCTATCTGTCCTGTTGAGTAGGAAACCTCTGCCGTATTGGGTTAGAAATTCTGAATAAAGGGGACTCAGGCTTGGGACTGCACTGAAGAAATGGAACAGCTCTAGATTCAAGAAAAACTGTCCTCTTGGTCTTTGGAAGTCTTTGGTAACAAGACAGGGGAGAAGGAACCTGCCATGAAGTTGATTTCCACTTCCCCCTCACCCCCAGAGGTATCATCGTACAGTAAAGCAGACACTGGACTGGGAATCAGCATACCCTAGTTTTTGGTCCTCATTTTGCTGTTTTCTAGCTGCATGACCTTGGGCAAATCAATTAACTTCTCTGGGACTCCATTTCCTCACCACAGAAGTGAGAGGGTGGGAACAAATCTATAGTCCTTAACCTGAGATGGGCATCAGAAATCTTCTGGGGAAGTTTTTCAAAATACACACACCTCAGCACCTTCAGACCCAGAGAATCTCTGAGGCTCCCAGTCTAATGTTCTAAGGTTCATCTATCCTATAAAGTGGATTAAAAGTATAAATGATGAGAGAGCCAGGGAATCCATGAGGCAGGTCACAGAGAGAAAAATGAACTTTTTTGGGGGGGTGGGGGGATGGGTCAGAGAAATTGAATCCAGGTGCCATAAGAGATCATTAATTCAGTATTTGGGAGATAGTGCTGGCCAGACATTAATAATAGAAGAACATACATACACCCAACAAGTATCTGAGGGGTGACTACATTAGGCACTCTGTGTTAAGCACTAGGGATCCTAGGATCCTTATCCCATCTAATGGGCATGACCTACACAAACCCGTAATTACAGTACAGCATGGTAAGTCCTATCTCAGAAGTTTGTGCGAAGTGCTGGAGGAATACAGACAAGGGAGTGTCCAAATATACTAATATTACTGGGGGGTGCTGGGAAAAGCTCCTTGGAAGAGGTACTATCCAGTTGTGTCTTACAGTGCCATGAGCAGAGGAGACAGGGTTAAGACCACTTCAGACAGAGGGAACTGCGTGAACGAAGGCTCAGAAGCATAAAGGAACATGGAATATTATAGCACCAGTGAAAACGAGGCATGAGTGGAACATGTGTTAGAGTGTGTGTGTGCACACGCTCAAGTATGAACATTTGCATGTAGGAGAAGTTTGCTGGAAATTATACTAGAAAGGTGGGCTGGGGCCAGAATGTGAAGGCCTCTCCCCCAATTTTTCACTTTGTAAAGCTTCAAACTTATTATTTTTTTTAAGGTGTAAGATTAATACAGCAAAAGGTTGTTGTATTACAACCAAGAAGGTTCTCCGATATAACTGTGAAGGGTTCTTTATGCCATTGCTAAAAAGTTTGAATTTTGTCCCTCAGAGATTTCTAGACAGAAGGGATATGATCAGATGTGGGATTTAAAAAGAATACCTCTGGCAGCTTAAATGGTGGCAGGTTCACTAGAGGGGGAAAGTCCAGGAACTAGTTAGGAGGCCATGTCCAATAAAGGACAGATGATGAGGAACTGACATGAAGCAATGGAACAGAGGAGAGGATAAAATCCTGAGATATTTTGGGCAGAAAAGTGACAAGACAACTCGATGCAGAGGATGAGGCAGGAGTTGAGGACATTCTAAGAATTCTAGCTTGGGGGGCTGGACTGGTGGTGATGACCTTAGATGTGAGACAGGAAAACACAGGAAGAACAGGTTCATGGAGCTCTTTATCCCATCTCCTGAGTGAGATTTATTTAGGAGTAGCACTAGTGACCCCTGAAAGAGAGGTGTGGAAAATGGCTTTAGCTGTGCCCGATGCACACAGCTCTAAGCAGTATTCTGACTATGGTACAAAAGATACCAAATGCAACCGGGCACCCAGAGAGATTGGAGGCAAAAGAAATGTGATGCATTGGAGAGGTAAACAGTTCTGCAGTGATGAGCTGAACTGGGAGTACTTAGCATGAGGGGTACTTAAGAAGGTATTAGGGGAAGGCAGGACTACACATGCACTGAGTCAGCCAGGGCTTTGTAAAATGGATTTAGGTCACTGTTTCTCCTACAGAAATTCCAGGAGGCAAACTGAAGATAAAAAAGTGGATGAAATTCACTTATTTATTCAGTCAAGAAACATTTACTGAATGCCTACTAAACACAAAGCTCCACTGAGGCACCACAGGAATACAAAGACAAACAAGTAAGAATTAGACCTCAGGAAACTCACAATCTACAGCTGAACATAAAAATGGCCATGAGAGAGATAAATGACCATGTGCATAGACAGCAGTTTCACGCTTTATTTAATTTCAAATACAGAAACGTTTATAACTTCTCTTTTAGGGACACTCCCTGAAGTGGAGTGAATCCAGTACGCCACTCAGAAGGTCACATGACCTGAGCCATCAGACTGGCATTCTGTTTGTATGCACCCAGGCATCCAGTCAGTTAGAAAACCACCTAAAGCATACACTCCATGCACTCTTGCTACCTCTTAAGGCCTGAGGATAAGAAACTTGCGTACAGAAAGGAACGCATCTATTAGAGGTACATCTTCAGCTGGCTCAAATTCATGGGCCAATTCCAAAATGGAATTGCTCTACCTTCTAAGAATTTAGTCTTCTCTCCCCTAATAAATAAGTATCCACTCCAAGATCTTAGGACATTTTAAAAATGTTCAAAAGAACGATTGCTATTGGAAAACAAACATGTATTCTTACTTTACAAGCTTCGAGCCCATGGGATTGCTCTGTATTTACACTCCACCATTCATATTACTGGCCACAAAAACTATACCTTTTAAGTGGTCCTTGCCTTTTAAAACAATACCTTTGGCAGTGAGTTTTAATTCTGACCTAGAGATGCAAAGTATAGCAAAATTTTTACCTCATGGTAAAACAAAGGAGTTTGATTGAAGATTTTTGTGGGGGGAAGGAAGAGATGGGAATGGAATTAGAGGTCTGGAAGGAAATTTCCAGAAATCTAAAGTACATGTAATTCTTATTTCTACTACCTTTTATAGATTTAAGGCTTTTCTGGTTTAGAAATATAATGTACCTTATTTACAAATTGTTTCTTTTTAATCAAATAATCCCACTAGAAGATGAGAAATCATGGACAAAGAAAAAGAAAAATTGAGAGTGGAGACAACTTCTCATTTCTTTTTCTTCCAATATTTAAGACTAATGAGCAAACAAATATCCTCAGAATAAAAAGGATACCTCCTCACCCTACTTTTCCCAACACTTATAGTGGGCTTCCAGAACCATCTCCTTTCATCAGATATTTACCAGGCATACGTTCTGCCAAGGAGCAATGACTGGCACTTTGGAGAATACAAAGAGGGATGCATGTGATCTCGCCCCCCAGGAATCCACCCAGGAGGCAGTCAATACATGAATGACACTGATGCAAAAGAGAAACAGTAAAAGCCAGAAGAAGGGTAAAGATAAATTATTAAGGTACTAACAGCTAGGGGAAACCGGGATTGGCTTCCAATTTGAAGTGGAGGGACATGAAGGAATTGCGGCTGGCATGTTAGGGCAATCTAGGTATATGTACCACATGAGAAAAGACACAAGACAGGAAGAGCAAAACATTCAGCTTGGCTGCAGTGAAAAGTACGTGAGGCGGGCTTCCCTGTTGGCGCAGTGGTTGAGAGTCCACCTGCCAATGCAGGGGATGCGGGTTCATGCCCCAGTCCAGGAAGATCCCACATGCCGCGGAGCGGTTGGACCCGTGGGCCATGGCCGCTGAGCCTGCGTGTCTGGAACCTGTGCTCTGCAACGGGAGAGGCCACGCGGTGAGAGGCCCACGTACCGCAAAATAATAAATAAATAAATAAAAGTATGTGAGGCAAAGATGGAATGTGATGTTCACCGAGTGCTTCCTATGTACCAGACACATGTGTAGAGGTTTCTCATATTTAAGGTTCAAGAAGAGTTGGGGAAATGAGTTTGGAAAGGTAGTCTGGAGTATGATCAGAGGACTTTACAAAGCAAAATGCTAGTTTTGAAAAGCAAAGTAGAATTTTACAAAGGAGTCCAATTCAGCCCACAGCTCCTCCACCTCTTTCCAGGCCCTCTGCACCATTCCATCAAGCAGCTCTGCTACAGAGAGAGCAGGAGACCATGAGCTGACCGGAGGTTCATCCTTATTCAGAAAAGCAGCGAGCAAGAAGTCACCTGACATCCTGCTGAAGCCAACTGTCATGCCAGGGACCACTGACAGAGATAAACTTGCAATTTCTTAACTAAAGCCCATCCCCACCCACTCCTACCTTGTCTCCACAGTTTGGAAAGCTTAAACCTGCTTATTGTAAGCCACAAGGTGGAGATGTCTGGCAGGGCAGAACTGAAAGGAAGTCGTTTAGCCAGCCTAAAGTTACCATTAACACTTTGAGCCACTGCCTTGAGCTAATTTTTATGTTTGTTTTTTAAGTTTGGTTGAAATGTCACAAATGGAAAAATTAAGTAAAGCGCTCCAGTTAGCCACAAGACTGGACACACCTGGCTGCAAACCCAGCAAAAGAAAACTTACTTCATTAGTAGGAGAGGTAGAAAGTGAAATTTACATCTGAAATCTGCCTGCACCAGGAGAAAGTGCTGAGGCCAAAGGCTCTGTCTGTTTTTACAGCTGTGTCAAGTCTTAGTTCTCTACTCTTACCAACACTCAGGAGTGAGGCAAGGGCCCAAGGAAAAATGGTCTCCAACCTCTTCAGCTGCAACTCAGCTCACAAAGGTTTTTAAGAACCAGTTAATGAAATAAAACAAGACCAGATGAGGTGATATAATGAACTTTATTTCCACAGCTAATTTATATGTTTAAATCCCAAATAATGTTTTTTTTAAAGTCAGAACACTCTAAATTATTGATGTGATTTTTGTAACCTCAAATTTAACACTTACTTTTTATAACCAGCTTCACTGATGATATATGAGGCTGCCATATTTTTCACAATAGTTGGGCTCCTAAAAAGCTGGTAAAAAGCAAATTTTTGGAAAGTGAAAATTTTCTCACCAAATGAGACTGGAACTCTAATTTCAAAGGATTTCTTGATCCAAATTTCTAATGTGTCATTAATTCGCATTCTCAATCTTCCCCACACAAATCTACTCAAGTAAAGTAATGGCCTCTAAGAATTCTTTGGCATAAGAAAAATCACCACTACATTGATCAGTCTTATAAATTCTACTTTTTATATGAGTTTTCTTAAAGATGCCAAGTAACACAGAAACAGATTTGCAAATTACCACCTTCACATCATAGGTTTTCAAAGCTGAAAAGAAACTTGGAAATCATGTAGTCACCCACCCCCCCAAGTTTTTTTTTTTTAACCAAGAAACTGAAGCATGGAGAAGAGAAAAGACTTGCCAGCCAGGGTCAGAACCAGGCCAGACTGGCTCCCTCTGGCTGCTACTTTTCTCCAGCCACATGCCATTCTTCTCCAGCCTAACCTTCTCATTTCTTTAGGTTGTACAAACGCCAAAGACTGAGGTCCCCTCTACACACACACAGTCACGCTAACAACTGAGAAGTGGCTAATGTATAATTTTCTTGCCTGTAAAAAGGGTGTCTGTTTATAGCATGAGGTTGGAAAGGGAGGAGCAAATCAGTTATAACAGAAACGTAATAATATTAATTCCCCAACTCTTTGAAATCTCTATTATTTTTTATAAATTTATTTATTTATTTATTGGCTGGGTTGGGTCTTCATTGCTGCGTGCCGGGTTTCTCTAGTTGCGGCGAGCGGAGGCTACTCTTTGTTGCGGTGCGCGGGCTTCTCACTGTGGTGGCTTCTCTTGTTGCTCGCGGAGCACGGGCTCTAGGAGCGCGGGCTCAGAAGTTGTGGTGCACCAGCTTAGTTGCTCCACGGCATGTGGGATCTTCCCAGATCAGGGATCAAACCCGTGTCCCCTGCATTGGCAGGCAGATTCTTAACCACTGCGCCACCAGGGAAGTCCCTCTATTATTTTTAAATCATCTTTTATTTATAGTCTTTGTAACTAAACTTGAGCTTGGCATTTCTGTTCATGAAGACAAATTTAAGAGTCTATACTTGGGGATCATTATGGATCATCTGAAACCCTGCTATTCAACGTGTGGTTGCCCCTCCCCCACCCAGCCCCACCAGTGGAACTGGCATCACCCAAAGCTTTTTAGAAATGTAGACTCTCTGGCCTCACCGAAAACCTACTGAATCAGAATTTGTATTTTAACAAGATCCCCAGGTGAACTGTAGGCTCATTAAAGTTTGAGAAATGGTGGTCTAACACACTTCTCTATAGGACAGCATCATATGTAGAACAATTGAGATAGAAAAAAATGGTTGGATAAAATGGGAGAAAAAAAAAAAAGAAAGGCTAATTTCTGCAGGACTGCATTGACGTACACCTGGACCAGAGACTAATAAACCGAGTATGATCTATCTGACAAATAACTTGGCTTTAAAACAGAATTTCAGAGGCTGAAGTTCAATTTATTCATTCATTCAACAAGTATTTATTTATCCAATGTTTACCGTGTAAACAAAAAACTGGATAAGACAGGTTTCGCGCCTTTATATAGCATACAGTCAAGCAGAAGGGACATTATAAAGTAACATGGGAGAAGGTTCAAATTGCTGAACCTTGTGATGGAGATATATATATGTAGGTCCCAAAGGAAATCCATTTGGGGGTGGAGGTGGGGTAGAGTAAAAGGTTCCTGTGGTCCAGGAATTGGCAACCTATGACTCATTAAGCTATTCAGTTGGGGACAGCTGTGGTCCACATGGCTCTAGTGGTCCCACTTCCAGCAGAGTTTAATCAACAGTGATAAGAAAACAGACTAACTCATAGAAGAACTACTGTGTAACTGCATGGCAGTAAGCCGAGGCTTTGGCTGGCCAGGGGGTATCACTGGTCATCATTAAATGGGATGATTTGAGACTGCCAGCACTACTGTATATCCACTGTGAGCTGCCACAGAGTTGAGCAGTAAGTACTTGAGGGCATGTGGAACACTCAGCTGGTTGAAGAGCTTAAAGACTGCTGATCCCACTCTGGGCAGCTAAACAGCAGTAAGGTATGACAGTGAGAAAAATGAAGAAGGAAGCAAAGAGTGTAATTACAAACACACATTGACTCCAAAACAGATGATTATAATGATTATGATGAGGAAGATGATGATGACAGCAGCTAAAACTTTGAAATATGCTATCATCTTCTTAGAATGAACAGAAATGCTAATGGTCTGCTGTCCCAGAGAAAGGCATGTAAATGTCAGTGAAGCTATCTAAAGATGAACCCGAAATGAAATTGAGCTATTTGTAGTGAGGTGGATGGACCTAGAGTCTGTCATACAGAGTGAAGTCAGAAAGAGAAAGATAAATACCGTATGCTAACACATATATATGGAATTTAAGAAAAAAAATGTCATGAAGAACCTAGGGGTAAGACAGGAATAAAGACACAGACCTACTAGAGAATGGACTTGAGGATATGGGGAGGGAGAAGGGTAAGCTGTGACAAAGCGAGAGAGAGGCATGGACATATATACACTACCAAACGTAAGGTAGATAGCTAGTGGGAAGCAGCCCCATAGCACAGGGAGATCAGCTCGGTGCTTTGTGACCGCCTGGAGGGGTGGGATAGGGAGGGTGGGAGGGAGGGAGACGCAAGAGGGAAGAGATATGGGAACATATGTATAACTGATTCACTTTGTTATAAAGCAGAAACTAACACACCATTGTAAAGCAATTATACTCCAATAAAGATGTAAAAAAATATAATAATAATAAATAAATTACTAAGCAATTTAAAAAAATAAATAAAAAGATGAACCCATGTCTACTGTGCTTTCTATACACGCATTTCCTCCAAAGTCATGAGAATCTGAAAATACCCTCAATCCAGATTCTCAGTAGGCAACCATCATTTCCATGACTTAGTCTCAAAGACTATAATTTCACACATAGAGTGAGCATATGATACCATCAGACAATAACATAGGAAGTGTGTGAAAATAATTATAGTAGATAAAAGTAAGACATGGGAGATCTCCCACTTAATTCCCATGCAGCATGGAAAGATCTCTAAGATATATTGTTGAGTAAAAAAAAAAGTTGCATTTAAGTGCATAGAGGATGATATCATATATGATAAAATATATACACGCAAAACCACAGAACTTTGTGCTGTAATGAAAGAAACCAAATTAACCCATTTTGTGACCCTGTCTGATGGTTTGGCTTTAGATGCTCCCAAGCTAGGAGGCAATGATATGGGAAAAAAACAAGGAACTACAATCTACTAAAACACGGTCTAGATACACAAAATATACAATATACACAAAGGAAAAGAGTACTATTTATATAACAATTGTATCCTAATGTTTTGGTTTTGGTTTTCTATTGTCATCATATTCTGTTATATACATACTACATATTCTCCTTTCTCAGGTTATTAAATATACTAATGTACCTTTTCAGTAGATACCTTGCCAAAGTATTCTAGGTTGTCAGTGATCAAGAAGCTTGTTTTTAAGTTCTTGAGCACAGTGCAGGCCCCATGCCAGGATCTTTCCATCCAAACTAATTGTGAACTGACACACTGAACTGGTATCAAAGGCAAAGTGTCCTAAAACTGGATTATTATTATTTGATTTTATCTGTTCACCAAATCCATCCCTCCTATCACCATGATTTGGACTTAATAATCCCATCTCCGTACATAGGATGTACTCACACTGACAAACCATGGTAATGTGGGCAAATACATAAATAAAGTGTCAGTAGCATGCCAGTCTTCATAGAGGCAGAAGTGACTCTAGGTGAATTACCACTTGACATCAGGCCATTCTAGAACAGATAAAACTTCAACTCCAGTCAGGCAACCCCTCATTGGACTTTTCCAGGACCAGAATCTGAGAGCACTCACTTACCCCCATGATTCTGCCACGCTGCTCAACATCCTCCCACATAAAATGAACTATGATACGACACATGTATTTCCCACTCCGGCCTTCCTGCTTCATTCGGACTAGACACATCCTGGATGGGAAGAAGACATAAAGAGTCACTGGCTGTTTGCATTTTTCACATCACTCATTTCCACGGAAGGTCAGCTCATCTAAGTCATTTTATCAAAGGGCACAGAATCAAAAAACTAGAAGTGATTAAAAAAATCTTTTATTGAGCTATAACATAGATACTGAAAAGTACATAAATCTTAAGTGTACAGCTTGATGAATTTTTACATATAATATACACCCATGTAAGTACCACTCACATCAAGACATAGATTATTTAGAGCACCTCAGAAGGCTCCCTCATACATGAAAGGGACCACTTTTAGTTGTTTAAAGATAAGTCTGAATCCTTCATTTTACTGATGAAAACAGGAGTTCTAAAGAAGGAAAATGATGTGCCCAACACCACAGAGCAGTCTATAAAGGTGGGTATAGTACTGAGCTCTCCCATATGGACGCCACTAGCTACATGTGGCTACTGAACATCTTAAATATGGCTAGTTCAAACTGAGATGTGGTATAAGTTTAAGATGTCAAAGATCTAGTTCATGAAAAAAGAATATAAATATCTCAAATTTTTTACACTGCTTACATGTTGAAATATTATCAGGTATATTGAGTTAAAGAAAACCTATTATTAAAATTAGTTTCATTTTTTTTCTTTTCACTTTTTTAAATGGAGCTACTAGCAACTTTTAAATATGTGACTTGCATTATATTTCTGTTGGATAGTACCCGTCCAGAATATAGATGACAGAAAGTATTATGATTTCATCTGTATAATTATCAAATTGTTTCCCCCATTAGAATGTAAGTTCCATTGAAGGCAGACATCAAGTCTGGGTTTTTTTGGGTTTTTTTAAATCATTGTATATCTAGGGCTTAAGTATAGTATGCACTCAATATATATTTTCTGAATAAATAAATGAATAAAACATCTCAGGGCCAAGTTTAGGGCTCTTTCCCCTAAACCACATTGCCTCTAATCAGTCCAGAATGCTCTCTGCTTAAGACCTTACATAAGAATATAAGAATATAAACAGGGTCACCAACTTTCCAAGATAGCTCCTAATCTCATTCTTATGACCACACGTATTTCTATTATCTCTTGTTAAATAGTTATTAAGCAGCTACAATAGGACTACTCACCTAAACGACAACTCCTACTGTAATTATGGAGTATTTAGTCTAAACCGACAATTCTATCTCCATACACAATTAATCCTGCCCATTTAAATATCCTAGCAATAGTAAGGTCCAATGGAATGATTCCAGCCTGGCCTGCCTCAACATCTCTGTTAATGACTAAGATGGAGAAAAGAAAACATACTTATCAAATATGTAGATTGCAAGAAGCTGGGCAGGAAGACAAATATGTTGGATGACCCAACCATGAACCAAAAATACTTCAACAGACTGTTTCAATGGGCTAAATCTAACAGGGATAAATCTAGACCCTGCACTTGGGTCTAAAAGAACAGCTGTAGAGGTACAGGATTGGTGAGTCATGCCCACCTATGTGTGAAAAAGCCTTACTGGCTTACGTTGACAGTATACACTGAAGGGGAGTCAAGAAGATGATATGGTTGCCCCCCCAAATTAATGTGATTTTAGAAACAGTAATGCAAATATAGTATCTTCATGTACAAAGCGAGATTTTTGTTCTATTCAGCACACGTCAGACTCTACTTGGAATACTGTCGACAGTTTTGAACATTATATTTTAAGAGACAAGAGGAAGAGTTGTAAGATCAGAAGATATTTAACCTGGAGAAAAACAGGACAGTTGCCTTAAATATTGCAGAAAAGTGATTAGACTGTTTATCCAAAAGGTAGAATCAGAACGAATGGGTGGGTCACAGAGGGAGAAAAACTACTCAACATTGAATGCTGAAAGTAAAAACTTTCTAATAGGGGAGTTTCTGAAGATTTGAATAATGTAATGGATGACCTCAAAAAGCAGAGAATTTGCAACTTGGCTATCTACCTGATGGAAGGCTGACTACGCGATCTCTAAAGTCCCTTCCAACCTCGGGATTTGCTGATGCTGTGATTCTAAATTTGTAACCTCTGAACCCAGTTAGTGCCTAAGAAATAACACTTTGTGACAATAAAAACAGGTCATGGAAAAAGACTTGGCCACTTTATATGATATAGAGCATATTCCAAGGCAGAAACAAACTGGGGAAAGTTCAACAGTCCTTTTTCATAACATTTTTCTTAAAGTTAACCAAAGTTAGCCTCTCCACCTGAAAAGACGCTGTGTGTTTTGATGCTTAAGTGTCGTCAGAGGCCAATTCATCAACAGCAATAGTGAGGTAATGGAATTCTTCATTTATATAAAAATTCTCTAGTTTGTTAATACACCTGCCCTCTGAGGTTTAAAAGGCACAGATTTTCTCAGACCATAAACTTACTAACTATATCAACATGGAGTGAAGTGTTTTTTGTTTCAGAGCAGTTTGTTTTATAGCCCTTACAGTCAAATGGTTATCTGGGTTGAAAAGGTAAAGCAAATTGAAGATACTTTCAAGATGCTGACTGACACTTAATTCACTCAATGGACATAAATTTACTTCCTACTGTGTGGAGATTAGAGTGATGGTTAACAAGAGCCCAGCTTCCAAGGAGCAGTTAGTCTCCTTAGGGGAGACAAGAGCCCTAAGAGAGAATGCAGTAAGTGTCCCAAGAGGAACACAAAGTGCAATGGAGTTTGAGAGGATTACTCTTGGCTGAGTGGGATCAGGGAAAGCTTCACGGAAAATGAAACATTGTACCTGGGGCTTGGAAAGGTGAGCTGCAGGTGGACAGATAAAGGTAAAGAGAATTTCCAGAAGATGGAACATTATGAGCAAAGACAGGGCCATGGAAAGCTCAGCACATGGACAGGGACAATACCTAGATTTTGTGGAAGGGAAGTATAGGAAACAGAAAAATATGCCAGAAAGGTCATGAAGGGCTTTTAAATGTCATGCTGAAAAGTCTGGACTTCACTCAGCAGACAAAGGAGAGCCACTGAATGTTTTTCAGGAAGAAGGGGTGTAATAAGATTAGGGGTGTAATAAGACCTTGGCTTTAAGAACAGATAAGTCTCTCAGAAGTTAACCCTTTCTTTCTTCCCAGCTGGAAACCCTTTCTTTCCAAGGCTGAAAAATGACAAATTTGGTGAATATTTACTTCAGTAGAACTATGGTATTTACAATTGTCTGATCCAGAAATTTAAATTAAGTGTGCATCTACCTTTTGAGAGAAATGCAACAGCAAAGTTTGCTGCAACCTGCACCTAATTTTGCTGATACTAAGAGTTTAAAAAATATAGATTCAAGCCTGATAAATGAAAGAAGGGCAAATTCTAATTATTCCTAAAACACCGTACCTAATTAGTTCTGTAGACAATTGATGACAATTTGAAAACACTATCAAATATAAAGTTCTACAGTAAATTTCATCTCACATAGTTAAAGTTATAAAATCAAAACAATCAGTCTTCTCATTAACAGGAAGTGTAGTGAAGATAACCATGAGTTCTACTGGGAAAATAAGATTCTGATCCACAGGGCTGCCCGTTCATCCACCATCACCAAACTCAGCTAACTAAAGGCTCAACTTATTTTTGTCCTGAATTTGTGAATCAAATTCTCTAGGTAGTTAAGGACAGAAAAGTCATCTTGTTGTGAAGAACTTTTGTGTTTGTCCTCTTCAAGGAAAAAGCACAGCTGAAGGCTGGGGCCCACATCTTAGACAGTCAGCTGCCTGGAATGTCCAGATCAAGCTGAAGGTCAATTCTTAGGGTACCTAACCTTGAAGCCTACAAATTCAGTCTACTCCTTTCTTTGTTTAGTAAATGTTTTGAATAGATAATACATGCACATGTTAAAAAAAACGTTAAGTCCGCTTCCTACCCACATCTCCCAATCACCAGGTTCCTCTCCCTAAGGCAACCACAGTTAGCAGCTTCTTAGGAAACCTTCCACATGTAATCTATATATATACCAACTTAGTGTATATGTACTCTCTTTACATAAATAGTAGCTTCCCTTTTCTCCCCATTTTCCACAATGGTAGCATTCTACACACACTTTTCTTACGTTGAAAAAACAATCTGTTACAGAAGGATGGTGGTGAAGAAATCTCAACTCCAACTCTGTGCTTCATCCACAGATACTACAGTCACCCCAGTGAAACCCTTTTTAGGATAATAGAGTTGTAGTAATTTATTTAGCAGTTGTTAGGGTAACATCTGATCCAGGCTGAATTCAGCTTATCTGGCAATTTTTTCCTATTCTAATAAGACTAAGAAATAGGAAAAAAAACCCTTTAATAGCAAAAATGGACAAGTGCTGTAATTAACAGCTAACACAACTATGTGCCAGGCACTGTGCTAAGTGATTCAGATACATTATTTCATTTAATCCTTACAACAACTATCGGAGGTTGGTATTCTTCCTGTCCCCACCTTACAGTTGAGGAAACTGAGTCTTACAGAAGTAACGTGCCCAGAGTTACAAAACTTGTTAAGTGTCAAAGCTGGGATCTGAACCCTGATAATCTGATCCCAGACTTAGACTGTTTTTCTGCCTCTTTTAATGACTAGAACGAACCTTCCAGAATCCATTTGCTTTTTCATTTAATCCTCACAAGGGCAATAATTTAAGTTTCAAAACTAACATCATATTAGAAATAAAATACCAGAAGGGAAAAGACTGGCTAACCTGAGGCAAACACACCTACAACAGCAAAAAGTAACTGCTGGCAGACTAAAAGGAAAGAACCTAAAAATGTATTTAAAATAAACACAACAGCAGTTCAACATGGAGGCTATAGCTACGAGTACAACTCAAAGAAGGCAGCCTGGCAAAATACAGTTGAGAGTTATCAGAACCGGGACTTCCCTGGTGGTCCAGTGGTTAAGACTCTGTGCTCCGAATGCATGGGGCCCAAGTTCGATCCCTGGTCAGGGAACTAGATCCGGCATGCAGCAACTAAGACCCAGCACAGCCAAAAAAATAAATAAAATTTTTTTTTTTTTTTTTAGAAAAAGAGTTATCAGGACCTCCTGAATGATCCAGAATAGGTTAAAGTATGTTGGAAGGTGAAAAGAAAATGAGTAAAACAAGTTCAAAATGGTAAACAAAAAAGATTTGATGGTCCTGGTACCCCCTACAAAACAAAGCCAACACGTGTCACAGGCTCTGACCATACAATAATATTTGAGCCATTAAGTAAACTATTCCACAATTGAGAATACTAGGTTTAAATAAAAGATCAGGACAGCTTTACTTCAATTTACATCACGGATGCATTCCTCATAATAAATGCTTAAATTAAATGTTGAGGGGTCAAATTACATTTTGCTACTGATTAAACTTCATAATTTCAGAGCTGTTCTGGGGGGGAAGAGGAAGGGGAAGAGGGGAGACTTCAATGCTAAAACATAATAAAAATTGCCCTTGGGCTTCCCTGGTGGCGCAGTGGTTGAGAGTCCGCCTGCCGATGCAGGGGACACGGGTTCGTGCCCCGGTCCGGGAGGATCCCACGTGCCGCAGAGTGGCTGGGCCCGTGAGCCATGGCCACTGAGCCTGCGCGTCTGGAGCCTGTGCTCCGCAACGGGAGAGGCCACAACAGTGAGAGGCCCGCGTAAAAAAAAAAAAAAAAAAAAAAAAAAAAAAAAATTGCCCTTAAGAATGCAAAAGAAACTTTAAAAAGAGACAATATTCCACTCAAACCTAAAACTGCTCTAAAAAATAAAGTCTAGTTTTTAGTCTTTTTAGAAAGAGACAATCTAGTAATTTTTAAATTCTTATATTAAATAATTAATTTAATCATTCATTAACAAGTATCTACTTAGTACCTACTCCGAGTATAGACTTAATCTATGCATCAACTACCCTCTGTTTAGGAGCAATTCCAGTTGCCCCTCCCGAGTCTGATGATGTTCTTAACCCACAATTTATTATTGAGGTTTTGAGCTTCACAGTACTATCCTTGTCTCTCAGTGATTCCAGTGCCTCATAAATAATACTGATCTCTTTTACATATAAGGAAAGCAAATAACCCAGTTAGCAAAGTAAAGAAAAAAAGGAGTGTTCAAACCCTAGTCTGATGGTTCTCTAATATCTAAAATACAGGGGGAAAGGGAAGAAAGACTCATTCACTAGGAGTCTCAAAATATAAAGGGCTAAGATTTAAATTTTGCCTTATGGCAAATAGTAATAATGATTATTACCGTCTATTAAGTCCTCTAATATGAGACTTGTCACTGTAAGATGCATTTTCATTCACCATCTCTTTCAACGTACATCACCATCTAAGTATAACTGTCCCCATTTCACAGGAAAGAAAACTGACACTCTGAGGACGTTAAGTACCTAAAGGTTGCTCAGTGAAGGAGAGTGGAGCTGGAGTGAAGCCTGGGCTCCCCCTCTCTCCCTCAAGCCACAGTGCCTCCCAGGGCAGTGTCAGTATTGACTGCTCCCCCATCCTGTGACAGCACAGCTCCAAGGGCCTCTTCCTGCTAGGTCAGACTCGGAGGAAGACAACAACACTGCCTGCAGAGTTCAAAGGAAGGAGAGTTTCCTAGCCACGCTTTCCTCCTCTCTGCCTAAATCTGGGAAGGAAGAATTCTTGTTATTCCTGACTCTGACCTCCTGCCATGTCCTGGCAGCTCTCAGCATCCTGTCTCACTTGCTCTGCTTGGGCCTTCTGACAATGCCAGTTGTGTTTTGGCCTTGTTTCTCCCTCATGGTAGTTTATAAGCCGCTCAGAGAGGATCTGATTTTGAATTCAGTGAAGACTAGTGGGCACTTGGGCAGGTTTGTCACTCTGGCTGCTATGAAGGAATCCCAAAGGGACACTCACGTAGCTTGTTTCCCTTACTCCGCCACCGGCTGGGGCCAAGAAAGCAGAGCTGACATGGCCACACTCAAGTCTCAGCAGTGTGCTAATGAATGAGTTTATTTATTTGTGAGCTGGCACGCTGACCCTTTCCTGGGGCTGTGTGCATGGCTATCTCCACCTGGTTTCCTAAACTCCCTCCCCACCAAGCCTACCCTTTATGTGGGGAGCACTGGGGCCACAGGACAGTCTGTGGGCAAACAGACAAGTGGGGCAAGGCACTTCCCTAAGCCATCTCACCTGACAGAGGGCCTCCTCCAAGAGCTACACCTGGCCTGTGGCCTGCCTGTCAGATCCAATATAATGAACAAGCTCCTGGGGAGCAGGTACCAGTGCTCTTAGGTTGTGCAATGTTGGTAAAATGATGCTGCATAGGCCTTTGCTTTGGGAAAAAAGCTACGTGTGTGTGTGTGGTTTAAAGAGAGTGACTCTGGCTGGGGGAGGCAGAGAGGGGATGTGCACATGGCCCGGGCTCACCATATACAGCAGGTCTAGAGCTGCTGGAATCCAGCATGAGCTAGAAAGCCCTACAGCTACATCAGAACTGCTGTGGTGGTGTTAAAGAGCCCTCTTGAAAAGGCCAGGAGTGTCTGCCAGGGCAGTTCTCTGGCTGGACTGAGACTGGACCCAGTCTGTTTTCCAACCCCTTCCGTCTCCACACTTTACTTCTTTCTCTTCGTTCCCAGAGGCTTCTTCCCTTAGGCTTATAAAAATGTTCTAGTGTTTCCCCATCTTAAAACAAAAAACAAATAACAAAATGCTTCCGACTCCATCCTGTTTCTTCCTCTAGTGATCATCCTCTCATCTTTCTTTCTCACTTGGGACACCTTAAAAAGTAGTTTACAATTAATTCTTCCTCTCCTAATAACTCCTCAAGACCCCATGTCCTCTAGTTCTAGACCCCAGAGGGCCAATGCAACTGCTTTCTTTGACTATCCCCAGGCTGCCTGCCTTCCCTGTGCTCCATAAGATCTGTATGTCTGCTTATCAAACGGCCCTTGGCACCCTGTACTATTTTCAGGTTTACTTGTTGCCTCTCCCAGGACACAGACAGTGAGTGCTAAGAAACACAGTTTCATACAGTTGCTGGTCGGTGGTATGCAGTTCAAATTCAGGGCCACAGACTCCCATCCCACAACCACTGAAAGGGGACAAGCACACAGGAAGCAAAGTGTTGCAGAAGGAGCAGTTCGCAGAGTCAGTTTTGGATTTGGGTCTCGGATCCTCCATTACTGATAAAGAGACCTGTGAAAAATCCTTTAAAATTGCCAAGGTCATCTCCCCATTTGTAAAATGAGGGAGCTGGACTAGATCTGCGGTTTTTAAACTGTGCTCTGAGTTTCCAGGGAGCTACGTAAGGGTCCCTTACCAGTGGGCGTGTTGGGAAGACCTGAAGTGAGGTCATTCCCACTTCTTCAACCCAATTAGCAATCCTTTTATCTATTCATACACTGTGGCTGAGCATAAAAGCTCATCTGTAAAAAGGGCTCTGCTGGTAAAAAGATGGAAAACCATGAGGTCCCACTGCCTGCAATGCTTTTTCATCCACTCTTTGACTTACTAACTTCTACTCATTATTCAGGGGTCAGTTTAAATGTCACCTCTTCAGTGAAGCCCTCCCTGAGTGAGCCACACCCCCTCAACTAAGTTATGTATCCCTCTTCCCCCACAGAGCCCTGTCACTTACTCTCACAGCACCCATCCCAGTTGTATTTTATTAATGATTTCTTCCGGGTTTTTCTCCCACACCCTCAGCCCTATGAGGGCAGGGAACAAATCTGCTGCATACCGTAGGTTCAATTAGAAAACAAATGCTGTAATTTTATGGATTTATGTTTAAGAATAAGCAGGTACTTAACTAAGTAATAAATAGTATTAGTAATATTAAATATTATTCATATTAATAAATAATTATTTAATTAGATACGTCAGTAGTTTTAGTTACCAATGAGGAAAGCAACTTAAAGCAACTCGAAGTTAGCCAGACCCATACTGGAATTTCCTCTCTACCATGCACTAACTAGCTCTGCGGCCAAGCTCTCTGATGGCTCTCAGTCTTTGATCTCTCATGTAAACAGGAATAAAGCAGTTATAAGAATGTGTGAGATAATATAAGTAAATAATTTTTAAAATAGTACTGTAAGGGGCCCAGTAGTTATTATATTTATGATATACCTGACTTTAAAATAAATTAAAAAAATACAAACTGCATTTTCCTCTCCACTCTACCTCCATCATAGGCATATTCTAATTTTATTTGTTCTATTCCATTTTCTAAAATTAATTTCTGTATCTATAACGTACTAGTGTTCCATGACAAATTTTAAAATGGGGGTCTCTGCAAATCTATTAATACTTAGAACACCAACATAAATTCTACCTACATATACCTCACCCCCCAGGGAAACTTAAGTAGGTGCAGAGCTTTTGCCACTAACAGGCAGTGGCCCCGAACCTTCCAATTGCCATAGGAGCCAAGTCAGATCTGAAGCCATAAATTATTTAATCAACATTTATTGAGCTGAAGAAATACCTCATTTTCATATCTCTCCAAAAGGAAAATAAATATAATTCTTGGCCTCAATAAATTCACCATCCACAAGGAAGACTGATACATATACGATAAAATATAAAAATGTTATGTGATGAGTGCTATAAGAGAGGTATTCAAAATATTAAAGGAACTCAGAAGAGGAACTAACTCTGCCTTCAGAGGGAAGGGAAGGCTTCAAAGCAGAGATATCTGAGTTGGATATTGAACAAAAAATAGGTGTTTGTCAGGTGGAGAGGAAGGAGAAGGACTTTCTAGGCAGAAGAAAGCTTTGTGCAGAAGACCTGAAATTGCTATTACATAGTTTAACTTTTTCTTGCAGGGGAGGGAGTGATGGTGGTAGTGGTACCTAGAACGGCACCAGACGAGAGTGGTAAAGGTGGCATATTTGGTGGGATATGAATGCCATGCTAGGAAACATACTTTATCCTGAGAACAATGGAGAATATTAAGGAGAGAGAGTGTGTGTGTGTGTATACTAATCCAATTTGTATTGAGAAGACCAATGGCACAGGAAGAGGGAAGTTGGAGGCCAAACACCAGTTTTCAGGTACTGTTACTTGTAACCCAGTGAAATCAATTTATTGGGTGACATCTTGAATTTCTGTTTTAAATGAATTCAAATGGAGTAGAAAATATCAGAGATCATCTGACATTGTAAGGATAAGTTTTATAAAACTTTTGTGTCAGATGCATGTGTGTGTTCTGGATTGCAAGGTAAAATGCATTTGTTACTATGGGTCATGGTCAAAAAGTTTCAGATGGTGAAACTGGTGCCTGACCAGATGAAGGGAGTGAGGGAAAAGTCAAGGAGGCTTCACAGGTTTCTGGTGTGGGTACCTGAATGGATCACAATGCCACTGTCCCAGACAGGGAACAAAGGAGGAGGCTGGCTTTTATCAAGTCCACATGGGAATGCTGGAAACCCCTCACAGCAACCTCTCTCAGCATTTTTTCAGTAGCCATGGTGAATACTAATCTTGTTCAGCAAAGACAAAGGACACATAGTCACCGAAGCTGCAAGCTCACAAGAATACACAACTGATAAGGGCCTTCTAGGAACTGGAGGGGTCCCAGTCCTAAATCCCAACACACATAAAAATTTGGGAACCAGAGAAAGCAGACAGGATAAGGGAAACATCAACACCTCTTCCAGGGAACTAACAGGATATGAGAAATCCTGTCTCTATTCTGAGAGCCAACAGGGAGTCATCACCCTTGGGAACCTAAGCAAGCTTTCTGTAAAGTCTACTGCCAGGGTATTCTAGTTTTGTGGGGTTTTTTTTTTTTTTTTCACGGTTGGGGGGGGCGGATTCTATTTTTATGACTGCTTTCTAAGCCTCCCCACCTCTCCCTCACACTACCACCCACAGGAGGTATTTCAACCCTGCACATCGCTAGCAAGTCCACTGAGCCCTGTAATACTGGATTTGGTGATCCCTCAGTTACCCTCCTGGAGCTTCGGGCTAAGAAAACAGGACTTAGAAGAGCATAGCTTTTCTGCAGACTCGGGGTGGATCCCTTATTCCCTCTAAGAATCCTATCCCCTGGAAGAGAGTTTCCCCAATTCTTCTTGGAGGATCATAGCACAATTGGACACTAAAGTAACTTCCTGGTGACCCTTTCCACTACATTTCTCCACAAACCAGCCCTGAGTGCTTCAGACAACTTGGCTGCCCTCAAATACTCCATGTTCTTGTACATGTTCTATGTTTTGCTCCTAATAATTCCCTCAACTCAAATGCCCTTTTCTCTGACAGAAATTCTACTCACCCTTCATGGTACATCTCAAATGTCACCTCTACCACAGAGCAACTCTTTATCCAATACATACTCCCTCATCCACCAAATTTGGATTTAGTCACACCTCCTTATCCTTCCATAGTATCTGCTTATGCCTTGGGCACAGCACTTTTTTCATTGTCATCCATTACAGGCAATTGTACTGTGCCTGTTTTCCACTCGACTAATTTTCTTGAAGGTGCACACCATGTCATGTCCTACTCTCCAGTGCCCCCCAGTCCTTAACACAATAAGAGTTTGCTGATTCATCCCATGAAGCCCGCAGATCATGAGAACCAAGGAGGAAGGATGGAGGGGACACCAAGCATAGACAGGCCTCCCTCCCCCTACTTAACTGGTGGTGGTACTCCCCACTCCTCTGAGAAATTAAACCAACCTCAGCAAGGAAGGCTCAGCAGGCACATTTGGAAATGGTGGCTAACTGGAAAGAACTACAAGTAGTTTCAAGGTTCTCCCAGCTGCTAGTAGTCAGGTATTGACGTTGGGATGTGGTCACAAGGATTATATTTTTTATTTTGCCATCCACTCCCTCTAACACTCTGATACCTCTGGCTATTGGGCAATAAAGAGTCTTTCATTCTGACTCTGAATATTATCTTTGAGCTCCTCTGGGAACAGCCTAGCCTCCTCTCATCCCTCCCACCTTTCCAGTGAGTAATTCCACAGGGCCACCTCTGCAATCCTCTCCTCTTGAAAAAGTAGTTTTCCTCTCAGTACATCCAGCTGCCCTCCCTGAACCTTTTCCTAACCTTCACCATTCAGACAGAAGGTGGTTGGCCTTCTTAGCTGCCTGACTAAAAGACATGGCACATTTCAAGGGTTTTGATAGTTGCAGCTTCCTCTGTGATCCTACAGGCACTACTTACTCAGATTTATTATAGAACTTAGCCAGTCCAATTTATAACTGACTATTATATATGTCTTATCTCCCTCACTAGACTGTGAGCCTCCTGACATAGCTTACTAACTGCCCAGGACACAGTGTACACTCAACAAACTACCGGCTTAGGAAAAAACAACATGAACTGCCACCTTAGGCCCCTTAGCCAATCTCACTGACTATGTGAGTTCAGAAGAAATATTTCAGAGGTGATCAAAACCAAAAAGTCTTTATATAGTAGTCAGTCCTGTGATGCAAATCTCAGCTGAAGGCAGTCTCAAACAAGGGTCCTTTTGACAGGGCAACCATTCCCCACGTTCCTCAGATACTACGGTCAAAGTAGTAAACTTAGTTCTCCAGAATTTACTTTCCCAAGATCTGGCAGTTCAATAAATAGTCCCCAGCCCCCACTTCAACGTCTCTCCTATATCCTTCTGACCTTTAATACTGTGTAACATTAGATGAAAAATTGATTTTTTTGGCTACTTAATTTGCAGCTGAAGAAAAAATATACTGTTTAAGGTGTTAAATATTTTTACATGCAACAAAACTGGCATGAATCTAACCTGTATGCACATTTTAGAGGTACAGGCGTAAATGTCAGTGCTATAATTTGTTATAGGTTTCTGATGACCAGCAATGAAAATGACCACGGATGCTCACAATTCAAACCACTTTTACGTAAATGTGAACTTTCCTAAAACAGCGAAGGGAAAGAACTTTCCACCCAAGCTCATAGGGTCTCTTACAGATACTGATAGCATTGTTCACTGGGTTAGGTGTTCTTTGAGAAAATCCTACAAATATTAGTTTCTTTCTGGGACTATGCTTTGACCTTTAATAAAAAAATGTGCTACAAGACACCAGTTATTAAAATGAAAGGAACAGCTTTTAATGCCTGAACAACTGCGATTTCATATAATCAGCCCTGCTGAAGGCTATACCTTAACAAGTCAGCAGTGTTTTAAAAAAAAAAAAAATACATTTGGTGACTTCACTTAAATTGCTCACTTACCAGACATGAAGTAGAGTTATAAGGAACCATGAATTGAATGTATCAGGCATCTGACACCCTAGAAAATAACAATAAAGTATAAATATGTGAAGGTTTAGAAGAGGCATATGGACTATATTTGAAATATCGGTAGGAATTTGTTCAACTAAAATATATGGTAATCACAGTGCTCTCTGATTATGCTATCATAGAGGAGGCCAATGGAACCACAAGGCAAGCCCATGGGTTGATAAAGCACTGAATGCAGTCAGACAAACAGGCTTCTAGTTACAGCCCTGTTACCACCTTGCTGTGTGGACTTGGGAAAGTCACTTCTCTTCTCTGAGCCTCAGTTTTCTCACTTTGTATAATGTGGCCTGAACAATCTTTATAATTCCTTCCAACTCTGATTCAATGTTATTTTCCCCTCCTGGTCTCCAATTCTTCTGGAAAGCTAGGCAGACACCACCTTACCTACCCCACTTAACTAGAGGCTTTTTTTCACTTGAGCCCTGCTGAGAAATCTAAGTTCTTCTTGTCCATCTCCCTTTCCTGTTTTCTTTCTCTAAGGTGACCCAGTGGGTATGCTAAATGATTCAATCAAAATAAATGATCAGAAGAAAGAAGCAGGACTCTAGGGAGCTACAGTTGAATAAGAAAGCAGATAATATCTAATGAAAGGTTGTTCATCACCCCCAGGAATGACAAACCTGGTAGGGTTTCTCCTTGGTTTAAGAAACCAAAAATCAGCTCAGGGCTTAGACATCCAAGCGTCTCAATTCTCAGATCTCTAAGAAATGCCTCTGGCTGGATGAGGGGTCCCCCACAGAATATGCCCTCCTTATTACACGGCAGGGAGAAAAGCTGGAGCAAGAGGATAAAGAAAAAAGAGAGGGCCTCCCTGGTGGTGCAGTGGTTAGGAACCCGCCTGCCAATGCAGGGGACATGGGTTCGAGCCCTGGTCCGGGAAGATCCCACATGCCACGGAGCAACTAAGCCCGTGCACCACAACTACTGAGCCTGCACTCTAGAGCCCGCGAGCCACAACTACTGAGCCTGCGTGCCGCAACTACTGAAGCCTGCGAGCCTAGAGCCCGTGCTCCACAACAAGAGAAGCCACCACAATGAGAAGCCCGCGCACCACAATGAAGAGTAGCCCCCGCTCGCCACAACTAGAAAAAGCCCGCGTGCAGCAATGAAAACCCAACGCAGCCAAAAATAAATAAAAACAAATCAATTTATATCAATAAATAAGAGAATCAGTGGGAAACTTGGGCCCTTAGAGTAGAATCTGTCCTTTGGAGTAATGACTCAAGAAGGAAGTAGTATCTTCTGCCTTTCAGCAAACGAAGTATACAATGTACTAAATGATAACAAATAGGGGCCACTAAGATAGAAAACACAGAGCAGGACCCCTGTGAGGTACACTAACAACGCCAATAATAATAAAGAGCTGTAATTCACTGTGTGCTTACTATGTGTCAGAAATAATAGGTACCTTACAAGCATTAGTTCAATGACTCCTCCTAACATTCCTAAGAGGTGGGTATTGATATTATCCGCATTTGACAGGTGAGAAAACTGACTTTTAGAGAGATCATGACAATTGCCCAAGGTCACACAGCTATGAAATGAGACATCTGGAATCAAATTCAGATCTGCTTGATTCCATACACTGTTGGCTTAATCGCTAACTGCCTCTCTAATACTAGTATCAGAAACTAACATTCACTAAGGGTCCATACTTCCTGTCAGGTCCACCGTTAGTCATGTCAATATATTATCTCACTTAATCCTCACTTTAACCCTGAAGGAAGGCATTATAAGCCTCATTCTAGAGATAAAGAAACAGGGCTCGAAAAGTCTAAGTAACTTGCAGGCAGCCACAATATTAACAAGCTAGTGGCTGGGCTGGGATTTCAGTCCAGGTCTGTCACAAACTGACACCAAAATACGCTGGTGAGCTTACTGGGAGGTGCCCAGCAGCTGTCAAGTGGACTTCCTCTTGGAGCCCAGCAGGAGGGAGGTGAAGGCTAGCCTGGCTAGCCATTCAGCTATTAAGACACATGCCATCTGAGAGTGGGCCAACCACCCTCCACCTAGAACAAGAATAGCCATGAGAAACTCTCAAGCCCGGATCTAAAGTTGGGTCTTTTTTGGATGCTAGAACAAAACATTAAAAAGAAAAGTTTTCTTGGAAGTCTGTCTTTCAATCTGGAAAATGAAATTTGGCTGCTTCTAAAGGACAATCTGTTCAGTTGCTACCTCTACATCAAAGCTTCCCAGCAGCCTCCAGGAGCCTTTCCAATTTTCTCAAAGAGGGAATCAGTTCTTCGGCTGGAAAGCATAGACAGACAGACAGGCCAGCAACTGGACTTGGGTCACAATTTTCCCTCTGGGGGTCAGCTCAGGGCTGAGGATGGGAAAAGAGCTGGCATATGATTGACTCCCTGTACCCACTGGGGTCAGAACAGAAACCCACGGGGTAAAGCCCTAAAAAACAAGACCGCTGAAAGTTTGACTGTGAGCAGCTCAACAACACAGCAAACTCTTTAGCTTCATGAAATGTCTTTAAACACTTCAAAGTTAAAACCTGCTATAGGGTCTTGCCATGATCACACTCTTGCTCCAGTACACACTCAGTGCACTATTTTCTGAGGCTAGGTACTTTCCTCCTCAACATCAAGTTGGATAAAATTAAATAATTCATTACTATTATGGGGCAGCAGTATTAACATAGTTGTTTGTTTAACGCAGACACCAGGGTCAGATATCCTGATTCAAAACCTTAACTCTAGGGCTTCCCTGGTGGCGCAGTGGTTGGGAATCCGCCTGCTGATGCAGGGGACACGGGTTCGTGCCCCGGTCTGGGAAAATCCCACATGCCGCGGAGCGGCTGGGCCCGTGAGCCATGGCCGCTGAGCCTGCGCATCCGGAGCCTGTGCTCCGCAACAGGAGAGGCCACAACAGTGAGAGGCCTGTGTACCGCAAAAACAAACAAACAAACAAAAAACCTTAACTCTACCTCTTACTTGGTATATGACTCTGGGTAAAGTTACTTTACCTCTCAGTGCCTCAGTTTTCTTCTCTGTAAAAATGGGAAAACAAGAGAACCTACCTTACAGGATTCTTGTGAGGATTAAATGAGATAAGGCCTGTAGAACATTTAACAAAGTAGTTAGTATTTAATAGGAACTCAATAAATATTCACTATTGATTTTTAGTGAATTGTTTAAACACTAGGGTTTAAATTATCTTTGAAAAAACTCACTATTTAAGACTGCATCAATAAAATGATGAACCTCAATCTTTTTTTTCTTCAAGTTTTAAAAAATATATTTATCATATACTTACACAAAATTGATATATTTGATAGCTGAGTATTAGTAGCAGAAAGAAAGGTAGAACCTCAATTTTATTAACTCAAAATTTATTCACTAAGGAGTTCCTCTCCAAAGTATGAACTCTTAAGGGCTAAAAACAAAGCAGTCTGCAGACAACAGTGTGGTATTAAACACAAGCTTTACTGATTGGCTGGACGCCTCTGCCCCTAAGTGCTCTTTATAACAGAAATGATCTCCAAAAGACCAGTTAGCAAACACTGTGTGCTCACAGAGGGTACACTCATTTATGCCACAATGACATCATCAGAACATCCTGGAAACAAGAGTTGGCTCTTAAGCTATCTCACCAGTCAGAATCCCCAATATCTAGGTCTCTGGATCAAGACGTCTGAACACTTTGGCTCTGAGATGACAGAGTATCTGTAACTTTGGCATTTTGTGAGGGCCTGTCCAAGAGGCTGATAGGCATATTGTTTACTGAGTAAAGGAACTCAATCTTCATGAAATATAACTGGTCTCACTTTTGTTGGAAGAGTGAGAATGACACTGACCAGCTACCTGGGACTCTCTCTCCTTTTAAAAAGCTACTGAATTCTCAGGACTCTAAAAGTCAAGCCCCAAAAGACCAAAAAATCCAAGGGAGTAATAGCCACTTTAAAGATGTAATCTTAGAAAGCAATATATCTATACACATTCTCTTCTTTTACCCCAAACCTGTCTGGCCTACTCTTTTGAATCCAAGGTGCAAGAAAGTCAGTCTCATTATTTTATAGATATTCTTTATCTGCCTCTAAATGGTACTTTTCACACTTGCTCCCTTTTTTATTCACTGGCCACAGTTTGGAACCACTTTGGTTTGATTCTGAAATGTAATCTAACCACAAATGACAAAGATGGACCACAATGGAGCATAATACAAAGGAACATGATATAGGTCTAAAAGGTAATTCTCAAAGTGAGTCTTAGAAAACCTGAAGTAAGAGTGGTGTCACTGAAAAATGTGACATCAGATAACTACTTCAAAGGGCAAGACTAGGACAAAGCTCACTGAGATGTACACACTCTAATATACATAAACATCAGCTCACAATACTAACAGAACATCTCACAGAGGTAGGTCTCATTTAAAAACTATAAAATAGGGCTTCCCTGGTGGCGCAGTGGTTAAGAATCTGCCTGCCAATGCAGGGGACACAGGTTCGAGCCCTGGTCCAGGAAGATCCCACACGCCACGGAGCAACTAAGCCCGTGCACCGTAACTACTGAGCCTGCGCTCTAGAGCTCGCGTGCCACAACTACTGAGCCTGCGTGCCACAACTACTGAAGCCCGCGCGCCTAGAGCCCGTGCTCCACAACAAGAGAAGCCACCACAATGAGAAGCCTGCGTGCCGCAACGAAGAGTAGCCCCCACTCGCCGCAGCTAGAGAAAGCCCGTGTGCAGCAACGAAGACCCAACGCAGCCAAAAATAATAATAAATAAAAATTTTAAAAAGTAAAAAAAAAAACTGTAAAATACAAAAAATTATAAAATACAAAAATATTAAAATGGATTACAATTTCTATTTTGCAGTTATTTTCATTCACAGGCAATATGTTATAGTAGAAAAATTCCTGGATTTTAAGCCAGATGACACAGGATCAAGGCTTGACTAAGCAACCTTGGGCAAATCACTTAGCCTTTTTATAAGTTTCAATTGTTTATGAAAACAAAAGAAAAATGAAAATAAGAATACAAGCCCTTCCGGTCTCACATGTTTTGTAATTCCTAAATGAGACAAAAGTAAAAGCATACCATGTAAGTGTGAATTATTAAAATATAATAGTTAATAATTTTAATAAACTTTTATTTTTATAAGTAGTTTACAACAGATTATAAATTGAAGCATGATATATTAATTTAAATATGTAATAATAGTCTCATTATTCAAGAATCTTCAATAATGAGGATTAGCTAAACAAAGATAGCTAGTAAACATCCTTTCAAAATAATTATAAAAAGTTTATGAGTTATTTAATATTAAATAGATGTGTAGGATGAGGTTTTAAAAAGATCTGATGAAAAATACTTGAGTACATGGATTCAAGAAACCACTTGAGAAAAATCCAGCTTCTAATATTAATAGTCTCTTCATCAGGTAGAGAAAGATTATTTTCTCCTTTCACACTAATTTCTCCTAAAGTAAGAAATTGTTAGAGATTAAAAAAGGAGGAAAGTTTTCTTTCCTGACTATGAGTAAATAAGAAATGGAAGGTGGATACTAAATTAGGATTACAACTCAGCACAGTATTTTAAGTTTCCAATGAAATATTGTACCAATCTGCTGAAATAGTAAAAATGACAAAACTTGCATTTAATTTAAAAAAACAAAATAGTTATTAAATAATCAAAACTTCATCTCTTTCTTCATTGTTGTTAACATAATTATATATAATTATTGGCTGTCCATGAAAAATATCAAGTATATTTAGTTAAGTGTTTGTTGCTTTGAGGATAATGACTGTTACCACAGATGTGAACAGAACGCATTTCCTTCCAAAATCTGTGGAACTGGAAACAGCTTAACCTTTCCCAATGACTTTATAAGTATCTGCTTTAAATGACATGTTTATAACTACAACAGTTTACATTAACAAAATGAATACTGTATTGATATAATCAACTGCTAGTGATGATGATATAAACCAGTAAAACACTTTTGGAAAGCAATTTATCAATGGGATAAAAATAAAATTATATGTGCCTTTTGACTCAACAGTCCTTCTACAGAAAGAAGAAAAATCATGAGGCATATTCCAGGGTTAACTAAAACAATTATAAACTAGAAATAAAAGAGGAATGATTGGGCAGAAGCTCATGTCAAAAATACTGAGTAAAACACCCAGAACGTAAAACAGGATGTGTTTACTCTGAGTACACTCTTATGTAAAAAGATGCATGTGTGGACAAGGGGGAATGATGATGTCAAAGTACTGGACAAATTTTTAGGTCTTTTTTCAAACTTGTTAAAACGTCTTATTTATAGGGTTCTTTTGGCCTTTGTTTATTCTATTAAAAGAGAAAAATAAGCAGCTTTTATTATACATTTTGTTCAGGAAAAACTGTTTTACTGGTAACTTAAAAAGAAACCCGATCCTACCAAGACACAAGCATAAAAATGAAAAGTAGATTTATTTTCCTTTTCACAACTATCAAAAATAGTAACTTACAAAAAAAAAAAAATAGTAACTTACTTCGAAAGAATTCCTCGAAGTCAGTTTTCTCCACACAGCTAGTATACATGCGCAGGGCCGCAATCTTAATCTTCTAGACAAAGAAAATAAAACCAAACTCAAGACATGACCAAGTGAATGTTCTACTGCCATTAGATGTAGGTCACAGAATCTTATATGCTTTTCAACTAGAAGGATGGGTCCAAACCTGTCTCTAGCCATTCACAGACTTCACACAATTTTACGATTTTGGCATCAAAATGTCAAAAAGGTTTTTCCAATATTTAGACGAACTCTCTCCTTTAATTCAAACCCATTTCACCACGTTTCAGCCTCTAAACCACCATTCAGAACCATCCACATTAATTCTTTATAATCTGAAACCCTTTATATTAAAAAAATTACCCATTCTCCTTACCAAAATCAAACAAACAAAACCCTCCATCCTTTGATCTTTCCTCAGAAGCCCTATTAACTATTCTGTCTGTTTTTTCCCTGAAGGGAGGGGGTCACTTTTTTTTATGTTTTCCCTAGTTTTATAGTTTGCTGATTAACAGAATACTATGTTTATAAATAAGAGTTTCTAATGAATGTAAAATATAGTAAAAGGATCAACCTTTTACTATTCCCCAAAGCACTAAGAATTCTTTTAGAATCTTGATCTGGGTGGTGGTTTTAATTTATTCACTGAGCTGTATACTTAAGATTTGTATATTTTACTATATGTACATTATGCCTTCACAAAAACCTAAAAATGAAAAATAAATTCTTGTAAGGGTTGACTGTAGGTCTGAAGACCAACTCAGTGCTAAAAGAAGAAGAATTTCTAAGGGCTTTCAAAATATTTCCTTCAGGATACAATTAAATTAGTCCATCAACAAAAGGCTCGTAGAAGCTTATTTTTCCTTAAAATGACAGAGAAAATTACTCAAATATACACAGACTAAAAAATATGTATATGCAAAGAGAATGGCATAGCAACTGAAGAAAAACCAACCTAGAATTTTAGCAGAGCTGTTTGGTTATTAAGGTTCAAAGTCACCAAGGATATACTATATCCAATACTATATAATATTTATATTTCAGTTTCTGATGGGCAGAAATACCTATAATAAATTAAAGTATTATGTCTTTGATTGCAATTAAGATTTTTTCATTTGCTAATGTTAAGTTTTCAATGATTTTAGTCTAAAGTTCATATGGGGGAAAACAGAACAGAACATATAACAAATGGAAATCAGATATACTTATATGAGCAGTAAATCAGCATTGGAAGTCCACATTTAAACAAATGGTGAGACACTAAAAAGAAAGAGTAAATTAAACCTAAAAGCAAGCAGAAAGAATGATATATAAAGATAAGAGCAGAAATCAGTGAAATTGAAGACAGAAAAATAACACAGAAAATCAAAAGAGGCCAGAGCTGGTTCTCTGAAAATATCAATAAAATTGACAAAAATTTAGTAGAACTGATCTAGGGGGGAAAAAAAGGAAAAACAGAGAAGATACAAATTACCAACATCAGGAATCAGAGAGGAGAGGAACATCACTACATATCCTAAAGATATTAATAGGATAATAAGGGAATATTTTGAACAACTTTAGGCCAATAAATGTGACTACTCAGATGAAATGGACAAATTCACTGAAAGATACAAACTACCAAAGCTCACTAGAATAAATAAATAACATGAATAGTCCTATCTCTATTTTAAAAATTGGATTTATGGCTAAAAACCTTTCCCCAAAGAAAACTCCAGGCTTGATGGCATCACTAGAGAATTCTATTGAATATCTAAAGAAATGATACCAAATCTACACAAACTCTTCCAGAAAAAAAAGAGGAAAGAACACTTCCCAGCTCATTCTATGAGCCAACATTACCCTGGTGTCAAAACCAGTCATCAGAAGAAAACAAAACTACAAAACCATAGCCTTCATAAGCATAGATCCAAAACTCCTTAACAAAATACTAACATAAATATTTTAAAAGGAGATCATATCATGATCAACTGGGATTTATCCCAGGAATGCCAAGTTGATTCAACATTCACAAATCAATAAGTGTAATTCACCGTATCAGCAGTCTACAAAAGAAGCATGTTTAACTTTTTAACACCTGAGGTTCTTGGAAGTATGTGACATAGAACACATTTGGGGAAGCACTGGTTTGTACCATCACCAAACTAATGATATCCTAATGATATCGTTATCCTAATGCTTTGGCCTTGACAGGCCTATTCCTATCCTTGAAACAGAGAGTTTAGGACATCTATAAGCTTTTGTTCCAGTCAACAAATAATTTATTGAGCACCGAACTCAGTGCCTAAAACCGATTTGGACACTAGGAATACAGCAGTAAACAAAGCAGTTAAAAACTCTTTTCATGGAACTTAAGGCCTAGTTCAACTATCAATACATTTATAATTTTAAGTAAAATTCCTAATGGCCTGTGTCTTGATTTTTTTTTTTAACTCGGCAGTTTCCTTCTGATTCTGGTTCATAATTAATCACTCTGCCTAAGGAAAAGCACACTTGCCTCCAAGGCCCAAATCGTTCCATGAGAAAGAGGTTTTTCCCCACAACATGTTCATGAAGCAAGCATTCATTACAAATAATGAAGACTTCACCAGATTGGCCAGTGTATGTATACAGTGCTCATACTGCAGCAATCAGGAGCATTTTAGAGTTCCTCACTTTTCCTGCAGCGAGGCCAAACCTTTATACTTGGGTGAGCCATTTTCCTGGACAAATCTCTAAAGCAAGTCCCTTAAGACCATCACACAGGGACTGGAAATAACAACTCAGGGAAAGAACCTCTTCAAGATTCATGCATTAATATAAGTTAAAGAAGTAGGTGGACTAAATTTCCATCCAGTCAATACAAATTGTTCTGGTCCTCAGATGACTTCATTCTAACTTTGGAAGACTTCATCAGTCTACTTGACTAAAACACAAGCACCTAAGACAGGTTTAGGAAATGAAAATCAGCTCTCCCACTAACTGATGCATTTTGTACCATCCCACAAGATAAAAAAACGAATCTAGTAAAAGGCTTACACTAAAACAACTGTGTGAGAGTTGGAAGGGGCTTTGAAGTCATTTGAACTTTCTATTCTGTACTGGAATTCCTTCTACAGCATTCTTGATTCATGGTCAACTATCTGGGCCCCTGTTCAAACAAGTCCAATGACCTTGTGAGGCTACCTATCCCACTGGAGGACAACTCTTGCTAAAGTTTTGTTATATTGAACATAAATCTGCTTCATGTAACATTCAGTAAACACTATCTGCACACTGGAATACCTCAGATTAAGTCTCCATTTTTTTTAAATTTGCCCCTCAAACACCTGAGAAGAACCATTATGTCTTCTCTTTTCCAGGCAAAGTATCCCTATTTCCTTCAACCACTCTGCATTCAACAGTTTCTGAAGCCTTCACAAGGCTCACTGCCCACTTCTGAATGCATTCCAGTTTGTCAGTGTCCTTCAGAACAGGAATAACTTTTTGGCTTAATGCTAATCTGAAAACCGCCTATTCAATGACATGTGGCTCAATCTGTTAAATGTTATCCTTATCTTATCTGATATTGCTCCATAAAGATAATGAAAAAGAATGGTTATTTCAGGATAATCAAATAGGTAAGGGAAAGCCACATTTAAATTCCTAAATATGGATCTAGAAGAAAAATGGAACTACACATGAAAACATTACATAAAAAGATGGAGGAAAGCTGGCTGATACTGCTGATGCAGAGACAAGCAGACATTTTACTCCCTAATGAAAGACATGAGAAAACACAAAATTCAAAGATTCTTGCCAGTGCAACCCAATACACGTGTCTGCCACAGATTTCTGAGTCAACATTTGCTGAAAAGGGCTCTCAATCTTTCAATATGGAAAATTATACCTACATCTTCCCACCCAAAATATACTAGAATGTCATACTTTGATGTTTTGATGTTACAAATTTAAAAAGTGAAGGTTACAGGAAGTAGACACTGCCACATCACAAAAGAGTTTTTAAATGCAAATATTAGGGACTTAGTTGAGGTCACAAGGGAACCAAGAAAAATCAGAGACTAACTTAAACAGTGAAGAAATTTTCCTGATGAGTTAGTAATCCTCCAAATGGTAGCCAACTTTGCCCCTGGAATCATAAAAATACGGACGAGACAAAGCATATGGAAGCAACCAAGTGGAACTCAACCATCAAGAAATGAATAAAACAGTAAACTTTTTCTCTTTTCTTTCTTTCTTTCTGCTCTCATTTACCTTTTAATTTCTTACTTTCAAACAAAACACACATTTTAAGTTTTTCAATCCAAATGTATTATCGCAAATATTTTTTTAATAAAGGAAAAGATCCTGGTTAATAATATTACCAAATATACCAGTGATTATCATTTGTCAAGAATTATGATGTAAAAAAAGATAACTTTAATGAGCGTAACTAATATTTCATTAATGATTAAGAAGACACTTCATAACCTTAGGGTCTCAAGGACATCATTATAACCTAGTTATGTGTGTGCTATCTTCTATACTTTTCAAAGCCCCTTACAAACAAAATGCTTGTGGAATCACTGTTCAATTTATGTAAAACGGAGATTATAGAGAGGAGCCTATATTTGCTACAGTGAGAATTGTTAGGAAGAGAGCCAGATATTGTAAGAAGAAACTAAAAGTAAAGTTCATAATAAAATTGAAATTCTAATTTAACTCCAACTTGTTAAAATGGTGTAACTGGAATAATTTAGTCATTTTGGGCAAAGTTATAATGTTTTCTAGAAAAGTCTTCCCTACTGCTTTTTGTTGGTTTGCTTTAATATATAACTTATGACTGATTAGGCTTATCCAACATTCTAGCAACCTTGAAAAGTATTAAAAGGTACTTTTGCCATAACTGTAGAGAGAAACAGTAGTACTAGGAGATAACTGGGCTGAGAAAAACCCAATGACTTGTGTTTTATTATTTTAATTGGTTAGAGGCATTGCTATAAAAGTCCAGGGGCAGTAGCACCTGATGTAGAGAGGACATTCATTCATTTATAGCAAGTACCATAAAACAGATAACATGCTAGGCCAAGACCTGATTAGGAATGACACAGTTAGCAAACAGCCCTCATAATAAAATATGAATTACAATAAATCATAGAATTGATTAATTTTAAAAATGCTTATTAGGAAAATTTTAAAGGAAGTCATTACAATGACCTAGGGAAAATCACTTATGAATCACAGAGAGTGTTTCCTTAAGAGCAGTGCCCATCAAAACATTTGGCCCATCTAACTTCTGAGAACTCATCTATATGGCATAACATGTAGCAAAGACCTGGAAAGACCAGTGTTATTGGATTGCCTGCTACTGAGATACTTCTAAGGAATCAGGTTAAGGGAGTAGAGGGACTATTTCAGCCCCACATGCTGTATAGACCTGACCTGGAACGGGGGGCAAGGGGACAACAACATATTTTGAAGCTCTCAAAATAATATAAGTATTTCACAAAAAGCAAAGCAGAAGCTTTAAAAAATTCTTCTGTGAAGAGCAGAAAGCACAAAGCTCAAGAAGAAAAATGAAAACAACTTAAAAGACTTTACCCATTTACTGTATTTCAAAGGTCCTGTGAATCCCATGGCTTCTATTATCTTTGTGAAGGCACCAACCTTCTCCTCAACAGGCTGTGGGGAATCCTTGGTAGAAGAAAGCTATTTATTCAAAAAGAAGGAAACCAAAATTAGTTGCAAAAAAGTTTTTTTAAAAGAATGCTTTTATTTCTCACTAGGGTCTAAGGGCATTTTTTATTGCTTAGATTTTTTTTTTTTTTAACCTAGAATTTTTCATTCTCATTTTTCTGGGTACCTTATCACTCAGTACAAACACATCTGGAACCCTAATAGGTGTCCTCTAAATTCCAGAGCAGACATACGCACCTCACTGACCATATGTCTATGAACCCATGTCTAGGAAATGATAGATTTGGGGTATCAGAATAAAAGTTCTATGGAAAAGAGTACTTTAAAAAAGAAATCTTGACCCCAACCTCCCAAAGAACAATTCTGAGAAACATGTTCTATGTTTATTGACATTATGGGAAAAGGAAAGAAAAATACTGTCTGAAAGCAGTCAAAAGTCATTCAAAGTCATAATCAATCAAAGCATGCACTGAATAAATGTTTTTAAACTCTTTTATTTTTTATTAATGACTATAGGAGATATAGTTTTGTAGTTTGCAAATAAATTCAAAGGAAAACCTATTCTAATGCTAATCCTCTCTAAATGAAGGCAGGCTATACATCCAATAAGAAATTCTCCATCAGTTAAATATTACTTTATTTTTAACATATAAAAAAATCTACGACACTTTTTCTCTAAAGTGTTTTCTAAGCAAGAGAGTACAATGGAAGAAATATAGGACACGGGATCAGACACCTTAGGTTCCAATATTCAGTTGGTCTGTCTCTTCCCATCCTTGTGACCTCGGGCAAGTCACTTTACTTCCCTGAGCCTCACCTTCTGCATCTGATAAAATTTCTTGCCTCATCCAGCTAACAATCTTGCTGAATTTCAACTAAGAACGCTTGTGTGAAAGCACGCTATAGACATAGAAAGAACTTGTAAGTCTCACCTTATTTGTGGTATGATACTTCCTACTTAGCTGAATGTCTACTACTGATCCACCACATGCTAGGGCCTGGCTCATCTGGGGCCACTGGGGGATTTAAAAAAAAAAAAAAAAAAACAGAGGTAAGCAACACTGAGCATTCACTTAGAGGGTTAGTGTGATCAGAGTTGTTTCAAAGTAAAAAATACAGAATCTTTCTAGCCTTGTTTAACTCAATTCCTAATGTTGCCTACTACATGCTCAATAAACATCTGCTGAATATCTGAATAAGTAAAAGAACGTAAAGTACCTTTCACAAAATAGGTACTCAATAAACAGTAAAAGTCTTCATCATCACCATCATTATCAACATCATTGTCGTTCAGATCAGAACTGTCTTCCTCCAATGTTCACACTGCATTTGAAAGCACTTTGGCAATATAATAGACATTAGTTAAAATTATATGCCAGGCACTATGTATTTGCCTTACATATATTACCTTATGTAATCCTCACCACAATCCTACCAGGTTGGTATTATTATAATCAAGACGAGTAAACATAGTTTTGAAAATAAATTCCTAAGGAAAAAAACAATATGCAAGAGATCCTCATTGTAGCATTGTTCACAAGAGTGAAAACTGGGGAATAAGTCCAATAAGAAAGGAGGTGGTTAATTAAATTAAGGTACAGTCACCCAATGGGAAATCAGATAATCAGATTTTTAATAGGCTTTATTTTTAAAAGCAGTTTTAGGTTCACACCAAAAATGAGCAGAAAGTACAGACTGCTCCCATATACCCCCTCCCACACAGCCACAACATCCTCCACTATCAACATCCCCCAACAGAGTGGTACATTTGTTACAATGGATGAACCTACACTGACACATTATCACCTAAAGTCCACAGTTTACATTAGAGATTATTATTTTTAGCAACATGAAAACACTTATAATATGTATAAAATTATAGGTAAACACATGAATGCATAGGGGCAAGTCTAAAAAGGAACACACAGAAATGAAAGAGTTATTTTGCTATGCTGGTAGAATTACAGAAGTGTTTAAGAATCTAGTTTCCAACTCTCAGTAATGTTTTATTTCCTTTACAATATAAAGGGGTGGGAAAGGAGCAGCAGGAGGGTTCAATTCTGGCTTATTCCAAGAGATGGGACACATGAAATGAAAATGATTTTTTCTTTAATCCTAATGAAGGAAAAAAATAGAATTTCTAAATGTGGAGAGTTACTATTTACTTTTCTTTCCAAACAAGGATATTAAAAGATTAGTCAGGATTCTTCTGGTCAGTCCCAAGAACACTTATGCTTTAATTCACAGGTATCAAGCAGGCTTTGTAACACAGAGACTAAACACAGAACACCTCCCATTACATCACATATATCAGTGTAATGGTCCACTAGAACATGAAGCACTTAAACAGGCTCAAAGAACACAACAGCAGTTTCAACAAGCTGTGCTTTGGGGCAAGGTGTATGTCATGATCTTTTTCTTCCCCTATAGCTCCTTACTTTTTGTATTACCCATTCTTGCCCTTGCCCCCCGAAAAGATTCCCTTGACCTTTAAAAACATTAATTTTTCCTCTGTTTAAACCAAAAAGATATCAAGTAACTTTCTGTGAAAGAGAAAAAATACCCCAAAATACTCAAATGTCACTTTTTCAAAGAGGCCTTTTCTGACCACTTTATCTAAAATAGTTTCTTATCATCCCATTATTCTCTATCATAGCAGTACCCTGTTCACTTTACTTATAGTACTCATTACAATGTACAATTATATATTTATTACACACTCTTATTTTCTATCACCACCACCAAAAATATCCATGAAGGTAGGAACTAGGTGTAGTACCAGAATCAAGTACAGTGTATTATACACAGGAAACCCTCAAACATTTGTTGAATGAACAAACCCAACCACCTGTATGGTTATTTCTTATTATATCCTTCTTGTTCTTATCCACACACATGCCATGCATACATGTTTCATTTATCAAACCTTTATTAAATACCCACAATATGCCAGCCCTTGTGCCAGTTTTTAAGATAAAACAATTACTATCCTATAGAGCTCATAATGTTGTGGAGAAGAGAAAGAAAACTCACTACACAAGAAAGAGAACCGAATATCACATTTAAAAATGTTTAAAGACCACCCACCAACACACACACACACACACACACACACACACACACACACACACACACACACACACAAAGTGCTAGAAAGGATACAGAGCAACTAGAACTCTCATACTCTGCCGATGGTAGTGTAAAATGGTACAGTCACTTTGGAAAATTATTTGGCAGTATCTATGAAGCTGAATGTATACATTCTGTAAGATTCAACAATTTCATTCCTAAGTGTATATCCCAACAGAAATGTGTACATATATTCACAAAAAAACATGTACAAGAATGTTCATAAAAGCACTATCAATAAAAGCCCAACTGGAAGCAATCTAAATATCCATCAATAAATAAATGTCATATAGAGTGAAGCAGGTCATAAAGAGAAAAACAAATATCATATATTAATGCATATATGTGGAATCTAGAAAACTGGTATAGATGATCTTATCTGCAAAACAGAAATAGAGACAGACGTAGAGAACAAACGTATGGACACCAAGTTTCTACTATATGGCAAAGTGAATCAGCTATACATGTACATATATCCCCTCATTTTGGGATTTCCTTCCCATTTAGGTCACCACAGAGCACTAAGTAGAGTTCCCTGAGCTACACAGTAGGTTCTCATTAGTTAACTATTTTATACATAGTATCAATAGTGTATATATGTCAGTCCCAATCTCCCAATTCACCCCACCCCCCTTCCCCCTTGGTGTCCATACGTTTGTTCTCTACGTCTGTGTCTCTATTTGTTTTGCAAATAAGATCATCTACACCATTTTTCTAGATTCCACATATATGCGTTAATATATGATGTTTGCTTTTCTCTTTCTTACTTCACTCTGTATGACAGTCTCTAGGTTCACCCACGTCTCTACAAATGACCCAAATTTGTTCCTTTTTATGGCTAATATGCCGTTGTATATATATACCACATCTTCTTTATGCATTCCTCTGTTGATGGACATTTAGGTTGCTTCCATATCTTGGCTATTGTAAATAGTGCTGCAATGAACATTGGGGTACATGTGTCTTTTTGAATTATGCTTTTCTCTGGGTATATGCCCAGTAGTGGGATTGCTGGGTCATACAGTAGTTCTATTTTTAGTTTTTTAAGGAACCTCCATACTGTTCTCCATAGTCGCTGTATCAATTTACATTCCCACCAACAGTACAAGAAGGTTCCCTTGGGCTTCCCTGGTGGTGCAGTGGTTAAGAATCCGCCTGCCAATGCAGGTGACATGGGTTTAAGCCCTGGTCCGGGAAGATCCTGAATGCCACGGAGCAACTAAGCCCATGTGCCACAACTAGTGAGCCTGCACTCTAGAGTCCACAAGCCACAACCACTGAGCCCACATGCCATAACTACTGAAGCCTGTGCTCCTAGAGCCCATGCTCCGCAACGAGAAGCCACTGCAATGAGAAGCCTGCGTGCCGCAACAAAGAGTAGCCCCCGCTCGCCACAACTAGAGAAAAGCCCGTGCGCAGCAATGAAGACCCAACACAGCCGAAAATAAATAAATAAATATATTTTTTTAAGAAAAAAGACATATTAAGATTTTGCTTTTATTTTTTGCTTCCTAAAAGGTTCTAAAAATGAAAAGACCTCCCTGATAGAGGGAGGGAGAGAGGGGGAGAGACAGAAAGAGAGAGAGAGAGAGAGAGAGAGAAAGAGAGAGGGAAAGAGAGAGAGAGAGAAGGAAGGAAGGAAGGAAGGAAGGAAAGAAAAGAAAAGAAAAGAAAGAAAGAAAGAAAAAGAGAAAGAAAAGAAAGGAAGGAAGGAAGAAAGAAAGAAAGGGAAAGAAAAAAGAAAGAAAGAAAAAGGGAAAGGAAAAGAGAAAGGAAAGGAAAGGAAAAAGGAGGGCAGGACTCAAGCAATTCTTCAACACTATATGTATCTTGTCCTTTCAGCAAAGCTATAAGCTCCACCAGGAGACAGTCTATCTTATACTTCTTTTATTTTCTGTCCCATTGCTCAACACCATTCTGGGCATGGAGTAGGCACTCAATAAAAACTAGGTGGAGTTTTTTTTTTTTTTCCAAATAGAAGGACAATCTGGAGAAGGTCCAGAAAAGAACCACAGGAATGATCAAAGAGATGAATAAAAGGTCCTAGTGGAAAGGTTAAAATAAATTGAAGCTGTTTAGCTTGGAGAAAAAGCAACTGAAGAACTAAGGAGTAACTTAGAGTAACAACACTTGAGCTGGAAGGAATCTCAGAGATCTTCTAAGTCCAACCTTTTCCTTTCACAGATGACGAAACTAAGACACAGGGAGAGGGTGCAACTTGCTTAAGGTAGTTTTAGGATTAAAAAAAAAATTTTTTTTTAAGTTTCAATTTACAAGGTGAGGAGAACATTTACCCAAGTAGCATGAACATAAATAGCAACAAAAATAGCAGTTACAAGTTACTGAAGATCTCCCATATGCCCAGCACCTGTACACTTGCTGTTTTACTTATGTTATCTCACAACAACCTCGAAAAGTTGATACTATTTTTTCCCATTTTAGAAATAAGAACACTAAGGCTCAAAGAAGTAAAGTTCATTAAGGGGTAAAACATGTATTCAGAGCTATCTTCTTTGCCCTATATCTAACTGATTTCAAAAACCTGCGTAGAGTTCAACAACACTGGCTCATGTACACTTAGCACCCAGATCTTAAGTTCTGAATATTCCAAATATCATTCTCCAATAAAAGGAACCAGGGCTCCCGGGGGTAAACTGTTAACTCTAGGGCTAGAGCAAAGAAAATACAACATGAACCTGAAACATCTTGTGGTGCCAAGAAACAAGGAAGTGTTCAAAAAATGAAGGCACGTAGAAAGGAACTTGAAGGACTTCTCAACAGCCAAACATGGAACAATTTGATAACAAAATAATGAGAATAATGTATTATAACTCACAGAATAAATATCCATTAGCTCATACTGATACAAACAAAACAATCGAATAAATAAATAAATGGAGAGAAAGTGACAGCTCTTCCTTACAGTAGAATTCCAATCAAGAAATGTAGTAGGAAATGATGGAATTCAAAAATGACCATCAAGCAAACACCATAGTAATGACTGTCGCAGTCAAGAACCATAAATAGAATTACCACATGATACCACAATCCCACTTCTGGGTATATATCCAAAAAAATTCAAAGCAGGATCTTGGAGAGATGCTTGCACACTTATGTTCACTGCAGCATTATTCACAATAGCCAAGATATGGCAGTAACCCAAAGGCCCACTGACAGAAGAATGGATAAAGAAACTGTGGCATAGATATACAGATATAGATATAGATAGATAGATAGATAGATAGATACAATGGAATATTATACAGCCTTAAAAAAGAAAGAAATCCTGCTCCCACCCCTCACCCCTGGGTGCCCACAGACCCAACAATAAACCCTTATAAGACATTTTACACAAACATTTACAAGTTGTTGTAATAAATTATTCAGCTTAGGCTGCTTCATCTTTTGTAGTTTTGGGGCCTTTTCTTAATCTTTTAAAATGAACATCACTGATTGATCCTTTCAGTCACTATCTTCTAAGATCTTGGAAATTTTGGAACATTTTTATATTTATGCAAAAAAAGGAACAAAATAGTTGAAATAAAAGTTTTTATCAAAACTCCACCTCCTGGGGCTTCCCTAGTGGCACAGTGGTTAAGAATCCGCCTGCCAATGCAGGGGACACGGGTTCAACCCCTGGTCCGGGAAGATCCCACATGCTGCGGAGCAACTAAGCCTGTGAGCCGCAACTACTGAGCCTAGGCTCTAGAGCCTGCGAGCCACAATGAGAGAAGCCACCAAAATGAGAAGCCCGTGCACCACAAAGACCCAATGCAGCCAAAAAAACCCAAAAAAAACCCACAACATTGTAAATCAACTATATTTCAATAAAAATTATTTTAAAAACTTCAAAAAAAGAAAGTATGATGAGAAACAGGATATTTGCATAATCTCAAAGTATCTTCTCACAAGACACCTACTAATTACAAAGGGGAAAATAGTACTTTATAGTAGAGGAAGCTGACGGACACCAATTTAATAACCAAGTCATCAAAGTTAACATCACCAGTAATAACTGGCATCATGTATCCCCTGATGTGACCCACTGAGAAGGAAACAATATCACTTTTGCCAAAAACGCATAGCCTCAATCTAATTTTAAGAAAATATTAGATGAACCCCAATTGAGAGACCAAAAAAAGGACATTAATGGGGAAAAAAAGTAAAATTGGAATAAGGTGTATAGATTAGTTAATAGTATCACATCAATGTTCACTTCCTGGTTTCAATAATTGCTATAAGATGCTAACATTAGAGGAAGCTAGATGAAGGGTATAAGGGAACACTACCATTTTTATAACTTTTCTGGAAGTTTAAATTATTTCAAAAATTTAAAAAAACTTTTTTTTTTTTTTTTTGCGGTACGCGGGCCTCTCACTGTTGTGGCCTCTCCCATTGCAGAGCACAGGCTCCAGATGCGCAGGCTCAGCGGCCATGGCTCACGGGCCCAGCCGCTCCGCCACACGTGGGATCTTCCTAGACCGGGGCACGAAGGCGTGTCCCCTGCATCGGCAGGCGGACTCTCAACCACTGAGCCACCAGGGAAGCCCTAAAAAAAACTTTTTAAGTAGACTCATCAAAGTATGACAGAACTTCAAGAGGTTACTTAGAAAAGACAGATTAGAGTCCAATGTCCCTAGCCTTTTGAAAATGATAATAGGATTATAGCATTGGACATTACCTTAGAGATCATCTGATACTACCACTCATCCAATGGAGGATACTTTTATGTCAAGCCCCTAACATAGCCTTCCAATCATTGCTTGAATACTTCCAGTAAAAGTAAATTTACTTTGTTAAAATACAGCCAACACATCCCATTACACCACAATTCTAGTTAACACAAAGTTCTTCCTCATTCTAAGCCAAATCTGCCTCCCTGTCAGATATGTACCTAAGGATGTCATTCTGAAGCAGAGTTTTCCAACCAGGAGAACTCAAAGATGGGAAGATGTACCAGTGAGGTAACGTCAATATGACAAAATGTCCAGTTTATTTATAATCTTGTCAGCATGAGATAAACAATTTTAAGTTATTTACATGGATGTTTCTCTATAATGCCATCCCAGAGCCTAATATAGTATCTGGTATATATTAGGTACCCAATAAATGTTTATTGATTCAAAGAATGAGGCACAACTCAGAGACTGATATAATGAGTTCCTCCTTCCACCATCTCTGCACACATTATTTACAAATGATTTAGAACTATAGGATAAATTCTACTAAAATTTTCCAGTGCACAGAAATAAAAATAAAAATAGAACCTAGCCCAACTCTGAAAAGAAACAGCTACATGACTACCCAAAGTAGATGCCTCTTTTGCACAAGCATATTCTTCATTCATTCAACATACATTTAGTGCCTTCTCTGTGCCAGACTTAGTGAGAAGCCCAGGAAATACAGGTAAAAATAAGACATGTCCTCAGAAGGGCAAGGCTTATACACTAGCTGGAGGGAATTACTCTATATTTTAAGTATTTTAATATATTTTATTTATGTATTTAAATTATATAATATATAATTATATACATCAAAAATAATTTTTCATTGCATTAAATATGAAAAAGAAAGTGAATGGCTATAAAAGGAATTTACATAAATTGGTAATGAAAATAAATTCCCAGTAGATAAACAGAGAAATGATGTAAATATGTAATTTTTACAAACCAGAATATAACTGATAAACAGAAAAATGTTTAACCCTGATAAAGAAATGCAAAGCAAAACAAGGTAACATTTTCTACCCAATTAGTTTAAATTTTTTTAAAACACCCAATTTAGGGGAGGTAATGATGAAAAACTAGTTATATAAACTTGCTGGTGGCAGTATAAATTAAAACAACTTTTTGGAGAGGAAAACTGCTTATACCCTTTGACCTAGGGTACACCCTCCTAGAAGTTCATCTTTAATAAATAATTAAAAATGAGAAATACTATATAACAATAAAATGGTAACCACATTAAAGTCTACAAAAAATCTGTAGATAATTTTAATATAAACAAAGGTTAAATAAATAACATGTAGCCATTTAAAAAATTAATTATGAAATCTATCTAACAACATGAATAATGTCTGCTCTAATAAGTGAAAAAGCACCAGAACATAAAATTCTGTGGATATTTGTTAAGGTACCGAGGGAAAAAATTAGTACACACATACATACTTAAGGACTGGAAAAGAACCAGCAGATGTTTTCAGGTTTGAAGTCATGGGTGATTTTTATTTCCTTTATTACTAAATTATTTGTACAATCAACAAAAATCAGGAGAAAAAACTCTCAAGGAGGGTCCAAAGTAAACTACTTTATAAAGAATCATGTGATCAGTGGTAAACTAAGGCCTGAAATAATTGTTCCTTGGATTTTTATGTTCATAAAAAGGAAAAAAATGAAGAAACATTTCTTACCCCAAATAAAAGCGGCATAAAGTGGCTACAAAAAGAAAACTGAAGAAAAGTTAACTCTGAGATGAATATCTGGAAACACTCCCAACAGTAAAAATCATCAGACTGTAGCATGGTATCCTAGGCTAAGTTCCACTGCTGGGGTATTTAGAAGCAACGCCCTAGACACCATACAGTAGGAATCAGTCCTGAGCTGGCACCACAGAGACCCAGAAGTGGTCTCATGAGGTTTTTCCATCACACAGTTTGGTTGGTTAATCTATAAATACATGACATTTGCACATAAACACTAAGGTTTTTTCATACCAAGCAAAGGAATAACAAATCTTACCTGGGAAGTACCAGACAGAGCCCTGCCCCACTGTCCCTGTGTATGAGACACAAGTAGCAATCGGCTGCATACTGGAACCCACTGGGAGATGCTAATCCGGTTCCTCTAGAGAAAGAAAAAAATAGTTTGTCAGGAATCTATATCAGACTCCATGTGTAGAAGGCAAAGAGCATACCTAAGTCTAGAAATTCTGCCAGAACAGGGCACATGAAAGGAGAATTTCCAAAACAGGACTAGGACCAAGCCTCCCCATGCTCACCTCTCCAAGGATAAAATGTACCCCTGCCTACCACGGACTAGACGAATTCTGGTAATAGCTGACCCAAACTGGAGGACATGAGCTCCCTCTCAGGAAAGTAACAAAATAAACCTACTTCAGGCATTTTACAGTTAGCTTATCATTTAAATCAGAGTTTGCAATTCCTTTTCATAAACACTGATTTATAAGCTCTTCATAAAATCCCTTTACAGTGAACAGTGCCAGGATTACCATTAACCCCAAAAGGATGAAGAAACTAAGGCTGAAATTTTTATTTTTTATTTTTTTGCGGTATGCGGGCCTCTCACTGTTGTGGCCTCTCCCGTTGCGGAGCACAGGCTGCGGACGCGCAGGCTCAGCGGCCATGGCTCACGGGCCCAGCCACTCCGCGGCATGTGGGATCTTCCCGGAGCGGGGCACGAACCCGTGTCCCCTGAATCGGCAGGCAGACTCTCAACCACTGTGCCACCAGGGAAGCCCCATGGGCTGAAATTTTTAGGGTGGGAAAACACACTTGGGCAATTTGATTTCCAAGACAAAGGGAGATTAAGTGGCTGTTAGAGCTATGACTGAGGTCCAATTTTTCCCTCTGGCATTAATTGACCTCAAAAAGGTCTCTGGACTAAAGTGAAAGGTTAGGCTGGAGAAAGGAGAAGCTCTACCTTGCTAAATGAGAAGCCTGCTTTACTTTATGAAGCTGAAATACAACCCACTGTATAAATGGCATCCACGTACACAGCACTGGAAATCTCTATCCTAGAAACCAACTTTGGGAGATCGAAGGGTTTCTTTCACTTGGCCTGTAGACTTTATAGAGCCATAATGAGGACTGGATATACCAAACTATCTGAAAACACTTTGCCAACCATCAACTACAATAGTAGGAGTCAAAGATCCGGATCCTAGTTTAAACTCAGCTACTTTAATATAATCTTTAGAAGTAATTACACCTTTATGATACTCAGTTTCCTCTTAACAAATATTAGTAATACTTATAAACACTTACTATGTGCCAGGTATTTTTCAGGTACTTTACATATATGAACTCATTTAAACCTCATAATCACCACCCAATGACTTAGGTATATTGCTATTATTCCACGTATATGGATAAAGAAATGGAAGTATGGATAAGTAACTTCCCAAGGTCACATGGTTAATAAATAGCGGGGTTAAGATTTGAATCCAGAAAGCCCAGCTCCTGGATCCATGCTCATTTATGGGATGAAAGCGTAGAGGAAATATCCCCAAAGTCCCTTCTAGCTCTACCACTCTATGACCTAGTCTTGAACCAATTAAAATACAGCATAATACTATGGGAAGAGTCCTGTACTTGGAATCAGAAAGCACTGATTTGACTCTTGGCTCCCCTGTCAGTGAGCTATGAGCCTTTGTTGCCTCTTCCATAAAATAAATAAAAATCCCTACCTCTCAGGATTTTAAGGAAAAAAATGTCCTTTGCAGTATGTCCAACTCAATAAATATTAAGTTGAATCTGAATCTCCATTTCCTCATGACTAGGCAGGAAGGGCCAGGGGTAAGGGGGAGAAAGGTATTAGAATTTTAAACCTAGAGATGCTTTCTAAAGTTGTGTAACTGTTTCTAATAGGCTACTCACAGCAACTTATGTTTCAAATTAAAAGTAAAGCTTAAAAATAGGATTTTATTTCAGCTGAGGTTTGACCTGTTGGGATTGTTTTCAAATGAGATACAATTACTGGCTTCTTGTTTACTAACAGCTGACACATTTACCAGATCATTCCATGTCAGATGTTCCTTTCCTAAAAATGTAAATACGTGCTAAGATGAAACTTCAGCAGATTCAGGCCCAAAGCGGAGTGGGGGTGGGGGGTGGGGGTAAGGTAAGAGGAAATTACAAGTAGGAACAATGCAAACTTTTGGAAGATTTTCTGAAGAATTTCATCATATTTTTTCCAATGTCAATAAAAATTTTCTCTGTAACATTTGACTCTACTTGGTTTCATGCCAATACTTTAAATCACATCTTATTAGAAGAAAGTACTAATCAGCTGCTGTTTTCTTTCCTTCTCCAATCCTACAACAACAATTCTTTGTCGAAATCCTTAATTGAAACTGAGGTGTAGCAGAAAGGGTATCTGAATCGCAAGCCTACCATTAAATAGCTGTGTGACCCTGAACTAGTTACTCAAAACTCTGGACCTCCATTTTCCCTTACTTAAAAGTGGGAATAATAAAAGCTACCTCACAGGAGCGTCCCAAGGACCACCTGTAAAAGCACTTCAATAACAGTAAAACACACACACAAAGGCTTCACTATTGCTATTAACAACTGTTACTGAATTATGTTAAGTAAACTCCTCTTTCCCCAGCAAACTGTCACAGCAGCAAGAACCATTTTCTTAAAATATTGCTTTGAACCTGGAATTCCCTTTCTCAAAAGCTTGCAGTGCCTCCAAGTGTCTCTGTAGTCAAACTTAAACACCTGATCTTTACCAACTGGACTCCGACCCATCAATATACTTACATACTCTGCCTTGCATTCTCCACTCAGCAGTTCCAAAACCTGACTCATACTCTCTGGTTTGAGAATTACTGCTCCTCTCCACACAAGCTAATCCCCTTGGAGTTCCTCTGGGACTCTCTTCTTCTCTCCTACCCAAAGCATGAGCTCATTTGCTTCAACCTAGACTCCAGGTTCTGGTTCTACTGATTCTACTAAGTCCTTTTTCCTTTCCACCTCTCCCAATACTTCATTTATAAATATGTATCAGTAAATCTGTGGAAGTACTTATCATCCTCTTATAGATACTAATACATTAGGTCTATAACAATTAGCAAACTTCAGTTCTCCCAAGTTCAGAAAAAAATTCCAGTGGTTAAAATCATTGCTTTAGGGCTTCCCTGGTGGCGCAATGGTTGAGAATCTGACTGCCGATGCAGGGGACATGGGTTCATGCCCCAGTCTGGGAAGATCCCACATGCCGCGGAGCGGCTGGGCCCGTGAGCCATGGCCGCTGAGCCTGCGCATCGGGAGCCTGTGCTCTGCAATGGGAGAGGCCACAACAGTGAGAGGCCCGCAGACGGCAAAAAAAAAACAAAAAACAAAACACATTGCTTTAACTTAGGATAGTATAAACACCATTACTCAGTGGGAACTGGTTTTATCATCCTTTTGCCTCATCAACACTTCAACCAAAATTTTAAAGATACGTTTTATGTTTGTATTTCCTGTGCATATTGTGACTTGCAGGTGATTTTACATCGTATTTGAAAATATTCTCACAGATCAGCTCTTTTTGTGACTACACTTTAATTAGTCCACTGACCAGACTCTTTCTTCATGTGGTTTTTAAGATACATAGTATTTTCCTTTGCTCACCCATGAGCTGGAAAAGGCTTTACAGGTAGTCAATTCTCCTACTCCCCATAGTTATGTTTTACAAAGTGACCACAAACACTAAGTTAGCAAACACTGAACCATTGCTCCTAGGGGAAAAATACAGGGTTAGGTTCCTGCAAGCCTCTGGTCACAACATTTTCATCAACCAAACAATACATGAACTTGTTTTGTGTGTTTCTGTTTAAAGACACCTTATTTAATATGTTGTTGATTCATTAACACTGAACTCAGAGCCAACAGCACTAACTCTCTCCTGAACAAAACTCATCTATAACACACAAATCTTCTCCACAAGAAACATCACAGCCTTTTTGCACTTAGCAGCACTAGACAGCACTTCAGCACTACACCTGGGGGCGATTTTAAACAGGGAAATTACCAACAAAAGCACAAAAATGCAAAAAACATGACACTAAATTGAACATGAGAAGGATACTTGTTTACAGCATAATAGCTAAAACAAGAAGTCAGAGTATCACCTCAGCCAGGAATATGCATGTTGCAGTTCAAATTTTTCACCCCCTGCACATGTCCACAAATGACTGCAAAAGCACCACAAGTATTGATTCGGGTTACAAATAAATTTTAGCAAGTATGTGAATTCACAAATACAGGAAGGATTTGAGCAAATCAGTAAATATATTAAGGATGAGGGATCAGGTTTCTATCAGAGAAAGGAGTTAACAAATATGAAAAGGCAAAAGGACAGAATAAACCCTGTGCTATTGGGATGGATTTAGAGTAACTGGTGTAAGTTTTTAATATACAGAGGTAAAGAAATCAACATATGTGTGTTTATGTATATGTATACACATACATATACTTCCTACTCCTGTACTGATAGGGCCTGGAAGCAATGACACCTCAGTTGCAATGACAACATGTAGCATCCAAACTTGGTTTCTAAATAGTAGTATTCACTGAAAGGAACTAGTCTTCTCTGGAGAAAAGTTGACTCCTGAATGGGGTTGAAGCTCCTCAAACCTTATTCACAAAGGTCTGGAATTATTTGATCTGTCTAGCAGTTCCTTGGAAGACTCCATCCGTCTTGAAACTCCTCCAGTATGATAACCATTTTCCCCAGGAGCATTAGTGGAAAACAAATAGAGGCAATTGTTTAACTTTGTGGCTGCCTGAGGCAGTGGATAATACTTGGGGAAAACAATAGGCTAATCAAAAAGTTTAAAAGGAAAATCAGAGGAATGAGATATGCATAGGGACCTTGAAAAGCTCTGACATATTCCCGGGAATTTGAAGGCCAAGCAGATGCACAGGTTTGTGCACATGCCCAGAACAGGAAAGACCTGAGACTGCTCTAAGCTCTCATCTCTGGTTGACCTTGAGGTGCTTCGCAAGCAGGAAGTGAAGGTTAAGGCAGAACTGTCAAATGACTGGCAGAAGGATGAAGACATGCTCCAAAATGCACACAGAGCCCCTCAACAAATACTAAGAGACTCATTGGTTCCAGGCATTTAAGGAAATCTCCATCCAATCATTACTTGACCACTAAGCTAACTGGGCAGAGACCACATGACAAAGAATACAGACTTTACAGAATTAATTCAGAAAAGTCACTAAACAGAAAAATAACAACAAACTCTGGGAAAACAAAGTCCTGATTTCCAGAGGTGCCACATTATATCATTTAAAATGTTTAGTTTTCAACAAAAACTTGTGAAACATGTAAAACAACAAGAAAAGCATGGTCAATACAAGGGAAAATTTAAAAATCAGTAGAAACTGTCCCTGAGGAAGCCCAGACATGAGACAAACCAGACAAAGACTTTGAACCAGCTATTTAAAAATTTTAAGATCTAAAGGAAACCATGACTAAAGAACAAAAGCAAAGTATGAGAATGATATCTCACCAAATAAACAATATCAATAAAGAAAGAAATTTTACAAAAAGCCAAACAAAAATTCTGGAGTTGAAAAGAACAATAAGGGACTTCTCTGGTGGTGCAGTGGATAGGACTCTGCACTCCCAATGCAGGGCGCCTGGGTTTGATCCTTGGTCAGAGAACTAGATCCCACATGCATGCTGCAAGTAAGAGTACACATGCCACAAATGAGGAGCCCGCAGGCCGCAACTAAGGAGCAGGCAAGCCACAACTAAGGAGCCTGCGAGCTGCAACTAAGGAGCCCATCTGCCACAACTAAAACCTGGTGCAAGCAAATAAATAAATAAATATTTTTTTTAAAAAATTTTTTAAAAAGAAAAGAACAATAAATAAAATTAACATTTCACTAGAGAAGTTTAACAGCAGATTTGAGCAAAAGAAAGAATCAGTGACCTTGAAGATAGATCAATTGAGATTATCCAGCCCAACGAACAGAAAGAAAAAAAAAAAATGAAGAAAATTCAATGGAGTCTCAGAGACCTACCAGCAAACGTACCTACACCATCAAACATACCAACATATGTATAATGGAAGTCTCAGACGGAGAAGAGAGAAATAAGGAACAGAAAAAATACGTGAAAAAATACTTGTAGATGGGACTTCCCTGGGGGCGCAGTGGTTGAGAATCCGCCTGCCAATGCAGGGGACATGGGTTCGATCCCTGGTCTGGGAAGCTCCCACATCCCACATGCCACAGAGCAACTAAGCCCATGTGCCACAACTACTGAGCCCACATGCCACAACTACTGAAGCCCACATGCCTAGAGCCCATGCTCTGCAACAAGAGAAACCACCACAATGAGAAGCCCGCACACCGCAACAAAGAGTAGCCCCTGCTCACTGCAACTAGAGAAAAGTCTGTGCGCAGCAAAGTAGACCCAATGCAGCCAAAAATAAATTAATTAATTAAATTTTTAAAAAGACTTTAAAAATAGTCCAAATCAAAAAAAATCTGAAAAAAAAAAACTACAATGAGATTATCCTCTCACACCCATTCGGATGGCCACTATAAAAACAAAAAAAAGAAAGAAAGAAAATAAGTGTTGGAGAAGATGTGGAGAAATTGAAACCCTTGTGCTTGGCTGGTAGAAATGTAAAATGGTGCAGCTGCTATGGAAAACAGAATGGTGATTGCTCAAAAAATTAAACATAGAATTACAATATGATCCAACAATTCTACTTCTGAGCACATACCCAAAAGAAGTAACAACAGGGACTAGAACAAATATTTGTACACCCATGTTCATGGCAGCACTATTTGGCAATAGCCAAAAGGTGGAAGCAACCAAAGTGCCCATCAACAGATTAACGGATAAATGAAATGTAGTATATGCATACAACAGAATATTATTCAGCCTTAAAAAAAGGAAATTCTGTCATGCTACAACATGGATGAACTTTCAGGACATTATGTTAAGTGAAATAAGCCAGACACAAAAGAACAAACACTGTATGATTCCACTTATATGAGGTACCTAGAGTAGTCAAAATCATAAAGACAGAAAGAATGGTGGTTGCCCAGGGCTGGGTAGAGTGGGGCATAGGGATTTATCTTTTAATAGGTACAGAGTTTCAATTTTCGAAGATGAAAAGAGTTCTTTGGATGATGGTGGTGATGGCAGCACGACAATGTGAATGTACTTAATACCACTGAACTGTACACTTAAAATTGGTTGAAATGGTAAATTATGTTATGCGTATTCTACTACAATTTTTTTTAATCCAGTGTGGCTTTCTGCAATTTATACTACTATCAAAGAAAAGTAAAAATTATTACCAATGTCAAAACAGCTCATAAAACCATAAAAAAGCCCCAGCGCACTGCTCAAATGTCCAGTTCCTCTGCTAGATCTACTCAGCAATAGCAGTGTTTCAGTTTACTCCTCCTTCCCAAACCCATCCTTGGAGAAGGGTAAAAACTGGTCAAAAAGACAGAAAGGAAAAAGTAAGGGGAGATTAATGAGAATATTTCAGGAATACTACTTCTCGGTGGTTCAATTTTCTTGTCTGCAAAATGGGGGAATAATAGTGCCTACCTTTTCAAAGGGCTGTCATAAGGATTTAGCAAGTTCACACATATAAAGTATTTAAGAGTGCTTACCACATGGTAAACGCCCTATAAATGTTCCCTATCAATATTATTGCTCGAGAAATCTCAACATTTTTGTTTCAACTACAACTTACATTTCAGCTCCCTCTCCTGAACACCAAATATCCAGCTGCAAAAACAAAAACCAACAACAACAAAAAAACACCAACAAACAGAAAACCCCCAAAAACTCCAGCTAGATTTTCTCAGTGAAGAACACTGCAATTAACTCAGTCATCCTAGGCTGACCTGGGACAAGCTGTTAGACTCTTGCCTCTTCCTCATCCTTAACATCTAATCTCTCATCAAGCTCTGTAGACAATTTCCTCAATACCTCTTGCAACCATCCCTTCTTCTTTAACCACACTGTCCATCTCCCACTTAGTACAGGCTTCATCACTTCTTCCAGGATTACTTTAGTTTCTGACTGGCCTTGGGGACTCTAATCTCAGCCCTCTCTGACTGACCCATCTGTTACATCCACCCTTGTTACAGGGATCTATTAAAACAAAAATCTATGTTTTTTGTTTACTATGTGGATTGGACTCTTTTTTTTTACTTTTTTATACTTTCAAATTAAAAATTTTTAATTTCAATTTAAAAATGAGAGAAGGAACAAAGTGTTCCCCTGATCAATGGTGGCTGGAAGCAGGGAGAGCAATATAAGGATTGCAAAAGGGCGCAAAGAAATTTTGGGGAGTGACGGATATGTTCGTTATTTTTATTATGATTATGACTTTTCGGGTGTATACCTGTGTCAAAACTTATCAAATTATACAATTAAATAAGTGTGATTTACTGTACGTCAATTATTCCTCAATTTAAAAAATTTAAATAAGAAAAAAAACAAGAGTAAATGCATCAAAAAAACCTTTAAAAATAAATCTTCCCTTCGTTTAAAATACTTCAGTGGCTGCCCTCTGCCTCAAGATAAATCTCCAACCCCTAACTATGACATGCAAGGCAATGTCTCCTCTACTGCCATTTCCCCACAAGTGCCCCCGAGTCCAGCCAGAGAGATTTACTTAGAGCGCCTTTGTTGTCTAGCATAGTAGCATAAGCTAATGCTTCTCCTCTATTTCCTTTCCCCTATTCCCCATCTAATGCTCCCTCATTTAGTTTAAGCATCTAAATGCTTGTCCTCAGGCTGGGTTAGGTGCCTTTCTACTCTGCTACCACAGCACCTAGTTAAGACTTCTATCACAGCATTTCAAGAACTGTTATCAGTAGTTTTCTGTCTCTGCTATTAGATTATAAACATGAGAATAAGTTCTATGTTTTTCATCCTCAGTCCCTTGGAGAGTTGCTAGAATGCAGTGAACACTCAAAATAGTCGCTGAATTAAAAGGAAGGGAAAACAAGCATTTAAAATGTCATTTGTATCAACTGATTCTCTGATCAACCCTATCAAACTTACCCTTAAGAAAATCTGAGGCTCAGAGAAGTTAGGTGATTTGCTCAAGGCTATACCCATAGTAAGTAATGGGGCCAAGCTTTCAAACAAGGCTCTTCCGACACCTAGACAGGTGCATTTTCCTGTATTTGTGAATTCCTCACAGTGCCTAACCCTAATGCCTCTTCAGCATAGGTGATCAATAAATATCTGCTACTTTCATGTTTACTGTAACTCTCTAGTCCTAAGGGAGTTTCTGTTGCTTTGTCACACATTACAACATATGATAAGAAGACTTCAAAGAATTACAGTATACCGTATAAAGTGAAAGTGACTTTCCTTACCTAATCTTGCTTTCCACCTAAAAAGGTGAATAGAAAGGGATAAATGGGGGGTAGAAAAAGATTCAACTAATAGAAGGCAGTTAGAAAGGTGGTTTCACTGGATGCTACCAACCAAGAAGAAAAGATCCTGTAACCATCCACATGCTCAGCAGCATGCTCAGCTGAGGAAGTCACTAACTTCCAAGACAAGTCAAGGTATTCATTTCAGATCTACAGCCCAATAAAATTCTCATCTTTCCCCCCAAAGTACCTATCTTAAGAACACCTAGGATGGGACTTCCCTGGTAGCACAGTGGTTAAGAATCTGCCATGGGTTCGATCCCTGGTCTGGGACGATCCCACAGGCCACAGAGCAACTAAGCCTGTGCACCGCAACTACAGAGCCTGTGCTCTAGAGCCCATGAGCCACAACTACTGAAGCGCGAGCGCCTAGAGCCTGTGCTCAGCAACAAGAGAAGCCACTGTAGTGACAAGCCTGTGTATCACAACGAAGAGTAGCCCCTGCTCACAACTAGAGAAAGCCCGCACGCAGCAACAAAGACCCAACGCAGCCAAAAATTAATTAATTAATTAAAAAAAAATACATCTAGGAGGGGGACTTCCCTGGTGGTCCAGTGGTTAAGAATTCACCTTCCAATGCAGGGGACACAGGTTCAATTCCTGGTCAAGGAACTAAGATCCCACACGCAGCAGGGCAACTAAGCCCATGCGCCGCAGCTACTGAGTATGCGAGCCACAACTAGAGAGAAGCCTGCGCACCGCAACTAAGACCCCAACACAGCCAAAATAATAATAATAATAATAAATAAATATTTTTTTAAAAAACAAAACACTTAGTAGGGAATTCCCTGGTGGTCCAGTGGTTAGGATTCTGCGCTTCCACTGCCAGGGGCCTGGGTTTGATTCCTGGTCAGGGAACTAAGATCTCACAAGCCGAGCACCATGGCCAAAAAAAACCACTTAGGACATCCTAGTTGCCATTTCCTCAGCAGTCGTCAGATCTGAATCAGTTCCTGCCCTGGCATCAACAATTACTTCACCAAGTTACTTTCTGTAGGTTACAGGAGCTACTCTTCAAAAAAACTTTTACTACGCAACAACAGAGGGCACTGCACTTTGCTAGGCTGACAAGGAATACAAGAAGGAAAATCACAGGCCGTGTATGCCACATATAAAAAGATTAGACACAAATATTTCTAATATCAGAACTCAAAAGAAAGCTAGAGGCAGGAATACACAGTGTCTGCTATGAAAAAGTCTCCTTGACCCAATTTTTAAAGACTTGACAAAATTATAAATTCTACTATCCCTCCATGATTAGGACCCAAGCTCTGTATCCTCCTAACTCTTGTTCTCTTTAATTTCTATAAGTCAGAGTCGGCTAGAAGTTCAGGACTGAATCACAAGAGGTGCAGCAGCTTCCCATATGGGTGTTAATTAGTCGAGTAGTTCTTCACCACTTATTTCATTCCTTCAACAAATCTTTACTGAACACCTATGATGTGCCAGACACTGTGCTAGGCAGAGTGAAAACGACAGATATGACCCCAGTTCTCGTGCAGCTTTCACTCTAATAGCATATAAGAGTATTCCACTTAACTATAGAGTTAATAATTGATCTACTGATCTCTGAAACAAACCCAAAGAACCTCAGAATCCCAAAGACTTGCAGATTTACGTCCTCGCTTTGCCCATGGGAACTCTGAAGCCCAAAAGTGACTTGCCCAAGGTCACCCTGAGCGTTAGTGACAGAACAGGAACTAGAACCCGGGTCTCCCGAAACTACAATCAGTGCCCCACGCGCTGCCTCTCTCCCTGAGGGGAAGGAGTCACAGGTGGTGACCAAGGAAAAGCAAGCTTCGTCAAATTTATATCTGATGTCAGTCTCACGCCTTCTCCAAAGAGGGGGAAGCCACGGCCAAACCGAGGGTCGGGGGAGGTGGGAAACTGCCTCAGTTTCCCCGAAGAGACGCGGCCGCGCAGCCTCGCTACCGCACAGGCTCCGCTCCTGCACTTCCGTCCAGTTGCTCCCGCCCCTCCCTCTCCGACTCCAACCCGGAGGCCCGGTGGGCGACACCACAAAATTACTCCTTCACTCACAAGGACTCGCACCAGCAACGCCATGTTTCTCGACAACCATTTCCGGGTGAAAGGTGGGCTTCCGGAGTCCCCGCTGCCACCACCCCTCCCCTAGGTCGTCTTTTCGCCGGCGGATGCCCGGCAACGGCGGCGCAGGCGCACAGAGGTCGCTGCGCACACGAGCGCGCGCTTTCACTGCTGTGCGCGAGGAGGCAGGGCCTGGGGCGCGGCCGGACGGTCGGGACGCGCGCGCGCCTCTCGCTCTCCCTAGTCTCCGCCAGACACGTCACAGAGGCTCAAGTCATCACAACACCTGTCCTCTTTGACCTCTGCCTCGGGCTTTTCATAGCTCTTTCATTAACCCACCTCACCCAGCCTCAGTCTTCAGCACCACCTTGTCGGAGTCCCTCTTTCCCAGACTCTGTCCCCACAAGGATTCCCCCCTCTTCACCGATGGTTGAAAAGAACAGAATCCTGGGAGAATCCTAGCACTTCAGAACTCCCTAAGGGACTTCCCTGGCGCTGCAGTGGTTAAGAACCCGCCTGCGAATGCAGGGGACGCAAGTTCGAGTCCTGGTCCTGGAAGATCCCACATGCCACGGAGCAAATAAGCCCGTGCGCCACAACTACTGAGCCTGCAAGCCGTAACTACTGAGTCCATGCTCTTAGAGCCCGTGCTCCGCAACAAGAGAATCCACTGCAATGCAAAGCCCATGCACCGCAATGAAGAGCAGACCCTGCTCGTCGCAACTAGAGAAAGCCCGCGCGCAGCAATGAAGACCCAACCCAGCCAATTACTGAAAGAAAAAAAAAAAGATTCTCTAAAACGAGCCTGAGAAAGAGTAGGAGGAAGAACAAAGGGCATGGCTGAGTCCTGAAATTCAGGGGAAGAGGGTGGTCACATGCTGACCTGAGACCCGAAGAAGGAACTTTAGGGGCTTCTGGTTGGTTGGTTGTGATTGGGAGCATCTTTGAGTATTGATAGGAAATTATTATAAAGATGAAGATACAGAAGAAAGAATCAAAGACGCAAAGAGTTTCCACAGGAGGTTGGGAGAGAATGGCCTTGGCTAGAACACCTCTTGCATTCATTGTATCCCAAGAACAGTAGAGGAGAGAAGGTGTCAGTGCTCCTGGGGTGACTGGGAGCAGAAGGGCAGGGTGCTGAAGGACTCCCTTCTCTTTCATTCAGTCAACATAGACCCATTGAATGGTCACTATGTGCTGGACACAAGACAGGTGTGGATACTGGCTTCCTGGAGCTCATAGACCTGCGGCTGGGGGGGTAGAGGCTGGAGGTGCTGTGTCACAAAAGTCTAGTAAGCCGATGAAAAAAATAAAATAGTTAAAAATTGTGGTAAGTGCTATGAAGGGAACAACAAAGAGCTAAATTAGAGAATAACATGCGGGGACTTCCCTGGTGGCACAGTGGATAGGACCCTGCCCTCCCAATGCAGGGGGCCCAGGTTTGATCCCTGGTCAGGGAACTAGATCCCACATGCATGCCGCAACTAAGAGTTCACATGCCACAACTAAGGAGCCCGCCTGCATTAACTAAGACCCAGCGCAACCAAATTTTAAAAAATAATAATAATAACATGGGAAGGAAACTACGCTTTAGAAACTACCCTTTAGATGCTTTGCACTCAAGTGGACAGCTTATGTGTTTGGTATTGGAAACAGTGGTGTAGCGCTCCCACACATAAGTTAGGACAAGTTGCATCACATATTAAAAAGGGGGAGTTTCCCGACTTCCCTGGTGGCGCAGTGGTTAAGAATCCGCCTGCCAATGCAGGGGATACGGGTTCGATCCCTGGTCCGGGAAGATCCCACATGCCGCGGAGCAACTAAGCCCGTGCGCCACAACTACTGAGCCTGCGCTCTAGAGCCTGTGAGCCACAACTACTGAAGCCTGCGCGCCTAGAGATCATGCTCTGCAACAAGAGAAGCCACTGCAATGAGAAACCCGCGCACCACAACGAAGAGTAGTCCCCGCTCGCCGCCAACTAGAGAAAGCCCGTGCACAGCAACAAAGACCGAATGCAGCCAAATATAAATAAATAAATTAATTTATTTTAAAAGGGGGGGGGGCACTTCCCTTCCTACAGCTACTGAGCCTGTGCTCTAGAGCCCGCAAGCCACAACTACTGAGCCTGCGTGCCGCAACTACTGAAGCCCATGCGTCTAGAGCCCGTGCTCCGCAACAAGACAAGCCACCGCAACAAGAAGCCCGCGCACCACAATGAAGAGTAGCCCCCACTCGCTGCAACAGGAGAAAGCCCGCGGGCAGCAATGAAGACCCAATGCAGCCAAAAATAAATAAATTTATTTAAAAAAAAAAACTACCTATCTATAAAAAAAAGGGGGGGATAAGAGCAATATTCTTGTTAATCAGATTCAAGAAGCAAATGTGATACAAAAACTGTGCAAATTTAAGACCAAGTAAATAATTCACACAATAGATGATGAACTAAGATGTTGGGGACAAGAGAAAAGACTGATATTTAATTTCCTTTCTGATGGCTTCTATTTTCTCTGTTAACTTGGCAGGAAAGTTTTTCTACTCAGAGGAAGGCAGATGGTATGAGATTATAGTTTAGAAGAAGGAGAAAGTTTAAAGTTTAACAAAGAATGAAAGAAAAAGGGGCCAGTGAAATATGGAGAATCTAGTTGAAGCTGGTAACTCTCCACTTTATAAATTTTAATTTATTAATTAATTTTAAATTAAAAAGTGATTTATGATTACACTGTATTTTCTAAAAATTAGCATGTTACAGATAAAGCTAAAGTCCCTTTTTACCATCACCTTGAATCCCAACCTTCCACCCTCTCTAAAACTGAATTTCCTTTCAGATCTTTTTTAATGCTTTCATATACATATACATGTTCCCTTAGAAAATATGTCTTTCTGGTTGGTGTGGGTTTTCGTTTTTTTCCTTTTATTTTTAACTTAATTGACAGCATAGTTTTGTTTTATTTTGCTGCTTCCTTCTTTTTACTAGTTTCTTTTTAAAATTCTATATATGTTGCTCTACATAGATCCAGATCATTTCCTTTTAACAGCTGTTCTATCATATGATATATATGGCATATAGTTTGTTTCTTTTTGTTGTTGTTCTTATGACCAATGTTTCCATGAATATTCTTATACACTTAAGAGCAAAAATTTTAATGGCATCCATCTATTTCTGTGTGATTTTTCTTCAAAATCATTAGCTAACTTGGGATTAGCAGAGGAGAGAGCTGATAGTTGGAGTCAATAAAGGATTGTTTTTCCAGGCCATGGAATAGATGTCATCAATGCAAAGATGGTGATGATATTGTCAAGAAAAAGTTTCAAGGGCATTCCCTGGCAGTCCAGTGGTTAGGACTCGGTGCTTTCACTGCCGGGGGTCTGGGTTCAATCCCTGGTTGGGGAACTAAGATCCTGCAAGCCGTGTGGCGCAGCCAAAAAAAAAAAAGAAATGTGAATGAAATGAGAGAGTGACCCATGTAAATATCTTGGAAAAGAGCATGCTGGGCAGAGAGAACACAAGTGCAAAGGTCCCAACATGAGAGAATGCTTGGTGTTTCCAAGGAAGAGAAAGGAGGTTATCACGGCCTAGAGCCAAATGAATAAGGAAGAGTATGGTAAGAGATGAGGTTGACAACCTGGCCCTAGAGGCCAGATCATGGGGGAGCTTGTTGGCCATGGTAAAGACTTTGGATCCTATTCTAAGTATGTGCTAGTGTAGCTGTAGAAAATCACTGGAAGGAAACACAAGAAACTGGTAATAGTGGTTATGATGCTTGATTCTGAAGAAGAGGGCTGGGAGACTAGGAGGTTAGGTCTGGAAAGGAGACATTTTTTTCACTATATATCCTTTTGCGTTGTTTGGAGTTTGTACTGTATCTATATAATTACCTTTAAAATTGAAAGAAAAGGGAATTCCCTGATAGTCCAATGGTTAGGACTCTGAGCTTCCACTGCCAGGGGCCCGGGTTTGATCCCTGGTCAGTGAACTAAGATCTTGCAAGCAGCGCAGTGCGGCTGAAAAAATAATAATAATAAAATAAAATAAAATTGAAAGAAAAATATCCATATCACTCTCAAAACCTTATTCTGAAAAAAAAAAAGTTTACTCATTGGTTTTATGGAAAATACAAAGAAGTAGAACTTGGTCCTTGCCCTCAGGCATATTACAGCTGTGGAGGTATAATACATATTCACAAAAATTTTAAAAGACAATGCAAAAGAATGAAGTTGGACTCCTATTTCACACCATATGGACAATGAACTCAAAATGGATCACAGATCCAAATATAAGAGCTAAACTATAAAGCTCTTAGAAGAAAACATAAGAGTAAGTCTTTGTGACCTTGTTTTAGGCAAAGCCTTCTTAGATAAAACATCGAAAGTACAAATAACAAAAGAAAAAAATAGATAAATTGGACTACATAAAAATTTAAACTTTTATGTTGCAAAAGATACCATCAAGAAAGCGAAAAGGTATAGAATGGGAGAAAATATTTGTAAATCACATATCTGATAAGGGACTTGTATGCAGAATATCCAAAGAAGTCTACAACTCAGTAATTAAAAAAAAAACACCCAGTCAAAAATGGGCAAAGGAGGGCTCCCCTGGTGGCGCAGTGGTTGAGAGTCCGCCTGCGATGCAGGGGACACGGGTTCGTGCCCCGGTCCGGATCTTCGTGCCCGGAAGATCCCACATGGCGGCGGAGCGGCTGTGCCCGTGAGCCATGGCCGCTGAGCCTGCGCATCCGGAGCCTGTTGCTCCGCAGCGGGAGAGGCCACAACAGTGAGAGGCCCGCGTACAGCAAAAAAAAAAAAAAAAAAAAAAAAAAAAAAGGGCAAAGGCTTTGAATAGACGTCTCTCAAAGAAGATATACAAATGGTCAAGAAGCTAATGAAAAGATGATCAGCATTATTAGTCATGAGGGAAACACACACACACACACACACACACACACACACACAATGAGATACCACTTCACATGCCCACTAGATGGCTATAATCAAGCAGACATGTAATACAAAGTGCTGACAAGGATGTAGAAAAACTGGATCCCTCATACATTGATGTATGTGATGTTTGGAAAACAGTCTGGTTGTTCCTAAAAATGATAAACATAAAGTTACCATATGGCCCAGTGATTCCATTCCTAGGTATATATTTAAGAGAAATTAAAACATATGCCCACACAAAAAATTGTATATGGTTGTTCATCACAACATTATTCATAATAGCCAAAAACAACCTAAATATCCTTCAACTGATGAAATGGATAAATAAAATGTGATATATCCAGAAAATAGATTATTTCTCAGCAATAACAAGGAATGAACTACTGATACACTCCAACATGGCTGACCCTTTAAAACATTATGCTAAGTGAAAGAAGTCAATCGCAAAAGACTACATACACTATGAGTATGATTCCATTTCTGTGAAGTGTCCAGCCGCCCATTCCCATGGCCAATTCCTGAACCGCATCACCAGAATTGTTTTAATTAAGAAAATTTTAATTTATGCCATTCTGGGTTCTCACCGTCCTTTTTTTTTTTTTTTTGGCCACACCATGCGGCTTGCAGGATCTCATTTCCCCGACCAGAGATCGAACCTGTGCCCCCTGCAGTGGAAGCATGGAGCCCTAACCACTGGACAGCCAGGGAATTCCCTCACCATCCTACTCTTTAAGTGTCCATTCATTCCTAGGACACTTGTCATTTCTACCTCATTGAGACCTCCAGGCTTTTTATCTCTTCTCTTTACACAGTAGTCTGTCAACCCTCTCATCTCTCTCCTTCTATCTAACTCAGATCATACAGTCTGTCACTGTAATTGCTTATCTCTTGCAATATAACTCCCTTGCTCAAATGTCTTTCTATCCCTGCCCCCCCCACCTAGAGAGACACCATGCCTGCATCTAGGTTATTGAGTACTATTGGAGAAAATCATGCAAGGAACATATTGGTACCATCAAATATGGATACCAACCTTTATTACGCTCAACTCTGCCCCCCTTTTCCAAAACTACCGTTTATAACTGTATTAGATTCCTAGGACTTCCATAACAACAACAAAAAAAAAAACAAGCCAGGTGGCATAAAACAATGGAAATGTATTGTCTCACAGTTCTGGAGATAAGAAGTCCAAAATCAAGGTGTTGGGCTTCCCTGGTGGCACAGTGGTTGAGAGTCCGCCTACCGATGCAGGGGACACGGGTTTGTGCCCCGGTCCGGGAAGATCCCACATGCCACGGAGCGGCTGGGCCCATGAGCCATGGCCGTTGAGCCTGCACGTCCGGAGCCTGTGCTCCGCAACGAGAGAGGCCACAGCAGTGAGAGGCCCGCGTACCGCAAAAAAAAAAAAAAAAAAAAAAAAAAATTCTGATCAAAATCAAGGTGTTGACAAGGATCACGCTCTATCTGAAGGCTCTAGGGGAGGAGGATCTTTCCTTGTCTCTTCCTAGCTTCTGGTCATTGCCAGGAATCCTTGCTGTTTCTTGATTTTTTTAACTCCAGTCTCTGCCTCTGTCAGCACATGGACTTCTTTTGTACCTGTCTCTGTGTCTCTTCTCATCTTATAAGGACTCCACTCATACTGGATTAGGGTCCACCCTGATGACCTTATCTTAACTTGATTACATCTGTGAAGATCCTTTTTCCAGATAAGGTTATATTCATAGGTTAGGGGCAGGGGTGTTGGACTTTAACATATTTCTTTTGAGGGACACAATTCAACCCATAACAGGAACCTGTTCCACGTTCCTTGACTCTGACCCCTTCTTACTGTCTCTGAACAGATAGCCTCACCTCCTGCTTCACAGAGAAAAAATAAATTAGAAGCCATCAGAAGGAAACTCAACTTCCCACCACCAAACAAACCTACTTGTATAGCGTGCATGTATCCTTTCTTCTTTATATCATTTCAATGGAAGAATTGCCATTTTTCTTAGTTAAAGCTAACCTTGTAAGAGTTCTTCAAACTTGACGTGTCCAAAACTGACCTCATCATCTTCCTCTAAAAATCTGTCCTCCTTCTGTGTTCTCTCTTTTCATTGTTGTTGAATGGCACACCATCCGCCCAGTTGCTCAAGCAAAAAAGCCACAGGATTCACCCTTGACTCTGCTTCTCCCTTATTCTCTCCATCCCAACACTCCCCAAGTCCTGCTAAGAGAGCAGAACCACAGTCTCTTTGGGTTTGTACAGTACATGTCTATTAATAAAGCCCACACTTGTATTTGCACTTAGGCACCCACATTATATTCAGTTGATTCTACTAAGTTCACAGCTACCTACAACACTATCTCTTTCCCATCTGAAGTTGTGAAATCACACTTCATATCTTGTACTTGTATGGTTGGTTTCATGCATTCTGATGACTTTCCCCCCGTTTTATTTCATTTCCTTTGATTCAGTCTATTACCTTACCATCTTAGTATCCTTTGGGATCTTTATTTTCTCTTTCATTCATGCATGGAACTTGAAGGCATGATCATTGCAAGATAAGAGACTTCATGTAAAGTGCTAAGCACAGTACCTGGCACATAATAAGCCCTCAATAAACATTGTAGTTTTTATTATTACCCCAACATTCAGAACAGTATTGAGCCATAGAAGACCCTCAATAAATATTTACTGATTAATAAATGAATAGATGGATCAAAGATGGATGGAATGAATGAATATCCCCTTTCCTGCATCCCAGGTCCATTAAATTTGATATTATTATCCCTCTTTTACAGTTAGAGAAACTAGAGAGGTTAAGTAACTTGCTCGAAGTCACTCAGCTGGAAAGTCGTGGAACTAGAACTGGAACCCAGATCTGCTTGACTCCTAAACATATATGACTATTCTGCTTAACTCTGCTTCCTCACATTACATTCAGATCAAAAGAACTAATTGTGAAGTCAGAGGCTTCCCAAGGTTGTGTGTTCCAAGCCCTAGAACAGCTGATTCTCCAGCTTGTGGCCCTGGGACACGGGGATGTGGAGGAGGCCAAGAGATGGCATCAGAGCTTTGGGGGCCTCACATCTTTCCTCTGCTATGGACCTCCCATTTTCCCTGCCCTAAACTATATGCTTAGCTATTTCTCCCTGAGAACTAACAATATTCTGTGTCCCCAAGGAGATACTTTAAGACCAGGGCGCCAAGCCCCGGGAAGATAATTCTACTACTTGCCAAGACTGGGGTCCGTGGAATTGGGGGTCCAGAAGAGTGGCAAGAATGGTACAAAGAATACAGAGACCTGCAGGAGACCTGCAGTTACCTCTCTGGATTGTTAGCTTCTCATCTGTAAAAATAGGGGAGCAGAGGGTAACATTCCTTGCCCTGCCTGCTTCACAAGACTGTTTGAGGCACAATAATGATAACAACTAACATTTGTTGAGTGCCACCTCTGTGCCAGCTACTGTGCTGAGTGTCTTTCGTATCCTCACAGTTAGCCTCATGAAATAGGTACATCGTTTACCCGTCCCCCCACCTTTTATTTTCACAAATGAGGAAATCAAGGTTCATGGAATTAGACGACTTGCCCAAGGCCTCTAACTCTAAGTGACAAATCTTGAAATTTGAAACTGGGCTGCCTTTTGAGGCCAGCAGAGCTGTGAGACCACAGCTGAGACAGTGTTTGTGAACTCTAAAGAACGATATAAGCCTTGAACCCTTTGGTGTGAGAATGCCCTGTACAAGTATGCAGCCTGTTATGATTGGGACTGGAGGTGGGTGCCTGGTGGGGATAATTTTCCAAGGAGGCAGTTGAACAGATCAGATGGTTAGGATGGAAGGGCTGTTCCCACCCACAACAATCTGATTGGTTCCCCATAGTCTGGGTGGGAAAGGGGGTCAGGTACAGAGTCTGAGTGGTTCTCTTGCGAAAAAGTGTTCTAGGACAGGTGGAGGTGGGAGAGGAAGCTCCTAGGGTATCAAGCTGGAGCCACAACATTCAATTCAATGCCTGGGCCTCAGCAGGAAGAGCACCGTGGCTGAGAGTCCTTGAAGCTCTCTGATAGGGATAAGGCAGGGAGAGCTCCAATCTGTCAGACTTTCCAAGAAACCAGGGACGTACAGCCCAGGAAATCAGCGCATGTAGGAGCCTGCCCCACCTGTGACCCCTTGGTCCCCTGCCTCTCTGCCCTTGGGTCTCCAGCCACCCTGCTTCTACACTGCTCTCCCTGTGTCCACAGTCCACTGCTTGGCCTCCCCGGGCACCTCCCTTCCAGGCTCACTCTCCTCTCACATACACCAGAACTCTGTCTGCCGTGCAGCTCCTTTGTTTACTTCCAGAGCTTGTGGGCCTGCCCCCAGCCAAACACAACGAAACTCGGCCAGGGAGGGCTAGGCTCCAGTCTCAGGCTGGCCCCTCAGGGACAGGGAATGGCCTCCAAGCCAGGGAGGTAGCTCGAAGGTATGCTGCCCCCCACCCTGGGCTCTTGCTTCAGGTCCTGACAACCTAGGTTTCAGGCCTAGAGGGAAGAAACACAGGATCTGCCCAGAGCTGGGCAAGAATTCTTACTGTTGAAACAGCTTTGGCTAGGAGCCCTGGGAATCGAAGACCCAGCTGGAGAGAGATGGGGGAAATTTTGAGGCCCCCTGGGTGGGAAGCTGAGGCCTAGGCTTTCTTCTGCTGGTTCTCCCTTTCTTCAGCCAGGCAGAACCTGGTCCTGAGCCCTTGGAACAAGGACTCAGGTGCCCAAATTTCCCTACCAGAAGGCTGTATTCCCCTCCCAAGAGCTCATGCCTCGCTCTTCCCCATAGGTTCTAGTGGAAAAGGGAAGTGGGCATTTAGTCTGGGCCAAGCCCCAAGCAGGAATGTGTCTGGCATTGGTCCGTCTAAGGTCAGTAAGGTCAGTGGGGAGGTTACTAATGTATAATTATGTATTTATATATGGTATAATGTAAAGGGGAGGAGCTCCAGTTGTTTCTAGAGCTGGGGTGAAGGGGTGGAATGTGTGCCGAACTGGAGGGTAGCAGGTAAGATAAGATCACAGGTAAGATTACATGAGGAACAGTGGTCAGTGACAGAAAAGAGATGCCCCCATAGGGGAAGAGGAGATCGTGGCAGCCCACGTTCCCCAGTGAGAGGTGGAGGGCCCTTTAAATGGTGACCAGTTGATTCTGTGAGTATGATGTGGGGATGAGAGGGGACAGAGCAGACACTGGTGAATGAAGTGGGGATGACTTTAGAGGAAATGAAATCCCCAGTTTCCCTCCCATTTAAGGGACCCATTTTGGAGGCAACAAACTTGACTAAGGAATGTCAAAAAGGAAACCTAACTCTGTTGCTATGCCTCAGTGGAATAGATGGAGCTCTGGAAGAAAACCAGGAATGGGGTTAGAGGTAGCACTGGCCCTGCTCAGCCTGTGCTCTCTGTCCCATTCTGCTCTGGGCAGCCCGCCTCCCCTCTCTGGGACAGTCATTCTTTGAAGGGTCACTGGGTCCCCTGGGGTAAATAAGAAATCTGCCACAGTTTTAGGCATGGTTTTGTTTTTTATCTCATCAATGTACATTTTAATCTAACAGTCTAAGAGCCTCACACCCATGCCCAAACCCGCTCCCCCTCTTTCCCACCCCTGCCCAACCAGCATCCATCTGCCCCGGGGCAGAAAGTCATCAAGCACAATGGTAATTCAAGGAGGAGGTGGCACCTGTGCCTCTCCCAAGGCGAGCCCTCCCTGGAGAGTCCAGAGATCGAGAAGGTCCCGGTAAGGAGAGGTGGTGGGCTGAGTTTCATTGGAAGACAAGGCCTCCTGGGTCTCAGTCCCATTCAGAGTCTGTCTCCCTGGGCCTGTCCCTGCCAGTCAGAGCAGCAGAAGGGCAGAGATCCTCAGACAGGGGGACTTGTGGATAGAAAGAGACCTTCAGCCCAGTTCCCACTCTGAGAGTGAACAAGGCTGTTGAAATCCCCTTTCACGCAGGCTGTGTAGATGCTCCTGGCTGTAGCTTCCCCACCCCTCTGTGATTCCAGGAGTGCGTGGAGGGGCTCTTGTGACCAGCATCCTGGGATGTATCACCCAGGAAGACAGAGGCCAGTGCTGCTACCTGCAGCCACAAGACTCCACGACCATGTCCTCATACTGCTTATAGACCACGTTGTTGGCGGAGTCAATGAAGAGGATGCTGATGGGACTCAGCCGCGTGGGCACACAGCAGGTGGGTGGCGTGGACTCAGGGTCCATGGAGTTCATCAGGGTCTGGATGACTGCATGGTTCGTGGGCTCCAGGTGGGAGCGCAGGGGGAACTCACATAGCCCCTCGCAGTGGAAGGCCTCGTACTCCAGGGGCGCGATAATCCAGTCGTCCCAGCCCATGTCCTTGAAGTTGACATGCAGCGCCTTCCGACTGCAGCGGGCCTTGGGGTTCTTGCTGGGCCGCTTGCCCTGACGTGTGGCCAGTGGGGCCCGCCGCTTTCGCCGCTGGCTGAACAGGTACTCGTAGACGGTCTTATCATCTTGGCCAGAGCGGGCCTTAATCTCATTAAAGAACAGGTCCCGTTTCTTGGTGCGGCCAAACACCAGGAACAGGGCCTTCTCATGGACCTGCCGGGCAGCCCGGTCAAAGCCCAGGCCACGGAGGTCCACGGCCCGGCCCCGTTCCCAGGCCTCCAGCTCCAGGCACAGCTGGGCCGAGTTCTTAAAGTTTCGGAAGAGCTTCCAGATGTCGAACACCTCCCAGCCAGATCCATCCAGGCCTGGCATGGAACGCACATCCAGCAAGGCCGCCGGCTGTCGGCCGCTGGGGCAGCTGGACAGCTTCAGCTGGGCAGCTCGCCCACTGCCGGGGGCCACTGGCTTAGCTGTGTCCGAGGGCTTCTTCCGCAAGATCCGCAGCTCGGCCCCTAGTAGCCCATCCTTCTCCAGGGCGCTAATGTCAAACATGTACCTCTGCTTCCTGATCGCAGGACCTCGGTCATCTAGAGAGAACACCCATAAGTCATTCCCCACAACCTCACCAAGGGAGCTGGTCACCTTAAGGCCTCAGGGGAGGACCACAGCTCTTCTCCCCTCGAGAGAACGTTCTTTAACCTCTTCCCCACTCTGACAGAGGGCAAGACCCAAACCACTGGGAGCCTTTTTCAAAATAAGGGAGCTTCCTATACAGTCAACCAAGTAGGATTGTTGATCTGTAGATGTGGCTGTAGCTGATTTGAGTGATTCTGGGTGTTTGTGTCAATGAGATGCATAGCAGAGGTCCATCAGCCTTAGAACTGCCTTCTACCTGCCCCTCTCCCATCTGTTATCCATTATGATTTCTCTTTGGTAAGATAGGTGGAATGGGCATTATAATGACCCCTGTTTTTCCAGGGGAGGAACCTGAGGCTCAGAGAAGTTAGTAACTTGCTCATGGTCACCCGTCTGGGAAAAAGCAGAGCTGGAATTCCAGCCTAGAACTTTTTACACCGGATCCTGAGCTGCTTCTACTATACCATGCCTTAAAGAAGATCTTAGTGTTCTTGTTTTACGGATGAGGGACAGAGAGGGGGAGTGACTTGCCTAAAGTCACACAGCAAGTTAACAAAAAAGCCTGTCTATAAGCCAATTTTCCTGGCTTCCCAGTATAATGATTTTGTTGTGTATGTTTCTTACCCTGCTGGGTACGTGAATGTGTGTGTGTGTGTGAATGACAGTTGTTGTGTGTGTGTGTGTGTATGGTTCAGTTCACATGTGAGTATGAAAAGTAATGCATATGTGAGTGACATGTTATATGCATGTATGATTGGGCTTGTGTGAATATTTGAAGGGTATGTATGTATATGTGTCTATATATATGTAAGAAGATTCCTTGCATATATGTAAGGTGTGTGTGCACGTGTGTGTGTGATTCAGCATGTACGCATAAATATAAGGCTGTGTGTGTGTATAAGAAGCTCAGTAGTATGTCCGAATCAGCATGCCTTCCTTCCTAAATACCAATTTGCCATTGGGAAACATTCATAATATTGCTCTAGAAGCTAATTAGGCCTTTAAACTCCCCATCTCCCCCCTCCAAGCTCCCTGAGAGCTGGGGGGCACAGGGACTTATTTTATGATTTCCCCAAGGGGCCACAGCTTGCTCTGGCTGGGCAGGCAGCCAGGCCACCTCCCCCAACCTCAGCCAGACCTGCTGCCTCTGTGCCTCCCCCCACCTCTGTCATTCCCCCACTGGCCAGCTCTAATGAGGAGCCTCTTCCTCTCTCTGACCCTTCCCCCGCCCTGCCAGCCAAAGTCCCAAGACTCCCAGAACCAGAACGTATGAGCTGCCAGCAACTCTAGCAATCAGGTCCACCTCCCTCTTCACACTTATGGAGAAACTGAGGCCCTAAGAGGGGAAGGGACTTGCTGAGATCACACAGCAAGTTGAGAGGAAAAGCCAAGACAGTGATGTGGGGTGGGCAGAGGGAGAAGTGAAGGGAGCACATCGTCTCCTGGGTTCATGATAAAAATGATGTGTGTTTAGGACAGGACAAAAAGTTTTCATATTTGAAGGGCTCTCAGAAATCACCCAATCCAACCTCCATAGGGTTGTACTGATGGGGAAACTGAGACCCCAAAGGGAGAAGGGGCTTTCCCAAGGTCACACGGTGAGTTAGACCCTAGGTCTGTTGTCCACCCTGCCCCACCTCGTATATCTAGAGGTTGTTCCAGAACTCCACTATGCCTCATTTACTGTCGTCACCTATCTTGTCCCCTCTGCCCCCCAGGCCAAAGGCAAAGTGGGAGAACCATGGGTATCTGAGATTAATTTCTCTCTCTGCCATCTGAGAAAACCTACAACCCTCTGCAGCCTGGAAAGTCTGGCCAATTCACGTAAGCACAGAGCATGGCCTGGTAATCAAGAGTCTTAGAGGCTGGTCCCCAACTCTGCCACCAACAGGCAGGTCTTATCTCCTTCCCGGGCTTCAGTAATCCCCTCTGCACCTTGCAGGATTGGCACTTGGTGATCCCCAGGTGCCCTCCAGCTCTGACATGCCAACAGCCTGGGACCTGGAGTGTGTGAGGTAAGTCCCAGATACCACCCAGGCCAGATGCACACACTGTCTCCCACCAGTGCAGTGGCGGGGCTCTGAGAGCCCCCTCCATGCATGCAGATGCCCCTCCCTCTGAGCCGTGCCCCTGCCCCCCCCCGCCCCCTCACCTTGCCCTTTGTCAATAAAGCTGGTGATGGTGTTGGCCAGGCCAGCCTCCAACTTCACGCTGCTGTTGCCTCCCTTTCTGTCAGCCTCGGACAGCGTCCTGTACAGCGAGAGCATGTATTCGTGGGGCGTGATTGGGGGCGGGCGGAATGGCTCCTTGGGCTCTCGAGGGGACCCAGGCTCCCTGGCCTTCTTCAGCAGGAAGGGGCTGGGGACAGATCCTGTCTTTGGTGGTGCCTTACCCCCAAGAAGCTGTCCTTTTGGGGTCACAGTCCGCGTTGCAGCCTGCCTTGTCTGGGGAGGGTGTCCTGGCTTGGGTTCAGGGCCACCCGATCTGGGGGGCAGCTTTTTGGGTTCATCCTTCTTGGGCTGTGTCAGGGCTCCTGTCTGCCCGGTGCCCCCCTTTGCCCTGGCATTGGTGGCCCCCCCACCGTAGCTGTGACCCCCCGGCCTGAAGATGTTCTGGGCCAGAGGGGGCCTCTCCTTGGCTTCTGCTTTGGCCAATCCTGGCCTGGCCCCCTGGGGTCTCTGGCCCAAGTCAGGGGCACCCAACACAGTGCAGATGAATTCCAGGTCCAGCCAAGCCAGGTGCCAAAGCAAGAAAGTGAGGACTTTGGGGAGTCTCATCCTCTGGACAGCCGCTGAATGACACCAAAGAGAACAGTGGCAGCAGCGGAGATGCCTCTGGTTTGGCAGGAAAAACCATGAAAAGAGTGGACCCTCAAAAGCAGCGGCAGCAGCAGTAGCAGCAGAAGGAAAGGCTTTCTCCTCAGTCTGAGGCTCTTGAAGTCTGCCGGGTGTGTGTCTGTATCCAGTCCCATAGTGGAAATGCTCTCGTATCCAGACGTGCACCGTCTCCAGTCAGCAGCTGAAAATAACTCGTTCTTGAAAGGAGAAAGCCGACCGCCCCTTTTCTCCTGCACAACTGACTGAGGGCTTGAAGGAGGCTTGTATAAGGCTGAGGGATTTTTCCAAGAAGGAAGAATGGCGTAATGCTGCCTGTGTGCTCCAGTTCTTTTTTTTTTTTTTTAAGTTTTGAATCCTTTCCAGTGAAAATACTTACACACACACACACACACACACACACACACACACACACACACACACACACACATGCCTGCAGGTGCTCAGAAAAATCTTTTACAAACCTGAACTCAGGAATTGGAAACGGAATTCCAACCCAAACCAATTTAATTACTCTCTGATGTCATGCTGTCTAAACTCATTTAAGTGCGATATATTTATGTGAAAAAAATCACCGCTGCCCTCTGAGGCCATGGCTCATGGGGACTCTTGGCACACAGCCCCGAGGGGGGCTTCTAGGCTTGGGGGGGGCCTCTCAGTCCCACGGAGCAGACTCTCGGGTCTTTACCTCCATGTCACGGGGCAGCCCACCCCACCTTCCTGAGGAGAGATGCTGAGGAGTGAACTCAAGGATCTTAAGCCCCAGAAACATGAGGAGTGTGGGTTTTCAGTTAAGTCCTTGGGGTGTTTTTAAAGCAACCTTTGCGTCTAGTCTGGGACCTGATTTGTTGTTGGGGGGTGGGCAGTACAGATGGCAGCATTTACCCACAGTTTCTTTTACTTTATTAAACTTGTGGTGACCCAGAGACAGAAAAGTATCAGTACCCACTACACCCCTCCCCCCAGATGCCGTTGACTGAGCTCAGATTGTTACTTCAGGCTTTGGGGGCGCTGCCACCCTGAGCCTACTCCTTAGATGGAGGCAGATCCAGAGTGTACCTCACTGCCACCCCAGCAAAGACAAACTCAGTTTTGTTGGGAGGGACTGGCTGAGTCCAGGGGTGGCAGCCCCTGCCTGGGGCAGCAGCGGCCCCTTCAGGAGGCTGGAAAAATGATTTCCCACACAGTGCTTTTCTGGTAGTTCTGGAAGAAGTCTCAATTCCAGCTGGACTCGTGGGGGAAAACTGTTCCCTTTACCTGGAATACCCTCCTTTCACTCCCACAATGGGAGGTAGTCCTCCTCATCCTGAGAGCTTCAGCTGAAAATTTACCTCCCCCTTCCCTGGTTAAGAATCCGCCTGCCAATCCAGGGGGCAGGGGTTAGAGCCCTGGTCCGGGAAGATCCCACATGCCGCGGAGTAACTAAGCCTGTGCGCCACAGCTACTGAGACTGCACTCTAGAGCCCGCGAGCCACAACTACTGAAGCCCACGCGCCTAGAACCCGTGCTCTGCAACAAGAGAAGCCACCGCAAGGAGAAGCCCGCGCACGCACCGCAACGGAGAGTAGCCCCGCTCGCCGCAACTTGAGAAAGCCCACATGCAGCAACGAAGTCCCAAAGCAGTCAAAAAAAAAAAGTTTCACCTCCTCCAGGAAGCCTTCCCAGATCCCCACACAGAGCCAATTACCCCTTCTTGAACGTTTTGCTACAACACTTGTCACACTGTGAGAGGTATAGCAGCAGCAGAAGCAGTCAGGTAGGCTTCCTTCTTAATCCGAGATTCTTTGAGCCTGCCTGATAGAGATCCATTCCTACTCTAAGGTCACCAGATTGGTTTCCCAGCACAACCTGGCACAGAGTAGAAGCTCAGTAAGCATTTGATGAATGAAAGAAGATGAAACTCACAGCCCGGTTGTCCAGGTGCTCGACCAGCCTTTTCATGGTGATACGTCCAGATTCTTGCTGATCTTCAGAGCACAGCTGCATAACTTGGCCATTTCAAGCTTCATCTGGTGCCCCTAGGTCAGAAACCCCAGGAGAGCTCCACCTTCCCATCTCAAAGTATCAATACACTACCAGACACTGTTCAGGGGGAGCTTTAAGGAAGAGCTGAATTCCTAACTATCCCTCCGGTTGCCCAGATTCACAACACTTGGCTTTCCTTTTGACTTGTCCACTTAAGCAGTCATCTCTGGGGCTCCTTCATCCTCTCCATCCCCACTGCCTCACTGTCTCAGTCCTCCTCACGGCCTGTCCTAATATAATTCCCTTATAACTGGCTTCTAAGCCTCCCGGATCTCTCTGTTCCAATCCTCCCTCTCTCTAAAACCTGCCCATTGAAAAGTGCCAACTCATGTGCCCTCTCCTCCATGAAGCCTTCCCTCATTCACCAGAAAATACACACTCTTGATTTGCCATCACACATTTTCTGTGCCCCTTTCCATTTTGGCAGCTCCAAGATTATCCAGTTCTGCCTCTGCCCCCCTGTCTCCGACACAGTTCATTTCTTCTACTCTGTGTACTTTTTTCATATTTAAAAAATCATAACGTAATTCCTTATAGCAGTAATAATTTATTTACATACCTGTCTCCCCCATGAGATTATGACTAGACGGCACCATATTTATCTTTCAATTATTCCCAGGGCTGGGCACAGGGCCCAGCACATAGCAGGTTCTCAGTGTGTCGTATGGATGAATGAATCTCTAACCGGCCCTTATATACAAAAGCCATCATTTTCTACTTTAAGGTATAGTTACTTACAGACATATTGTGCCTTCCCTGCTGGACTCTGAGTTCCTGAAAGGAAGGGATTCTTGTCTTGCCACGAATTAGGTATTTTGTAAGCCTGAGTGAGCGAATAAATGAAGGGATGAATAAATCAAAAACATCGGGAATTCTCTGGCGGTCCAGTGGTTAAGACTCCACGCTCTCACTGCCAGGGGCCCGGGTTCAATCCCTGGTCAGGGGAACTAAAATCCCACAAGCCGCGTGGCCAAAATAAACAAACAAACAAATGAACAAAAATAAATCAAACAATCAAGATGCCCTTGAACATGGTTTTATAAAGAGTAAGGGCTCTTGGAGACAAACAGGCCTGGTTTTGAATTCTAGTTCTGCTATATGGTTTAGTATATTATATTATCTTTGGAAGCCTCTAAACCTTTTTGTAACTCTGAACAGGAATCATGACAGTACCTACCTCACAGGGTGTTTGTGGGGATTCAATTAAATAAATTATAAAAAGTGATAAGCCTGGGCTTCCCTGGTGGCACAGTGGTTAAGAATCCGCCTACCAATGCAGGGGACATGGGTTCAAGTCGTGGTCCGGGAAGATCCCACGTGCCACAGAGCAACTAAGCCCGTGTGCCGCAACTACTGAGCCTGCATGCTGCAACTACTGAAGCCTGCGCACCTAGAGCCTGTGCTCTGCAACAAGAGAAGCCATCACAATGAGAAGCCCGCGCACCGCAGCGAAGAGTAGCCCCCTCTTGCTGCAACTAGAGAAAGCCTGCACACAGCAACGAAGACCCAATGCAGCCAAAAATAAATAAATAAAATAAATAAATTCATTAAAAAATAAGTGATTAGCCTGGTACCCAGCAAATAATAATAGCTGCTATTTATTGAGCATATACTGGAGTAAACTAGACTCTGGCCTTTGTATTGCACTGCATTTTTATCTTATTTATCTTCACAAGAACCCTATGATGAAGATACTCTCAGTACCCTGATTTTGCAGACGAAGAAACTGAAGTTCAGAAAGGTTAAATTACTTTTTAAGCCTAATTCCCTCTCTGACACATTTTATACCAAAGAATCCTAACCTAGCTTCTAGAAACACGAAAAGTGAAAGGGTGGTAGGGGGCAATTATGGTATTCTTGGCTTTTAGTCAAGGTCTTATCCAATGGGCTGGGACTTTGGGAACATGGAGGAGTCTCTGAGCAGGGCTATTATTTGAGGACCAGGGAACTCCAGAAATGGGGTGGGAGTCGGGGAAGGGGACTCTGGGCCTGCTTAGAAGGCCCTCTCCAGGGAGGAGCCCAGGGGACTGGCCTGGCTCTCACTATAAAGGTGACTAATCACTTCGGTCCCCTCTGGTAATTGCAACCAGATGCTGCCGCTGGCAGCACTTCAGTCCCAACATGTTTAATTACTGGGACGGAGAGTCCCTCGCCCACCGCCCCCCCCCCATGTCCCCCTACCTCCCCCTCTCCTGTCAGCAATATTAATGTCAAACTCGAGGTAGAAGATGGGAGTCTTGGGAAGCCACTGGCATGGAAACAACCTTTACAGTCCTTTCTACCGTGCAGAGCCTTTAACTTTTTTACATGTTTCCCTATCCATCTCACAGGCACTCCACAAAACATCCTCTTAAAGTTGGCAGGCCAGAGTATTTTTTATACCCATTTCACAGATGAGCAGTTAACTGAATCAGCACCAGCAGCAGCAGCAGCAACATCATTTTTCAGGCACTTAGCAATTTTCAAAGTGGCTTCACATTCTTTATGCTATCTGAATCTCCTAATCCTCGGAGTCAGTTCAGCATGGGTGAGAGCTGGCTAAGAGTATGGGTTCCAGGATCAAACAACTTGGTTTGTGTCCTGGCTCTGCCACTAACCAATTGGGTCACCTTGGGTATTCATTCATTTATGTACTTAATTATCCGTCAACTATACACTGGGTGTCTACCATGTGTTACATCCTGGGCCTAAGCACTGTATCTAACAGTGGACTACCAAGTCTGTGCTCACATTCTGGTGAAAAAGACAGACAAACAAGCAAACAAATGTATAATTTCAGAGAATTCTAAGTGTGTGAAGAAAAATTAAGCAGGGTCAAAGGGATGTCTATTTTAGATAGGAATGTCTCTTTGAGGGGGTGATGTTTGAGCAGAGATCTAGATGTAGTGAGGGAATGAACTGTACAAAGGTCTGGGAGAAGATCATTCCTGGTGGAGGGAACAGCAAATGCAAAGGCCCTGTGGCATGAATGTGCTTGGCATATCTGAGGAACCGGGAGAAGCTGGTGTGACTGAAACAGAGTGAGCATGGGGGAGGTGATAGATGAGGTCAGATCATGCCAGGACCACATTGAGAATGGCCTTGGAAACCAGAGAAAGGAAGTTGGATTTTATGTTTAGTGCAGTGAGAATTTTAAGCAGGAGATTTGTCTAACATAATGACTAAGAGCTGGACTACCTGCCTTTAAGTCCTGGCTCCCTAATTTACCAGCTGTGTAATCTCAGGCCAATTATTTAAACTTTCTGTGCCTCAGTTTCCTCATATACAAAGTGAGGTTAATAATAATATACCTGCCTCAAGGTTGTTACAAGTTTTTGTTGTAAGTTCTTGAAACAGTGTCTTATGCAAAGTAAGCTCTACATAAATGTTACCTATTATTGATATCTTTAAAAAAAATCACTTCTCTGAACCTGTTTCTTTACCTGTAAAATTAGAATAAAAATATCTGCTTCACAGACTGCTTATAAGAACTAAATGTATTTACATATGTAGAGCACCTTTCTTTCAGTAACTATCATATAGTAGGTACTCCATAAATTATGGTTAAAAAAAACAGTCAATTGTTAATATTGTCCTTGTTCACAAATGAGGAAATTGAGTCTCAGAGGAGTTAAGTGATTGACACAAGGCCACGCAACCAGAAATGATCACGGTAGGACTCAACCCAGACTCATGACTCTGAATCCAGTGCTCTTCCCCACAGCAAGGAAGGATTGATCTTTCCTGGCATCACCTTATATGAAAGGGATTGCCTGGGAGGAGGGCCTGCAGCCCCTGGACCTCCATCTGTGCTTTTTATAATCTGTGGGGCATGGGCCATCCCCATCCAGGGAGCCCAGAGCACCCCAGCAGGAGCAGAGCTGCCTAATCCTCCCCCACATCTCCATCATCATTCCGGTTTGTGTTGTTTTAAACGTCCCAGGAGCTGCCACTCTTCTGGGATATTCTCCACCAAGCTCTCAATGGTTCCCCCAGCTGAGCTCCTCGGGAACTGCACCTTGTCAGAGCATGTGGGCGCTCCAGTGAGGTCGGTCCATCCCACTCCCTGCAGATACTATAATCTGGAAACTGCATGTGGGTGTATGTGTGTTTTTGCCTGTTGCAGGTGTGGTGCACAAACAAAGCAACCACACATTTTCACTTTTATTCTTTACTTAAAGTATTTTTATTTTAAAACTTCTTAATATTTAAAAAATGTTTTTTAAAAATTTAAAAAGTAATGTATATTAGAAAGAAAGGTAATACAAATTCATGATGAAAAAAAGTTCAGACAGTACAAGAGAATACACAGGAAGTCCCCCTCCCACTCCAGACCCCCAGTTTTCCAGACCTTCTCAGAAACAACCATTTCTATCCGTCTCCTGGATGACTTTCTATGCAATATAAGCTTTGAAAAAAACCTTTTTATTGAAGTATGATTTCTATACTGAATATATTTAAATTACAAACTTAAATAATTTTCATTGTAAAAAAAATAGAAGTGAAACAATACCAAGGGTGTTAAATTAAAAGAAGCCACTCCCCAATCTCTCCGCCTAGAGGTAACCACTGTTAATAGTTAGGGACCTGGAAACCTTATTGTCATTCTTGAGCTCAGAAACCTCAGATTCTTGCTGGACTCCTTCCACTCCTCCCTCCATTCATCTACTTTATCTCCCACTTTGCACGTAAAAACTCTAAGAGGTAAGTATTATTATCCCCATTTGCAGCGGAGGAATTTGAGGCTCAGAGAGGGGAGGCGAGGCGGGTTGCTCAAAACACAAGGCAGAGCCAGGAGTTCAAACTCAGGTGAGTGTGTCTGCCTCCAAGCCCGACGTTCTTCCTGCCATGTTTCTCCACCTGGTTCCTGTCCAGATTCTTAGAGTTTAGTTTCTGTGTCACCTGAGGCAGCAGATAGAGTCTCAGGTTAGAATATAATTAAGGGCTCATCTTTTTTTTTAATTTTTTTTTTTTTTTTTTTTGGCCACACCTCATGGTATGCAGGATCTCAGTTCCCCCACCAGGGACCAAACCTGTGCCCCCTGTAGTGGAAGCCTGGAGTCTTAACCACTGGACCACCAGGGAAGTCTAAGGGCTCATTTTTTGAGGAAAGAGAGGACCCAGTCCTATGGGAGCTGTCCCTATACATCTTTTTCCTGCCCAAGCCCTGAATGGTGGTGAGCAAATGGCACCCACTTCAAAGAAATGTCAAGCTTGGGTGAGTGGGTATTTAGAGCTTGACTTGGTCAGTGGGAAGGGGCAAGGACTGGAAAGAGACCTGCCCACTGAGACAGGGTCAGCACCACGGGGGGGAATACCCAGCTGATGGAGGGGATTGTGTTATTATCTAATTATAAATCCAAGGAGACTCATACGATACAACCAAGTGGCAGAATCAGCCAGAGGAACGCCCAGAGGAAATCCCCGGCAATCCCCAAACATCCATGCTTTTGCACATCACTGTTCCATGAACACTGCTTGGAATGCCCTTCCTGTCTTTGTCTGCTCAGCAGATTAATCCTTCATAATTAGGTTATATTGTCACCACCTCTATGAAGCCAGCCACTCCCTCTTTACAGAATTTACCACCCTGTAAATGTGTGAAATATACATTACTCACCTGCCTCTACTTAAGTCTGTGGACTGAGGGTCTAGGCAGGGTCCATGTGTTATTGTTCTTTGGGTCTCTCCCAGTGTCTAGCACAGGATTTGACACATAGTAGGTTCTTAATCAATATTTGTTTAATGATAAATAAATGGACTCTGATGGAAAGCAGCGAGTGGTTCACAATCTATTACAAGATGCTATATTCTTTTGGTGCCTCGAGCTCTGCTTCTGGCAGTTAGCTTGCAGTGAGAAAGAGGGGAATGATTGAGGGTTATTTTTTTTTCCTCAATTTTTCCCGTCATCCTCAGCTCACCTTGGTCACTCGGAGTGCTGACATGGAGAGGAAGATGGAGAAAGGGGTGGGAAAAGTCTTCTCTGAATTCGTGTCGTAGCTGGCTTTGTGTTTTCTGGGTTTGGCAGATGCTTTTAGCTGTTTCTGTCCATCAACAAAACATCATGGAGGGCTTTTATGGGCTCTTCAGGGATTCCCTGCTGGAGCCCTCTCCTGCACTCCTCTTAGCAAAGGCATCTCTATTGCCAATGGTCATTTGTCTTCTCACTTCTGGAGGCCCTTTACCCCTCTAGGAGGCCCTACCAAACAGGACACAGGATAGGCCTATGCAGCTCTCCTTCTTTTACTTAGTCCCCATCCAGCCTACAGAAAACATTCCCTGACAAATTCTGGGAGAGCAGGACAACCCCAACACAGCAGCACTCTCCTGGGTCTGCCACCAAATCAGTTAGCAGGCTTGTCTCTTGTTGATAGATTTCCTGGGCAGGAGGTAGATCCGGTCATTATGCTCCCCAACTGCAATGGGGTTGGATGTGGTACCTCCAACCCTCCTGGAACGCCCCTCTTCCGATCACTTGGCTCAAGCAGTTACATCTTCCCTGAGAAGGGTGGGGACTCACAGCCAGAAATATCTCCACACAAATTTTCTATCCTCCATTCTCTTGACACCATAAAGGATTTAAGAACGTTAAAACAGATTTTAAGCTATTAGAAAAAAATATATATAGAGAGATATATATATGGGTTTTTAGCCCATCACTTTGAAATTTCACATATGTAAGTTTAAAAAGAAAGAAAGTCAGTCAGTCCAGGCAGCCTCTTGGTATGGGGCAAGGGGAATATCCATAAATAATGAGCAAGCCTGGGGTGCGGGATCCACTTTACAGTCCTGAAAAAGGGTTGAGATAAAAAGCATGTTCCCAGAGATGGAATTTAGGGCATAAAGAAAGAGCTCCAGTTCACTTGGAGGGGACTAGGGTTGGTTTTCTTTCAACTGATTCGTTGTCTCTCCCTCCAATCCAGCCTCCTTTGAGGCCTTCTCCCCACTCTAGTTCATCAGACAGGTTTGAACATGGCCAGACTCTAACTGTGGCTGGATTAAGTCTTTCCCTACAGGGCTCTTGGGTCCCAAGCAATTCAAGTGCTGTACATGAACACCTTTTTTTTTTTTTGTCCCAAACATTCCTGGCACTTCATAGGATGTCTGAAGGCTGATGTACTCTCAAAGCCTACAGAATCTCTAGGGGGGAATGCTACCCACTCTCACACATCAGCTAACTCCACTTTCTTCTCTGGCCCAGACAAAATACCCAGTTGTACTACTTTATTATGTTTTAATACAATTTCCAACTTGCTGTTAATACATTGTATTATTATCCAATACTAGCACATAACAAATATTCCATAAATGTTTGTTGGATGAATGAGTAAATCAATAAGGGAATGAATGAATGAATTCCCTTTTACAAAAATCAAAGATTACTGTTTGTTTCAATCCTCTTTGCTTATTCTTCATGGTCTTACAGTGTATTATGTAGTTTGTTGATGGATTTTATGTCATTAACCTTTGTAACACTGAGGCTGGCTCCATTCATTCATTTCATGGATGCTTATTTAGCACCTACCCAGTGTCAGGCTCTGTGTTAAATGCTAAGAATAAGTCAGAGATAGCCTCCTATTCTCATGAAGCTTACATTTTCAAGGGGGAGAAAGATAATAGGTAAACCAAAATAAGTAAAAAGTACTATGAGGGCTTCCCTGGTGGCGCAGTGGTTGAGAGTCCGCCTGCCGATGCAGGAGACACAGGTTCGTGCCCCGGTCCGGGAAGATCCCACATGCCGCGGAGCAGATGGGCCCGTGAGCCATGGCCTCTGAGCCTGCGCGTCCGGAGCCTGTGCTCTGCAACGGGAGAGGCCACAACAGTGAGAGGCCTGCGTACCGCAAAAAAAAAAAAAAAAAGTACTATGAAAAGAGTACTGCAATAGAAAATGATAGGGTATTACTTTACATAACATGATCAGGGAAGACCTAGCTGAGGAAGTACCATTTAAGTTGAGACGTGAAGGAGGGGAAGTTGTCAGGTAATCCAAGAGTTTGGGGTAAACTGGTTTAGGAGATGGCAAAGTATGCCATCTCCCTGAGGTTGCAAATGCCCTGAGGTTGGTGTAACATTCCAAATACTGTAGTGAACATTCTTGCACACAACCTGTTGGGAGAATATTTCCCTGGTGTAGACTCCCACACAACTGAGTCTTTGCATCCTTTTGTCTGTCCAATGTCTGGGATGTTTCTTCTTCCCTCTCAGCATAGTTTGCCTTTAAGAATCACTGTCCTCCCCCCACCCCTCACTTACTTTCTCTTTTTCTCAGTAACTATTAAGAACTTGTTTTGTTCTTATAGGAGAAAAATACAAAGATACTCTTATCAAAGTGTTCTTTTCTCAGGTTTCCTTTGGCTGTGAATTGCCTGTTTCACTCCTGCTATCCATTCATACATCCATCTATTCACTCAGCACTTACTTAGCTCCTATTTTGTACTAAGCCTTGTGCTGGGTGCTAGAGATACACAATCTTATACAGTGTTTCTCAAAATATGTTCCCAACGCATCGGGAATCACCCAAGGTATTTGCTTGAATGCAGAGTCCCGGGCTCCACGCCTGGTTTACAGACTCTTTAGTGGGGGAATCCGAGAGTCTGCACTTTAAGAAGTGCTCCAGTTTTGCTTTTTTTAAAATCCCAACTAAAACTTTAGACCCACTGAGTGGAGAAGAGAGGCAGGTGAATGAAAGTGCATTGATAATTTATGCACAAAACGCTATGGAAAAAACGCCTCTAAAGTCCTCTAGAGAAAATCAGGTTCACGCATAAAATTGGACAAACTGCGGTTCTCCGGACGGATGCAGGACATTCAGGCAAAGAAAACACCCTGTTCAAAGCCATGTCTGTTCAAATGACACTGAATAACTATGCTGTGAGTGTTGTGTTGCCTGAAGCCGTTTGGGGCTTCGGGGGTCTGAAGATGAAGCTGTATCCCAACCAAGCGCCCTTGTTGATTGTACTCGGGTTTGTAGGTGGAACAGTGCGCAGGCGCACCTAGAACCAGGTGACCACACACATGCGCAATGTGTAATCCCGAAGCCAAAAGAGGTATGATTGAGAGCAAGTTTTTTTCTGTTACTAAAACTTCCCTTACTCGAATCCAGCAAGCCTGTCTGTCCCCATTTCTGGCGAGGGAATCTTAATATCTCTTAATATTATCCCGTTTTTTCTTCTGGGCCACACTTTTAAGTCGGCTGCCAGTACTCAACATGGCGGAGGCCCCTAGGTGGCGCAGTCCGTCCTTAGGCGTGCTGCACGGAGGGGCGGGGGCCCTCCGAAAGGGCGGGAGTTTGAGGGGCGGGGCCTGAGCCCCAGCCCCTTGGTGGGCACCCGCCCCCGGCCGGGCCTTAGCTGCTACTTCAGGCGCTGCGGCGCTGAGGAGCACCCGAGGAATCTGCGGGAGCCGAGCGTGGTGAGGTGGGGCCTCAAGGGCAGGCGGGAGGTGCCCGGGTTAACGGTCTGAGGCCCAGAGGCTGGCCCTCTTAGAGCGCCTTAGGGAATTCCGTTCGGGCAGCGGCCGAGGCCCAGAGAGGGGCTGGGACCTGTCCTAGGCGGGTGTGTCCGCGTGCTGCTGCCGCCAACACTCTGCGCTCCAAGTCCGCGTAAAAAGGGATCTTCCCGAGCCCGGGGTTGTCCGGTAAGGCGCTGCGCTCTCCTAAGCGTCTCGCTCCTGGCTCCCAGAATTTTGCGGCTCCCTCTGCCTTTGGGGCTTTGCATGTGATCTGTACGAAAGTCCAGTCCTACTCGCCACCCTACTCTGGAACGCTCATTCTTCGGGACCCACCTTAAATAGCACTTCCTCGGAAACCTTTTCCAACCGCTTTCTGAAGGCGCAGTTAGCTCGCTGCTGGGTTTTTGCACTCATTGCACCGAGTTACTTTTCCTGCATCTCTTTTACAGCCGTGCACTTGTTGGGGCGTTATGCCTTGCCTTTTTCATCTGTATCCCAGGGTCTAGCACGTGATGATCATAATAATAGCTAATATTTATTGAACAGCCACAAAGGTGCTACGAAATGCATTACCTGTAAAGGCCCATTTAATCCTCAGAGCGATTCCATAAGGTGGGTTCTATATCTTCACATTTTATGCGTGAAGAAGCTAAGGCACTCTTAGATCAATTTGCGTAGAGTCCCACAACTAATAAGTGAGTGGAGCCGGGATACGAATTCTAGGCTGTCCATCCCCAGAGCATGTAATAATTCCTGGATTGCCTTTGGGTTTGGTAAATGTCTGTTGAATTGGTGTTTACATTAGCTCCATGAGTTATGGAGGCCAAGATTGTGATGCACATGAGAAGGCTTAGAAAGGAGAATTGATGTTCCCAAATGTACGGAGTGAGTTCATGAGGAACTAGAACCTGGTGCTAGCCCTTGTTCCTTCAGTCACACTCTACCTTTCTTTGGTCCTTGTCCATCAGAGAGCCGAAGACTTAGACCTCATCATTTCACACCCTTTAGAAAGTGTCCCTCCCAGAGCTGTGATTTCATATTTCATGATTTAGGGGGCAGCATTTTGTAATGGAAGGGTGTAGAGTTTCGAAGCAGATTGGGGTTCAGTATTTGCTCTGCCGCGGACCAGTTATACCCCTTCCGTGTTTTGAGCCTTAGTTTTCTTGTCCATAAAATGAAGGCAATAATTTCTTCTCAAAGTGTTTTTTATGAAGATTGCAAATAATTGTGAGAGAGTAAAGTGCTGTACAAACTACGTGATCTGTTTCTTTTGGGGTTTTTTGTTTGTTTTTACCTTTTAGAAGATTATAGAACTGTCAGCATTTTGTAAGACCTTTGATATGGATCATGTTGCCTAATGTTCTTATATCCATTCATTTAGTCAAATATCTAATGAGTACCTGTTATATACCAGGCACTGTTTTAGGAGCTGAGAATACAGCAGTCAACAAAACAATATTCTTGCACTTGGGAAATGTACATTGGGTTAGATATAGTACACATAATACTCAGATAGGGACAGATGAAGCATGGTAAAGTAAGTAGAAAAATACCAGGGACTTCTCTGGCAGCCCTGTAGTTAAGACTCCCCACTTCCACTGCAGGGGGCATGGGTTCAATGCCTGGTTGGGGAACTAAGAGCTCCTGCGTGCCGCATGGTGCGGCCAAAAAAAAAAAAGAAAGAAAGAAAAGAAAAATACCAGTTTGTGTGGAGGGGTGGTGGTATTTTATATTGGGTGGTTAAGGAACAACTTACTGAGAAGGGGACATTTGAACAGAGAGGGTGGCAAGGGAGCCAATCATGAGGATAACTAGAAGAAGAGGCCCTGGATGAGTGTGTGGCTTGGTGTGTGCCAAGCATGTACAGCAAGGAGGGCTGTGTGGCTGGAGAGATGTGAGCAAAGGGGAGAGGAGTAAGAAATGGAATTAAAACAATTGGAGGCTGGGATCAAATAATGAGGACCAGGTAAGCCAATACAATGATTGTGGTTTCTACTCTTGATTAGCCACTGGAGGGTTCTGAGTGACCGAATCTGTCACTGTTTTAATATTTATTTATTTATTTATTGCTTTATTTACTTATTTATGCCATACCATGTGGGATGTGGGATCTTAGTTCCCCAACCAGGGATGGAACCCATGCCCCCTACAGTGGAAGCTCGGAGTCTTAACCAATGGACGACCCAGGAAGTCCCTGTCACTGTTTTAAAAGGATCACTCTGACTATTCTGCTGAGAAAAAGCAAATTTTGAAAGCAAGGGTAGAAGCATTGCTACCACCTAGGAAGCTTTTGCAGTTATCCAGGTGTATTAGTTATCTACTGCTATGCAAGAAATTACCCCAAAACTTAGCAGTTTGAAACAGCAGTCATTTATTATCTCATATAGTTGTGGGTCTGAAATCTGGGAGCAGCTCAGCTGGCTGTTTCTGGCTTAGGATCTCTCAGGAGATTGCAGTCAAACTGATGTCTGGTCTGCTCCCAAGATGTGGTTCCTTACCACTGGGCCTCTTCACAGAGCTGCCTGGGTGTCCTCAGGACACAGCCGAGAGAGTGGGGAGAGAGCAAGAGCTAGAGAGAGGGGAGGCCTTTTATGACCTTGTCTTGGAAGTCATTTCTACTTTATTCAGCTTCATTAACTTTATTCCAGATCATGCTCAAGGGGAGAGAGTTTAGGCTCCACCTCTTGAAGGGAGGAGTATCAAAGAATTTGTGGGCATACCTTAAAGCCAAGAGTGGCTTTGCTTAGGATGATGATGGGGGTGGGTCAGAAGCAATAGGAACTGGTAGAGCCAACAGGATTTGCTGATGGATTGGTTATAGGCTGTGGGAGAATGGAGTCGGTATAACTGTAAGGCCTTTGGGCTTGAGCAACCAGAAGGATGGAATTAGCATGTACTGAAATGTGGAAGATTGGAGGAACAGGAGTTCACTTTTGGATGAGTTAACTTTGAGATGCCTGTTAGACATCTATATGGAGAAGTTAAATAAATGTTTGGATTTAGTATAGGAGTGTGATGTGCCAGATGGGCTGGAGATGTAACACTGGGAGTCATGGGTGTATAGGTACAGTTTTAAGCCATGAAACTGGATGAGATTATCTAGAAAATGAGTGTAGGTGGAGAAGAGGTCTGAAGCCTGAGCCCTGGGGCCTCCAACCTTGAGATGGTGGGGAGGAGCCAGCAGAGGAGACTAAAGGGAGAGAGGCCTTAGAGGTAGGAGGAGGATGGAGAGAGAGGCCCACATATGAGATTTATATAAGGAGCTGTGTGCTAATTTCTTTTTTTCTGGAATAAGAAACAAATTGTCTCTCCAGACATATATATATATATATATATAGATATATAGATATATATATATATATAGTTTCTTTTCTCAGGAAATAAAATGTCTGTGCCCTCACGTGTTTTTTCTTTTTTGCTTTAAGTGACAAATTCTGTTTAATAATACCAGTTCTCCTCTTAGTCCTTGCAACATTTACACCTCTACTTCAAGTTTAGGTGGTGTTGCTGCTATTTTAAATTTATTTAAATACTCCTTTTGGAAGAATTTGGATGAGATGAGACAAAATATATAATTTATGTCACTCTTGTCTCACTCTTCACCCTAGGTTCAGAGGTCACTGCCCTTCCCAGTCTGGTTCCTAGCAAAAGTAGGAAGTCAGTCTTCCTCATTTCTGTATCACTGTGGCCAGTTACCTGATGCTAAGCTGGAATTCATGAGTGTTTACAGGATAAATTAACGTATAAAAGAAGTGAATCTTTTTCCTTTTCCTGTGGTAATGATAACATCTATTCAGTGGTTTACAGTTTACGGAGCACACTGACATCCATTATTCTCATTGAATGCAATTCAGTCTGTTACCATTTGCCAGCTACTGACCTTTTCCTTTCCTGAGGGCCATTGAAACCTACCTTTCTTTTGGAGCTATGCTAGTTTATTTATTCTCTGGCTGATCTGACAGTGTGTTAATGAAAGGTGCTGAACTGTGTCTTGAGGAAGCTCAGAACTGAATCTCAATTTCAGAAAAATTCCTGGTGTAATTTTTCTCTGTTCCCTCCATCTTTTTAGTCCTGTTTTTTTTTTTTTTTGGCGGGGGGGGGGGTGCGTTAATCATAAAACAATTCAAGTCATTTTTTAAATAAACTTTATTTTTTAGAACAATTTTAGATTTACAAAACTTGCATAGTACAGCAAGCTCCTATATACCCTGCACCCAGTTTCCCCTGTTAGTAACATCTTACATTAGTATGGTACCTTTGCTACAATTTCGCATCATTTTTGAAGTAAATGGGGCATACCAATAAAATACGAACAAAATGAAGTTACTTCATCTCTGTAAGCCTCAGTTTCCTTATCTGTAAAATGAGAGGGTTGGACTAAATTTTTAAATAGCTCTAAAATTTTTAAATTATCTGCTAAAGTAAAATAATCATATAATTCTAATATAATTCCATTTTTTTACTGAGGTGTTACTATCATTTTCTAAAATAATGTATACACATTAACAACAGCCTTATTCTAAAAGAGGATTTAGAGAATTCCCTGCCAGTCCAGTGGTTAGGACTCTTGAGCTTCCACTGCAGGGGGCGCAGATCAAACTAAGATGTTGCAAGCCGCGAGGCGTGGCCACACATAAATAAATAAATAAATAAAAAGAATAAAAGAGGATTTAATAGGAGAATTCCAGGAACTATGAGAGGGCTGCTTATATATTAGGTTTGTATAATATATATAAATATATGATTATAAATATATATAATATTATTATATTAGGTTGAATTACATGAAATTATCATTTTGTTAGGTTAAAAAAAGGGCAGATATCGGCAATTTCATGGGGTTTAACCGAATGCTTTTGGGGGTAGGGATTCAAAGGAGTGTTAGGGAGCCTTTGGGGCCTCTGAGACTCTGCAAAAGCCTGGTCTATCCCTCACAGTGTTCGGGGAGAAAAGGCTCTTCAAGTCCCTTGAAGCATCTCAGAGCTACTCTTGTTGTTAGTCGTGTTGTCGGTAAGAGCTACTTCCCAGCAGGTTTGTGCCTCCAACCAGAAGAGAGAGATTGAGCCAGCATTTCACAGCTGTGGTGGAAGGGAAGGGCAGAAAGGGAGGACACTGGAAGTACTAACCCAGTTGATCAGCTAGGAAGAGGCATCCTGGAGTGTTGGTGCCACTATGCCTTTACTGGTGCCACTGTACTCTTCCTACTTTATGCCCTTTCCTTACTGTCTAGTACAAGCTCAGCAAACCCGGGTATCTGCAGTTGCCCAGGAGGTGATTAGTAAGCTGAGTTTTCCTCTGTAACTCTGTTATAAGAAAAACAATAGCACAAGTGCAATGACATGACAACTAAAATCTGCTATCGGTGTGAGGGAGAAGCTAGGCCAGGGCAGGGGCCTGAGACTAAGGTGAACTGGAGAGCATATGTCTTATCTAAAGGGGGCAGACACTGTTTCACTGCAGCCTGTTGTCGCCTTGTGGGAATGTGGGTCAGGGGTCACTAGATATGCTGATTACCCAAACGAGCCAGAAATACGAATTTTTATATGTATTTTGCCAATGGTAAATGTTGGCACCTAACTTAAGTTCTTAAAAACCATCGTATAGGCCACACAATGATTGAAAAGAACCCGTAGGCTACATTTGTAACCTCTGGCCAAGGGTTTAGATCTGCCAGGATTGAGGCCCACATGCATTTCTTCATTATGCATTGTTGACAAGCTACTAATGACCAAAATGAATTAGCTCCTGCCTTTGAGGAACTCACAAATTAGTGGAGAAGATAGACAAATAGTAATGATAAGATGTAACATAGACGTTCTCTCTATACATTAAATATAAATTTATATATATTGTATATATGGCTATAAAACTGATAAATTATTCCTGGATACATCTGGAAGGACCTGATAGGAAGTGGCATTTGAGCCAGGATGTAGAAGATTAACAGTTTGGTGCATTAAAGGGACATGGGGCCCCTGAAACTCCCACTGTCTGTGCAAATGTTACATTGGAATTTGCTGTATATGCCATTTTCTTCAGATTATGAGACTGATGCTGCCAAGAAGGCAGCTCTAATGGACCATTTTCTTGATAGGTAGCTGGAAATACAGATACTCCTCAAACCTGCTGATGGGTGTCTCAGGGCTGATAAGGTGAGAGAACTCTACCCCGCTCCTCTGCCCCCAGGTTATCGTGTGTTTTAGAGGCCTAAGAAACTCAGAGGTCATGGAGCTGGGCACCCTCATTTTTGGATGAGGAGCCTAAGGAAGTGGCGTGCTCGAGGTCCTAGAGCCCATTAGAGACAGAACTTGGACTAGCACCCCAAACTCTTGCTCATCTTGCCTCCCTGTCTCCTGGGTGTCTCTGAAGTCACGGGTTAGGCTGGCCTCCCTCACCTGCCCCCATTGCCCTGTGCTGGCCCATCTCCTGGCAGATGAGGAGGGTTTGCCATCCTGCTGAAGCTGGCTCCTTCTTCCCTCTGTTTTTTGGTTCCCCTGCCTGAAATGCCTGCTACTCTCTGTCAGAGAGTCAGATTGCTTGTATTCAAATCCCTAGTCAACCAAATGCCAACTGTATGAACTAGGACAAATTGTTTAACCTTTCTGATTTCTCAGCTAAGGCTTAGCCTTTGTAAGCCTCAGTTTCCTCATCCATGTGTAAAGTTAAAATAGTACCAATGCTGAAGTATGATAGGAAAGCATTGGAAGGTTTCAAGATTCTTGTGATGCCAAAATGACATGGTATGTGTAAAGCACTTCAAGTGACTGACCCATAGAAACACTTAACAGGTATTAATTAAGATGATGATGATTCACACTGTTCACAGCCCCACAGCTTGGGTTAAATGTCCTTCTTTTGTCTTCCCATACTATCCTGTGATGTCTCTGTTATTACTGCACAGACCACATTGTATTGTAATTGTGTCCATCTCCCCTGCTAGCCTAAAATCACCTTTAGTGATTCATTCAGCAGATGTTTATTAGGCACTGTGCCAGGCACTAGGGATGCAATGGTAAACTAGGAGCTCTTGGTCGAGTGCAGAGTTACAAAAGTCATGCCAGGAAACACTAGTCCTGTGAGCTTGCGTCATGGTCCAATAAATTTGGGAAATGATGCTCATCACGTCCCCCCCCCCCTTTAGAGATTAGGTCCATCTTAGTATTTGAAAAGCTTTGAGGAGTACTGTACTTTGTCCATCCCAATTTTACAGAACTTAATGAGTATTTGCTGAATAAATTTGAGTCATCTAGGGAGTTCTTTCAACTCCACTGTGTGCTTTAGTCCCCAGCTCAAGAGGAGGTCCAAGGGACACAGCAATGATTAGAGAGCCTGCTGGGAGCGAACAGCCTCTGGCTGCATAGGGACCTGTGGACTTACTGTCTGGTGCCCCCATGGAGACAGGGGGCCCTGGGTTGAACAATATGAAGCCCCGGTCACTGCAGCTGGTGCTGGAGGAGCAAGTGCTGGCGCTACAGCAGCAGATGGCAGAGAACCAAGCAGCTTCCTGGCGGAAGCTGAAGAGCTCCCAGGAGGCTCAGCAAAGGCAAGCAACCCTCGTGAGGAAGCTGCAGGCCAAGGTGAGGCAGCTGCCCTTTCAGGAAGGGGAAGGAGGAGAACACTTGGGGCTGGGGACTGAAGCGGGATGAGGTTTGCAGAAGATGGAGCCACGTGGTGGGAATGTCCTAAACAGCTCTCCTTTGATGTCTACAACTTCTCCACCAGCCATCTATGATGTCCCTTTCAAAGGTCACCTTCATGAGGGGTCAGTTAGTTGTCTAGGTTTGCTTTCCTAGTCTAGAGCTAGGACCTGATCCTAGGTTTTCCGGTTCCAAAGCCCATGAACTTCCTTCTCCAATACAAGAGCTGTAGAGAACATATGATTAAATGACCAAATGGAAACTGTAAGATGTTATGGCCTCATTTCACTGTCATCACCCAGTCCCTCATTCACAGCGCATTTGCCCACGACCCTTGGGGACCTTTGCTTTGGGCTGTTGGTACCAGCCGTGCCCATTGCCGTGTCCTGCTCTGTTTGCCCCAGGTGTTGCAGTACCGGAGTTGGTGCCAAGAGCTGGAGAAGCGGCTGGAAGCCACTGGGGTGAGTGAGGCTCTTCTGTGCTCCTCCTGAGCCCTCAAGGAGTATAGTTAGGCCTCATTTGCCGACTGAGGGAGGCTGGGGTGTGATAAGGCGGTGTTTGGAAGAAGCCTCTCTTTCGTCAGCCCCTGAGAGCTTTCATCAGATACCTTCACAGGACCTAGCTATTCCTGCCCCATCAGACTCCAACCCCAGGCTCTCTAAGGACAAAATGAGCTTTAGGACACTTAGTATTACCAGATTGGAAGGGGTGTGGAATCCGAGAGAAGAGATGCATTTTTCCTCCAGGAGGTGTCAGTGTTTATCTGTCTTGGAGAGATGTGTGCCTTTGCAGGCCTGAAAAAACCGTATTTGTGACAGAGAGATTTCTTTGTGCTGTGGGCTGGGTAGAACTGGCTTTCAAAAACCTATCTGCCTTTCTTCCAGCTCCCTCTCAGCATCTTCTCACATTACCCTCGGAAGAGTTCTCTCAGAGGAAGGAAAGGACGAGACTTAACTATGTACCGTTCTATGTAGGCCAGGCACCCTTAGGCATTGTCATAGAATTACGTCACTTAACCTGCAAAGCAACTTTTCAGGGGAATGATATCACCTTCATTTTGGAGCTGAAGACTTTGTGGCTTAGAGAAGTTATAACTTCCCAAGGTCCAAAAATTAGTGTAGTAGAAGCCAAGACCATTAGTGAAAGAAGCTGTATTTTATGCTTCTTAGGTCAAAAGTTCTTTTCACTACCAAATGCCATCTTTCACGAGAAGTCACTGGTTTACGTTTGGAGAGAGGGATGCAGTGGGTTTACTTGAGGAATGCAGTGATTGAGAAAAGAGACATATTGCTAACAAAGGGGAGAAAGAATAAAAAAAAAAAAGCTGGGGAATTCCCTGGCAGTCCAGTGGTTAGGACTCTGTGCTTTCACTGCTTGGGGGTGGTGGTGGGGTTATCCCTGGTTGGGGGCGCTAAGATCCCACAAGCTGCTCGGTGTGGCCAAAAATAAAAATAAAATAAACGGATGAACTTTAAAAACAATAAGCAGGCTGCAGTAGAAGGGGGCATCAGGGAATTGGTCTGCGGGATGTTCTTGTTGGAGGTAAATGAAAGCTTGCTTTTGTCTGGCTAAGGGACCGGTCCCTCAGAGGTGGGAAAGTGTGGAGGAGCCAAACCTGGAACAGCTGCTAACCCGATTGGAGGAGGAGCAACAGAGGTGATGGGCCCCAACTTTCTGGCCTGGGTGGTTGGCAGGCGGGTAGAGAAGGTTGATGGAAAACCTCTGTCTCGAGGGCTAACATGGATTAGAATCAAGGACTTCAGCCTTAGCCCTCCAGTTCCTGGCAGTGGAAAGTTCCAGTGGTTGTCATCTTACTCCAAGAGGTCCAAGGGTTGGCTCAGACCTTTGTTTAGTACTTGCTCCTACCCCTCCCCAGTGCAGGTGTGAGAGTCTAGCGGAGGTGAACACCCAGCTTCGGCTGCACATGGAAAAAGCTGACGTGGTGAATAAAGCGCTTCGGGAAGATGTGGAAAAATTGACAGTAGACTGGAGCCGGGCCCGGGATGAGCTAATGAGGAAGGAGAGCCAGTGGCAGATGGAGCAGGAGGTAAGAGAAACAGTGGGCGGGAATGGTGAGAGGAGGACTTGCAGTCTGGGCGCTGCCTGGTCAGTGCTGGAAGGGGTTAACTTCAGGACCTGGATGGAAACTGAGCTGTTTGTTAAAGTCTCTGGCCGTCCTTACTGCTCATGCTGGCAGCTCTGCCCTGCTTGGGCTGTCACCTTAGTTCTGTTCTTACCTGCCCAGTCGAAGTTTTGCTGGCAGGTAGCATGACACTCAAAGCAACTCTGTTCCTGCATAGATTTTAGATGGATCTTAAAGTTTACTGACCGCCCTCATCTGGAAGTCTGCAATATAGATGCTAAGGAGGTAGCTGTTGAAATTGAATGGGGAAGAAATTTTCAGATCCCAGTTAAAGGAAACTAATGTTTCCTGGGCCGTTGCTCTGTTAGGCATTATGTTAGATGATTTACATATGTTATATCATTTAATCATCATTATAAGTCTGTGGTGATGATGGTAATAGCTCCCATTTGTTGAGCAGCTACTGTTTATCCTTTTCTAATCTAGCTCAAAGAAGGCCATATACCATCCTAGGCCCTTTGACCTCTTGAATCCCACTGCTAACTTTATTAAACACTTCAGCATCGCCTGAACATAGACACCCATTCATAAGCTATCTCCTTTAAGGCCCTCCACTTCCCCCCCAATAGTCAGGAGGAATCCAAGACTCCTGTGTTGGCAAAAGATGTCCTCTGCCCTTTGGTATGACCTGGGTTTCTGAACACACAGTTCTTCAAGGGCTACCTGAAAGGGGAGCATGGTCGCCTTCTCGGTCTGTGGCGGGAGGTGGTGACCTTCCGTCGCCACTTCCTGGAAATGAAGTCAGCCACTGACAGGTCAGTGTGGAGGTATGACGGGAGGAGGTTTGCCCCTACCAACTCTATTCGCATGACAGTGGGCTGCTATAGAAGGGAATCAGGTTGTGGGGGAAGGCAGAGGTGGAAGAGTTGGTGGGGAGGGATGGAATTGTTGGATTGTTGGATTGAGATGACTTTTCCCAGACCTGCTCCTCAGGCTTCCCTGGGCGTGACCTCCATGCTCCCTTTCCTGTTCCTGGTCCCTGTTGGAGTCTGCTCTTTTCTTTGCTTGTACTCAGAGACCTGACGGAGCTCAAGGCTGAGCATGTGAGGCTTTCAGGTTCCCTGTTGACCTGTTGTCTGCGCCTGACTGTGGGAGCACCACAGTCCCGGGAATCTGATGGATCTGGGAGACTGAATGGGAGTGAGCCATCCCAGTTGATGCTGCTACTAGCCAGGACCCAGGAGCTGGAGAAGGAAGCCCATGAAAGGAGTCAGGAGTTAACACAGCTGAAGAGTCAAGGGCATCTGGAGAAGGCTGAGCTTCAGGATCGGTGAGATGGCCTGGGTCCTAGGAGGGGTTCGCTAAGAGAAACTTGACTCCTTTAGGGAGTCAAGATAGGTGGGGGAGATGTGAAGAGCATTCCTCCCACAAGAGGGGAAGGAGATGTGCCAGAGGGAGTCTAGTTTGAAACCCAGTTGGGGCTGTCTCACTGCCCTCTGCCCTCAGACTGTCTTGCAGCTCAGTTTCTGTCCTTTTGACTTACAGAGCTGGCTGTGACTCTCCTCTATCAACACCAAACTATTTGCCATTCCCAGAACAGCCAAGTTCTTCCATGTTCTCTGCCTTTGTAGATGCTGGCCTTAGCCTGGAATGCCTCTCTCCCTTCTCTCTCTGCCTTATCCTTTAAGGCATAGTTAAATGTCACCTCTTCTATGACCTTGATAGCCTGTTACATTACTGTGCCCCCATATGATCTTTTTGTTGTTGTTATGTACATTTTTTTAAAAAATAAATTTATTTATTTATTTTTGGCTGCATTGGGTCTTCATTGCTGCACGCGGGCTTTCTCTAGTTGCGGCGAGCAGGGGCTACTCTTTGTTGCGGTGCATGGGCTTCTCATTGCGGTGGCTTCTCTTGCTGAAGAGCATGGGCTCTAGGCGTGCGGGCTTCAGTAGTTGTGGCATGTGGGCTCAGTTGTTGTGGCTCGTGGGCTCAGTAGCTGTGGCTCGCGGGTTCAGTGGTTGTGGCTCACGGGCTCCAGAACGCAGGCTCAGTAGTTGCACACAGGCTTAGTTGCTCCGCGGCATGTGTGATCTTCCTGGACCTGGGCTCGAACCTGTGTCCCCTGCATTGGCAGGCAGATTCTTAACCACTGCGCCACCAGGGAAGTCCCCCCTATGGTCTTTTGACGTGCTTGTTACATTGATCTCGTTGATTATTTAGTTTTGTTTTGGGTTTTTTTGGTTAGGCTCTTTTATTTTTTGAATTATAATAAAATAGATTTTTAAAAAATGATAAGAAGGGCAGGGACGTAAACAAAGAGCTCCGTTTGAATCTTGGGGCAAAGTTCAGTTTATACCCCATGGCTAGGGTTGTGTCACCACCTATTGGTGGTGTGTGTAAATTGCAGTTTGTTTTGTTTGGGTTGTGAAGGCACTGGGAAGCACAAGGACAGAGACCATGTCTTAGTAAGTTTTGTGTTCTAGTGCTTTGCACTTCACCTGCGATAATAGTAGGCACTTAGTAAATGTTTGTTGAATCATACAATAACTAAATGAATGACCATACAGTGAGTTAAAGCTCTTAAAGATGATACAGAATAAAATTATGAAGACTTTGAAATAAAAAATTAAGCTCCTTGATAACTTCATTCAAGAAATATTTATTTAGCTACTTATATAACACCAGGTACTGAGCTCCAGGATATGGTGTTAGGTGATAAAGATGCCTGGTGATTTCCCTGAACTTTGAGGTTAGTATCAGGGAGGTTAACCATAATCTTTCCCAATTCGCCCCTCCTTTTTCTCTATCAGAGTTAGAACCTTGGGCTTGAGGGACCTTGGGACTATCCCATGTGGCAATTCTGATGTTCTTGTTGGCTTCAGGGCGCTTGACTTCAAGATCAAGCGGGGTCTGGAAGGGCCTGGTCCAGGGCTTTCCTTCAGCTCTTGGGCCCCCAAACACGTGTTCCAGTCTTGAGATGTGGTAAATCCCTGCATGCGTCTGAGTGGCTTTTGGCTCCCCCTCCCCGAGTTCAAGGCTATAGCATCATGTATTCAGGGAGTGCAGGGGCTGGGGGCACCCAAGGGACTCTGGGGGGGTGGCAGTGGGGGTGTCTGGCTTGGGTTAGGGTGTGCTGCATAGCTCTGTCCACATCAGTGGGTTCCCAGGTAACTGTGCTGTGCTCTTCTCTTCAGGGTGACCGAGCTCTCTGCTCTACTGACGCAGTCTCAGAAGCAAAATGAAGATTATGAAAAGACGGTAAAGGCTCTGAGAGAGACGATGGAGATCCTGGTACGTGATCCTTTGTTCTGGGAGAGTTGGGAGTGGGCCTGTAGATTCCTGTCCTTTATGGACAGAGAGTGCAGGATACCAGTTAAATGTTCCTTGATGAAATCCCCTAAAGCTAAAAAATTAATTTTGGTTGAATCTGAAAATTATTTAACTCATCCATTTATCCATTTAATAAACATTAGCTGTCTACTGTCCCTACTATATTCCTAGGGAAACTACAGCAGTGCGTGCATGCAGTGTGTCCTCCTCCGAGAGAGTGAGACACACATGAAGAGGCACACTAGCCAAGTGGGGGGGGGGATGTTTGGAGAGATTCAAAACCTAGTCATACGGGAAACACCTGAGGAGCATGCATGTGGTTAGCCTGGAGAAGGAGGGCTTGAGGAAGACATGATGGCTGCCTTCACATAACTGAAGGACTGACACCAGGGAAGAGAGTTGGCTTGTTTAATGTTTGCCAGGGGGGCACAATCACTGCCAGTGACTGGAAGTTACAGGGTGGTAGAGCAGCTGGAGCTGCTCGGTAGTTGAACAGCCTGTCTAATGAAGGAGTGAGGTTTGTGTCACTGGCTTAACATCTGCCAGGGTTGTTATCAAAGGGATTCTCTAAGGTTGGAAGTTAGAACCTCTGGCTTGATTGCACATTTCCTTTCATCTCTGGGAATTTTCAGATCTCTGATTTTAGGCAAATCCTGCACCCCTATCCACATACATATCCCTAGTCTTCTCATCCAAGCTAGGATCAGCTGGGAGCTAGACATGCTTATGCCTTTTTGGTTTCTTTTTTTTTTGCGGTACGCGGGCCTCTCACTGTTGTGGCCTCTCCTGTTGCGGAGCACAGACTCTGGACGCTCAGGCTCAGCGGCCATGGCTCATGGGCGCAGCCGCTCCGCGGCATGTGGGATCTTCCCGCACCGGGGCAGGAACCCGTGTCCCTTGCATCAGCAGGCGGACTCTCAACCACTGTGCCACCAGGGAAGCCCTTGGTTTCTTTTTGTTCAGGAATTTGCAAATTCAGATGTCTGCAGGGCCCAGGTAATATAAATGAATGAAGTGGGTTCACCTATAAGAATTCTGATTTTCCAGTGCTGTCATATTTAGTTTTCAGTATAACAGGGAACACTTGATCTCAATAGTAAGGAAACAGTGAGGAGTAGTGAGGACTGCAGGACCCTGAAGAATATATGTCCCATCTGGAGGAGCCATCCTCTATTCAACTTCAGTAAATTATTGCCATGTAGGGATGGGGGCTGGTGTGGCCCATATGTTGACTTTTTGAGAGAAGCCAGAAATCCAGATTTTTATGAATTTTTATGAATTTCTCAGCTCAGAAAAATCTCTCAATTTACAAATGTTGGTTCAAATTTTATATAGGCCAAAAAAAAAACATAGCTGCAAATCTGCGTCTTTAAGCCTTCACTAGCACAATAAGGTAAGAAGGAGGAGGGGACATTTTGAGAGTTCAAATTTATTGCTGACCTTGGGGCTAGAGGTTCCTCTGGCTTTAAGTCTCAAGTGCCAATTTGCTGTTCAGAGACAGCAACCATCCTTCATCCAATGATAGCTCACATTTAATGAACATTTGCTTTCTGACAGACACTGTGTTGAGTAATTTACATGCAGTTTTTTCATTCAAGCCTCAAAACAAATCTATGAAGTAGTTGCTGTTAATTATTCCTATTTTATTTTATTTTTTAAGTTTTTCCATTTTTAAAAAATTTTTGGCTGCGTTGGGTCTTCGTTGCTGTGCACGGGCTTTCTCTAGTTGCAGCAAGTGGGGGCTGCTCTTCGTTGTGGTGCACGGGCTTCTCATTGCAGTGGCTTCTCTTGTTGCGGAGCACAGGGTCTAGGTGCGTGGGCTTCAGTAGTTGTGGCGCATGGGCTTAGTTGCTCCGCGGCATGTGGGATCTTTCCAGACCGGGGCTCAAACCCTTGTCCCCTGCATTGGCAGGCGGATTCTTAACCACTGCACCACCGGGGAAGTCCCTTAGTCCTATTTTAAAGAGAAGGAAGCTCAAAGAAGGAGTTGCCTAAGGTTACCAAGCTAGTAAGTGATAGAGCAAGAAATCTTATCTAGGCAGTCTAATTTGGAGCTCTTAATCCCTTAATCTGAATTCTTAATCACCACATCACATTGTCTTCAGAATCCTGGGACAGTGTTAGCATTCACGTGTGGTCAGGGGAAAAGTGGGATTGACAGAATAGACAGAATGAGACTCTGGTTAATTTGGGGCCTGGAATGATAAATTCTCTTCTGAGAGTTTGGCTCATAGGCTGTATTTGGTTCCCTGTCCAGGAGGCAAATCACGCAGAATTAATGGAACACGAGGCATCTCTAAGTAGGAATGCCCAAGAGGAGAAGCTGTCTTTACAGCAAATGATCAAGGACATAACCCAGGTACTGGTAAGCCTCCGGTTCACAGTAACCGGTCCAGCCTCACCCTCCCCAGACCTCCCTGTCCTCTCAGGTGCGCCTAGAGGAGTCTGGACTTAGGGTCTTGTGGGGAGGAATTGTCTGAGTACATTTGAAGACTGGAACCCTGAGGAGTAGCTAAGCTTTCATGTGCTGGCACTGCCTGCTGAAACGCCCTCTCTCTTACTGCTAGCTGCAGTTCTCCGGCAGCGGCTGGATCCTGGCCTTTGCTACCTCAGCAACCTCTTCTTCCTTCATTTATTCCTTGGGTGTTCAAGGGGTGCTAGTCTTGTTGCTCGTTCTAGGTTTGGGTGACCGAAGGGGAAGAGTTGGTTTGAGGAGTTGAAGGAACCAACCTTTTGGGCTCTTAAGATACCCTCCTCCCACCCCCCAGGGAGAGGACCTGAGAGAGAAAACATCAGGTTTGTCCAGGCTGGCATGTTAGTCCTCTACATGGATTCTAGGCCTTGGTCAGTAGGATGGTGACCCTGCTGTGTTGGATTTCAGGCCATGGTAGAAGAGGAGGACAATATGGCCCAAGCCTCTGGTCATGAGAGCTCCTTGGAGTTGGACCCTAGTGGCTTCTCCTCCCAGTTTGATTCCCAGCAGCCAGACAAGGCTCTTTCTCTGGTGCGTTCAGTGCTGACTCAGAGACGCCAGGCTGTGCAGGTGAGAACCCCAGCACTCCTCCTCAGCCACAGGGATGGGTGTCTAAACTGACTTGGGCCCCAGGTACCCTCCTAGCCCAGACTGCCCCTTTTGCTACGTTGACCAGTCACAAGGTGTTTTGTCAACACCCCGAAGTGCCCATTAGAATCTCTGTGTCTGCCCAGTTGTGCTCGTGGGGAGCAGGCACACTCTCCGAGCCACTGGCACGCTCCACTTTGAGGCAGTCTTTACACAGCACTGTGCAAAGTGGAGCCCCAGGGGAGTGTGGGTAAGCGTTCCCCAATTCTAAGGGTCCCAGCCACACTTACCACCCCCCCCATTTTACATTTGAAGATGATGGACTCTGACACTCTGGAAGCCACAGAACCCAGTCATCTCTGATGCTCTGTCTCCTCGACTGGTCTCATCTCTTTTCGTAGCTTCCCTTTGTTGCACCAGCCCCCAACCCCCTTGCCCAGCCCTACTTTCAGGCTTATGACGTCCCTCCTCTGCCCTGCGCTCTTGTTCACCACCTCACTTCTGATGCTCTCCCTCCGCAGGACCTAAGGCAGCAGCTGTCAGGCTGCCAGGAAGCTGTGAGCTCCTTGCAGCAGCAGCATCATCAGTGGGAGGAAGAGGGTGAGGCCCTGAGACAGCGGCTACAGCAGCTCACCGGGGAGCGGGACACCCTGGCAGGGCAGACTGTGGACCTGCAGGGGGAGGTGGACTCTCTCAGCAGGTGAGCGGGAGCTGTTCATCCCCCGCTTCCTCCCAGGCTCAGTCCCCGCCCAGCCCATGTGTTTGGTTGGCTGACCCTGTTCTTCCCTAGACCCACAGCTGCTCAGGGCCTCCTTGCTTTGTGTTCTGCTGGTTCCTGCTCACTCAGTTTTGGGTCTTTGTGATAAAAAAAAAACAGTTTCCTGCTCAAAAGGGAAGATGAGATATTTAAAGGAAACATAAACCTCTCTCCTTTGACCCTGTGCTGTCTGCTTCCAGGAGGGCTTTTAGGTTCCAGGGTTTCTGTTCATGTCCGGTCTCCTTCCAGGGAGCGAGAGCTCCTGCAGAAGACCAGGGAGGAGCTGCAGCAGCAGCTGGAGGTGCTGGAGCAGGAGGCGTGGCGACTGCGGAGGACAAACATGGAGCTTCAGCTGCAGGGCGACTGTGCTCAGGGCGAGAAGGAGGAGCAGCGGGAGGAGCTGCACCTGGCCATCCGTGAACGGGAGCGCCTGTGCGTGCGTGTGACAGCCCCTCCCCACTCTTAGAAAGTGGAGTAAATTGAAGCCTGGTGTTCGGTGGGTTCAGATTAGCTTACTGCTCCATCCTTTGCAGGAGGATGAAAACAGAAAGTTCATCCAAGCATTGCTGAACACCCAGGAGGGCCGAGGCCCTGTGGCGGGTACAGAAATAAATAAGACACAGGCTCTGATCTCAAGCAGTTTGCAGTGTAATGGGGAAGTCAGACAAGTAAACCGTGGCCAGATGAAGTATGAGCTAAAAAAGAGCTTCAAGCTAGGTCCTCTGGGTGAATAGGAGTAACAGTTAATTATTGAAAGCTTCATGGAGGAGAGGGTAGCCGTTGAGCTGGGCCTTGACATATTTTGATTGGTAGAGAGTGGGACAAGGGCTAAAGGAACAGATTAGCAAAGAAAAGGAGTCAGGAACGTTCATGGCATGTTCAGAGGAGGCCGGGCTGGCCAAACGGTAGGACTGATCCTGGGAAGTAATGAGAAATGAGCTGGTCAAGGAAGGGAATTCCAGAGTACAGGGACCCAGCTCATTTGTAAATTCCCCGATACCATGTCATAGAAAAAGCAAGGACTTTAGAGCTGGGCAGAAGCTTGGTTTAAATTATGGCTCTGCCACTTGGACAGATTATTTGTAAAATGGGGCTGATAATATTTCCCTTGAAGAGTCTTTGGGGAGATTAAAGCAGTGTTCTGCAAAATGCCAGCACAGAGCCTGACATATGGTAAGTCTTCAGTACCTGGTAGCAGGGGCTATATCTTTTTTTTTTTTTTTTTTCAATTTTGGCTGCATCGTGTCTTAGTTGCAGCATGCGGGATCTTCATTGCAGCATGGAGGATCTTTTGTTGTGGCGCCCGGGCTTCTCTCTAGTTGTGGTGTGCGGGTTTTCTCCCTCCAGTTGTGGCGCACAGGCTCCAGAGCACGTGGGCTCTATAGTTTGTGGCACGTGGGCTTTCTAGTTGAGGCACGCAGGCTCAGTAGTTGTGGCGCACGGGTTTAGTTGCCCCACGGCATGTGGGATCTTAGTTCCCTGACCAGGGATCGAACCCGCGTCCCCTGCATTGGAAGGTGGATTCTTTATCACTGGACCACCAGGAAAGTCCCTGTATCTTCTTCATCTTTTTTTTAAATTTTATTTATTTTCTTTTATATTTTTTTTTTTGCGGTACGCGGGCCTGTCACTGTTGTGGCCTCTCCCGTTGCGGAGCACAGGCTCCAGACGCGCAGGCTCAGCGGCCATGGCTCATGGGCCTAGCCGTTCCGCGGTATGTGGGATCTTCCCGGACAGCAGGCGGACTCTCAACCACTGCACCACCAGGGAAGCCCTCTTCTTCATCTTTGATGCATCCCCTCCTCACCTGTTCCCTAGCTCCTTCTGCCTAGTAGGCATGAATAATGGAATCTTGAATGACTGCTCTAAGGATCATGACTTGCACAAGGAGTGGTCTCCCCTCTACCTAGGAAAAGGAGAGACAATCCACAAAGATAGTTTTATGTTTTTAAATTTAATTTGTGTGACTCGATAATACACTTATTTATATGATTCAAAAGTCAAAACTATTTTAAAAGGTATGCAAATAGAAAGTACTACTTCCCTCGGCTTCATTCATCCCATATTCCTTCCTTCTGTTTGTAACCATTTAAATTAATTTCTTATTAATATGTCTAGTGCTGCTTTATGTAATATATGCATATATCCTTATTTCCCCCAATTTCTTGCATAAAAGATAGTGCACCATGTATACTGTTCTGCGCCTTGCTTTTTTCATGTTATGTGTCTTGGAGACCTCTCCTTATCAGTTTTTGGAGACCACCTTCATTCTTTTGCATCGCAAAAGCAATTACATTCCTGTTATCTTTTGGGGTGTGGCCACTCCCTGAGATTTCCTCTAGCCCCCTTCTGTTTTCCATCTTAGTCAGGAGACGCTGGCGGTCCTAGAAGCCAAACAGTCAGAGTCGCTCAGTGAAGTGATCACCCTTCGGGAAGCCCTGGAGTCCAGTCGCCTGGAAGGGGAGTTGCTGAGACAAGAGCAAACAGAAGTGACCGCCGCACTGGCCAGGGTGCGTGGTCCTCCCCTTCGCTGGCTGGGTGGGGCGGGCGGCTTGGAAAGTTGTGTCTCCAGGAAAAAGGCGCGCAGCCTGCCTCATTCTTCATCCTGCAAGTCATGGCCCTTCCTGTTTCTTGCCTCAATGCCTAGTTACTGCTTTTGGGTTCTGTCCCTCCAAACAGACTCTCTGTATTGCAATTAGAATGGTTTTCTAAAGTGTCAGTCTGGTCATGTCAGTCTCTTTCCTACAACCATTCACTGGCTTCCCAGCTCCTTGGTACCACATGCAAAGCCCTCTGCCACCTGCCCCAAACTGTTTCTAGCCTCCTCTTCACTCCAGCTCGCTGTCCTAACGCCTCATATACCTTCGTTCCTGCCACATAGCATTCATTGCATTCTCAGTTTTACCCGTTCTTTCGTGATTTTAATACTTTGTATGTACCTTTCCCTTTACCTGGACTGCTTCTTTCCTCCCCTTTCAACCGCAAACTGTTCCTCATCTGTCAGTACCCAACTTAACTGTCGACTCTTCTACCAAGCATTTTGAATTAATGCTTTCTTTGAGTTCCCAGAGCACTTTGTGCTTACATTGGCTATGGTGTCATCACAGTTGTAGTTGTTTATACATCCTGATGTCTGTGCCTCTGTAATGTGAGTTCCTCTCTTACTCTTCAATGAATGAATGGGTAAGTGAATGAAGAAATGAAGGGAAAAGTTGTTCAGAATGTAAGGGAAGGAATGAAGTGTTAACTGATCTCTGTACAAGGAAAGCAGCAGATGTTGGGGATGTGAGCTATTCACTGTTGCAGGAAAACTGGAAAATGAAACTCTAACTCTCTGCTTTTAGGCAGAACAGTCTATTGTGGAGCTGTCAAGTTCTGAGAACAGCCTGAAGGCTGAGGTAGCTGATCTTCGGGCTGCAGCTGTCAAACTCAGTGCCTTAAATGAGGCTTTGGCCTTAGATAAAGTTGGGCTGAACCAGCAGCTTCTCCAGGTGAGCAAAGATTTCTCTGATCCACAGGGTAGGGCTGGGCCCCAACCGAGGGCAAGGGAGGGACAGACAAAGCTGATGCCTGTAACAAGGAACAGTTCTTAAATGGATCAGCCCAAGACAGATCAGCTCCCAAGTGTAGTCCTGGAACGAGCAAAAGGAACATTTATAGTGCAAAGGAGAGCAAAGATTACAAGGCCTGGGCTCAGCCATTAAAAATAGACCCCTCCCACATCTGCAGCAGAACTAACTACCTTTGGGCTTTAGGGTAAAATCATCAGGGCTAGGCCCATGTCCTCTGGAAGGAAGACTGGGTTTTAATCCTGTTGTATGAGATAACAGCAATCACAGAAAAGGATCTGTTGAAGAGCCCAAGTCCCAGAATTTTCTCTAGAGGTTACAAATTTAACACGTCTCTTCACTACCCCATTCCCTTGAGCCCCAGAAATGTTGTATGTTCCCTTATTCTGAATTCTTTAAGAGCAGGATTTTGCCTTTTTTCTCTCTGTCCCCAGCATCAACCCATCTAGTACCTGGAGTAAAGACCCCAGACCAAATGTGTGCATAGTCCTCCTCTCTCGTAAGCACTCCTGTGTTCATCTGTGGAGAACAGATTCATATCTCTCTTGGATTTCTGTCTCAGCACTTCATCTCTAAACCGTAACCCTTTGTCTTTGATGTCCTTCCCTTTTTGGCCAGTAGTTAGAACAGGAGAACCAGTCTGTGTGCAGGAGGATGGAAGCAGCAGAGCAGGCGAGAAACACTTTGCAGGTGGGCCTGACAGAGGCCGAGAGGAACAAGGAAGCCCTGTGGGAAAAGAACACCCACCTGGAGGCTCAGCTGCAGAAAGCGGAGGAGACCAGGGCTGAGCTGCAGGCAGATCTCAGGGGCATACAAGATGAGAAGGAAGAAATTCAAGAGAAACTAAGCGAGGTGAGAAGACAAAACTGCTACCATCCCATTAAGGATGCTCGCTGTACATGCTCGTTGTACATACATGCTCACTGTAAAAAATGAAAACACTGCAGAAATGATTCAGGAAGGGAAAATCTCACTTCCTAGAAATGACCAGTGTTACTAGTTTGGGGTATGTCTTCCAGTTTTTTTAAAAGAATTCCTAGAGGAATCCTTCACTGATTCTTCATTGCTTCACATCCATCAGTTTGAATTAGATGCCTCTCCTGTGTTTTCTGATAATACATTGTATTTATTCAACCACCACTCCCTTCGTACTATATTATAATTATCTGTGTTTATGTGTCTCCACCATTAGACCAAAAGCTCCTTGAAGGCAAGACTATGTCTTACTTGTTTTTATAACTCCAGCTTTTAGTCCAGTGTGTAACACATAGCAAGGGGCTCTGAGTTTTTTCTGAACCAGTGCCCCAACTCAGAGGTCATCTTTCTTCTCTACCAAGCATCTCATTGCCCTAGTAATTATACATAATCTCCCTTCTCAGAGCCTTTTTCTCAGGGCACTGATCACTTTCTTCCTGGTATTATGTGTGTGTCTTACCTCTCCTTAAGACTAAAAGCTCCTTAGAGGTAGATCTCTTGCAGCCGTAGCACAGGGTATTGCTCAAAGGAGAGCCTGTTTCCTGGGCTGGGGACTCTGTAGGTTGATCAGGGGAATAGATAAATGGTACTTGGTGTGAGTGGGCAGTGCTCAAGGCTCACAGAGCTGGGTCCAGAATCTGAGGAGCCCATGGCCCTAATCTGGCGATAGCAGCCCTGGGGGGATCCTGCCTCCCTCTGTATCCCATCAGTTCTTCCTCTCAGGCACATCACCAGCAGGAGGCAGCCTTAGCTCGGGTGGAGCAGCTGCATCAGGAGGCAAAGCGACAGGAAGAGGCGCTTGCCCGGGAAGTCCAGGAGAAGGAGGCTCTAGCGCGGGAAAAGGCGGCTCTCGAGGTGCGGCTGCAGGCTGTGGAGCGGGACCGGCAGGACCTCTCTGAACAACTGCGGGGGCTCAGGTAGGGTCTGGACCTGGTTCTGCCAAGGGCAGAGAGAGCTTTACAAGGCAAGGGGGAGCCAACCTAAGTTCCTTGCCCAAAGTATATGGGGCCTAAATGAGTTATGAATTTGTAATTGCCTCCCCGCCCCCAAATTCTCTCTTGGTGACCAGTAGTTAGAACCCAGTTCCTCTTAAGGAAGGGGCTTGATGGGTAAGAACTCTCCCGATTCCTGAACCTGACAGCTCAGCCAAGGAGCTACTGGAGAGCAGTCTGTTTGAGGCCCAGCAACAAAATTCTCTGATAGAGGTCACCAAGGGGCAGCTGGAGGTCCAGATTCAAACCGTCACTCAAGCCAAGGAAGTAATCCAAGGTAAGAACCCAACTTGGATGGGCGCACTTCATTCCACAGGGATGTTGAAAGCTAGGAAGACAGTGGGAAGCTATTAGAGCCAGGCCCAGGGCCTCTGAGATGGGAGTTCCTCATGAGGTCTGGGGAGAGGGGTGAAAGATGGAGGACAGAGGCTCAGAGACAAGATCCTGTCCCTGGCATCTTAGGGGAAGTGAAGTGCCTGCAGCTGGAACTGGACACTGAACGGAGCCGGGCAGAGCAGGCACGGGATGCGGCAGCCAGACAGCTGGCCCAGGCTGAGCAAGAGGAGCAGGCTGCCCTGCAGCAGCTGAAGTCAGCCCATGAGGAGGAGGTGAACCGGCTCCAGGAGAAATGGGTAGGTGGTGGTTGTGGCTAGGGGATGGGAGAGACAGACAGCAGCAGATATTCCTGCTTCTAAAAGTGAAATCTGAGCAGGACTAGTCTGGTTGGTCACCATGGTGCAAAATCCAGCTTCTAGCTAGTAAATGAGTTAATGTATGGAAAACACTAATAATAGTTCCTGGTATACAGTAAGCTCTATATTTGTGTTAGGTATTATTGTTGTTGTTGTTTCTGTATGTATAGAGACTTAAGAGTGGATCCTGGGATTTAGGATCGATAAACTGGCCCCAGGGTGTAAAGGGAGCAGAGGAATGCCTTGGACCTATTATTGCCCAATTCAGAACTGTTTCTTTTGTCTTTTAATTATTTGATTTAGTCCATTTGCTTTTATTGTGATTATAGGCATATTTGGATTTATTTCCACCATCTTATGCTATTTCTCTTGCCTTTTTTTTTTTTTTTTTTTTTTTTTTTTTTGGTGTGGTACGCGGGCCTCTCACTGTTGTGGCCTCTCCCGTTGCGGAGCACAGGCTCCGGACACGCAGGCTCAGCGGCCATGGCTCACGGGCCCAGCCGCTCCGCGGCATGTGGGATCTTCCCGGACCGGGGCACGAACCCATGTTCCCTGCATCGGCAGGCGGACTCTCAACCACTGCGCCACCAGGGAAGCCCTCTCTTGCCTTTTTACACCTTTTGGGGAGGGGAATTCACCTTTCTTAACTTCTTTTAGAGGGTTATATCGGATTATTAAATTGTATTCTTTTCTCACTTCTTTTTTTCTCTCTACTACTCTGGATGATATGTACTCTATTTTTTATTCTTTTAGTTGTTCTTTAATATTTTAAAATACATACTTAATAAAATCTCAAGTTAATCAGTATATTTACCCTTTTCCTGAATGACACAAGGACCAGAGAACATTTTACCTGCATTCACTCCTCCCAACCTATCAACTGTATTAGTCATTGTGTTTAGTTATTACTAGTTGTTAACACCATACATTATGTGTTTTGATTATTTTATACAGTCAATAATTGTTTAGATACACTGAAAATTTTACCAGGTCTTTTTTTGCTCACCATTCCTCCTTGCGTGTCAGGTTTTCTATTTGGATTTGTTTTCCTTGAAGTAGAATTTCCTTTGGTGAGGGTATGTTGGTAGTTAATTGTCTGAAAATGTCTATTTTACTTTTATTATTTTTTATAGCTTTTTCCTTTTTTAATTTTATTTTTTATTGAAGTATAGTTGATTTACAATGTTGTGTTAGTTTCAGGTATACAGCAAAGTGATTCAGTTATATATATATATTATGTCTTTTATTTTGCAGATTCTTTTCCCTTATAGGTTATTGCAAAGTATTGAGTATAGTTCCCTGTGCTATATAATAGGTCTTTGTTATCTATTTTATATATAGTAGGTATATATGTTAATCCGAATCTCCTAATTTATCCCTCCCACTTGTATTCTTGAAAGATAGTTTCACTGGGTATAAAATTCAGGTACAAATTCTAAGGTAACCGTTATTTTCTGTCAGCATACTGATTGTTCCGTTGTTGGTATTGAGAAGCCTCTAATTAGTTGTATGTTAGAACTTGGTGTAACCTTCAGGTATCTTAACTTTCTGTCTTAGATTTTTCATGTGTACTTTTTCTACACTGTATTCTGGGTGATATTTTTTCAGATCCCTCTTCTATTCACTAATTTCCCTTTTCAACTGTGTCTAATCTGCTTTATAGTCTATTCACCAAGTTTTAAATTTTATTTATTAAATATTTTATTTCTCAACATTTTGTTTGGTTATTTTTTCAAATCTTCTTGGTCATTTTTTAGTGTCTTCTCCCTAATTTATATTTGCAGTCCCCTCTTTTATTCTTTAAACACATGAAACATACTTTTATGCTGTCTAATAATTCCAACACCTAAAATCTTTTTGGATCTCTGTTATATGTTGTTTCCCTTGGCTCTCACTGATGACCTTGGCCCCTATGTGTTTTGTGATTCCTGACTCTGAACTCATGTTCTCTGGAAATTTTTCTGTGGGAATCCTTTTAGGCCTGAGGCAAAGGAGATTTTCCTCAGAGATTTGCTTTTGCTTCTCTGAGGAAGGTGAAGGACTAGCATCCCAGGACCACCTTAAAGTACAATTTCTGTTTAAAGTTTTTGGGCCACATTCAGGCCCTGAACCCACATGAACACCAGCCTATGGTTATGAATTCTCAAGTGATATATATATATAGCCCTTTGTGAAAGTTAAGACAAATTTTCTTGCTATTCCCTTCTGTACAGTGTTTTGTTTTCTCTCTCCCCCACTTTTTCTCTCTCCCTTTTTCTTCCCCTTTTCTCCCTCTCTCAGGTTTATCCATTTACTGAGGACTGTAGCCCAGGGATGGGTGGGTGTTTTTCTGAAGAGCCACATTGGGCCTTGCAGACCATACAGTCTCTGTCACACTCACTCTTCTCTGCTGCTCTAGTGCAAAAGCAGCTGTAAACGACATGTATGTAAATGAGCATGGCTGTGTTCCAATAAAACTCTATGTATGGACATTGAAACTGAATTTCATATAATTTTCACATGTCACAAAGTCTTATTCTTCTTTTGACTTCTTATCAACCATTAAAAACATAAAAACCACTCTTAGCTCACAGGGCCAGGTTTGGCCCATATGCCATAGTTTCCTGACCCCAGATAGCCCTTTGGAGGTCCAGCCTTATGCCTCCTGTCAGGCTCCCCACCCTTTGTTTTCTGTTTTCTTTGCCCACATTGCCAGAAAATGAATTTCAAGGTTATTAGGTAAAGTAAATACCTCCAGTGGAAAGCCTGTTCTGTGCTCATTTACCTCTTTAGATCACAAGTATTGCTTTGATTTTGGCTCCAGTGAAATTTTCATTATTTTCCTGCTGGCTCAGTGATACATTAAAATATATACTTAATAGTTAAATTGGCATTTTTTTTGTTTGTTAGTTTGTTTTGCCCTTTTACAGGTGGAGGGTTCAGAGAGCTTGTTTGTCAGATTTCTGGAAATGGAAGTTGACTTGTGCTTTGTGTGTATTTGTGATTTGATAGTTATTACAAGGCAGACTTGCTGGCAAGATGGTAGCCAGAAGTTTGCCTCTTTTTAGAATTATGTGCCTAGATTATAGTAGGTACTTCAAAATATTTATTGAATGACCAGTGTCCAGAGGCAGTTCAGTTTCCCAGCAAGAATCAGTCATACCACCCACTGAAAACCCTACAAGTAAAAGAAGCTATAAAACTTCTGAATGATGTGTTACCGCCTGATGTAGACTTGGTATCTGTGGAAGGACTGACCATCTCATGGCCACACCTGAATCATGGGAAAGTCTCTTCCGTCTTTTCCCTTCTTCTCAGTCAGATAATCCCCCTGACTTCTGATTGTCTGACTTTATGATCTCCCTACTGATTGAAAGGGTTGAAAGCCCGCGTAACTCTCGAGAGTCTGTTAGTTTTTTGTTTTTTGGCCACGCCACACAGCATGCAGGATCCTAGTTCCCTGGCCAGGGATTGAACCCAGGCCCTTGGCAGAGTCCTAACCACTGGACCGCCAGGGAATTCCCAGAGAGTCTGTTAGTTTTAACAGTGCCTGCCTTGTCCTGGAATCCTACCAATTAGAAAAACTCTTAGGGGTTATATTCTCCATTCTTCCATCTAGTGTCTGAATCCCCTTTAATAGCAGTGATAGTGGATACTTACTTGCTGAGCACTTTCCCATGCCAGGTACCATGCTGAATGCTAGTCACGTTATTTCAGATAGCCTACACAACCACCTAGTGAGGAAACTGAGACTTAGAGAAGTCACTCAGGGTTACCTGGCTAAGAAGTGGTAGAGCAGGGATTAACCATTTCGTAGCATTTATGCTATGTCCACTTCTACAATATCCCTTCCAAGGGTTGCTTAGCTTCTGTTGTATTCCATCCATTGGAATGCCCATTTATTTTTAGATAGATCTAGTTATTAGAAAATTATTCCTTAAGCTGAGCCAAAATCTATTACCTGAAACAAATCAGCCTTAGATTTGCTTGGAATACCCCACCAACACGGTTGCTTTCCTCTAGACATGATACACATCACTCATGAACCAGTGTGCAGAGTATTCTGATCCACAAACTAGGCAGCAACGCTTGACTGTTACTTCTGAACATCACAGAATTAGCCCTTCTGGTAGCCATAACACACTTCTAACTCATATTGAGCAAATAGGTCAGTTTTGTTTTGGTTTTTTTGACACGTAACTACTATTAAATTCATCTTTCCCATATTCTTACAGTTGGCTTTTTGAACCAGAGTGTATGATTTGATATTCATAGCTGGTCTATTAACTGTGGTATTATAGATCACTGTTCTTAAGCATCTTAATAGTCTAGTAGCTGAAATGTGATTCATTCAAGCAATGCTGAGTTCTTACTGTCTGCCAGGCATGATGCTGGGCATTGAGGATACAGCAGAGAGCAAAGTGGACATGGTTCTCCTGATGGAGCTTCAAGTCTTGGGGGAAGATAGGTATTAAATAAATTAATACATAAATGAGTAACTGATGACGGAAGTTCTATGAAGAAAAAGAACTGGGTGATAGAAGAAGAACAAAGGGGGACCGTTTTGAGCGTATGGTCTGGGAAGGCATCTATGAGGAAGTGTCATTTAAGCCATGAGTGACGGTAGGGTGGGAAGAGCAGTCCAAATAGAAGGAAAGCATGAGTCAAGGCCTTAAGGAATGGAGGTGCGTGGTGTCCTCCAGGACCTGAAAGGAGGCCAGTGCAGCCAGAGTGTAGCAAGTGAAGGGAGAGTGCACAAGACGATGTTGGAAAGGGGTGAAACACTAGAGGCCTTCCCACTAAATGTGGATAACTACGACTACAAACATTTTAAAGGAAAAGTGATGAAGATCATGATAGCTATTAGCTATTGAATGCTTTCTGGGTGCTCAGCACCATTTAAAGTGCTTTACACGACTAACTTCACTCGTGAGAACAACCCTAGGAGGACCCTGTTGTTATCCTCATTTAAAAAAAATTTTTTTTAATTTTATTATTTTTTTACACAGGATTTATTGATTTATTTAGGCCATGCTGTGCAGCTTGCAGGATCTTAGTTCCCGGACCAGGGACCAAACCTGCGCCCTCAGCAGTGAAAACACAGAGTTCTAACCACTGGACCGCCAGGGAATTCCCTGTCCCCGTTTTTATAGATGAGGAAACTGAGGCACAGAAATGCGATAGAAATGAACTGAGGTCACACTAGTAGTACTTGGGTAAAGACTGTAACCTAGGCAGCCTGGCTCCAGTGCCCTTCACCACCATCCTGAGATCCTAATAGAGGGGCTGGATTCGTCTAGGAGATCAGGGAGGGTGTCGGTCACTGATGGGCCTCTGGGAGGACCGGGATGCCCCATCCTAACGCTCTTGTATCGTATACGAGACAGGTTCGGCCTGGCTTTTTGGGAGGCTAATCCTGTCACCCTGAGCAGGGGAGTGGGGACAGCAGAGAGCGAGTCCGCCCCCTCAGTTCGCTGTTACAACCACCAACCATGATGTGCTTGCTTTAAAATAACAGATATTTGTAGTTTATATGAGGGACAGTTGCGCTTTAGAAAACACTTTTCCATGTATATCATTGATTTTTATATCATTTGATTTTTTTTTAATGAATCTCATTTGATCCTCATAAAATTTGGCGAGATGGGCAAGGCAGGGTGATTAGCCTCACCTTGCAGATGAGGAAGCAGGCTTGTCACGTGAGGCACCAAGGTCACACAGCTGGTGAGCAGTAGGCTTCTTGCCCTAACCCGGTTCTCCTTCTGCCTCCTCTCCTCACCCCCTCGGCTCTAACGGTGCTTCCTTCGTACGACCAGGAGAGAGAGCGCTCCTGCCACCAGCAGGAACTGGATAAGGCTCTGGAGAGCCTGGAGAGGGAGAAAATGGAGCTGGAAACGAGGCTGAGGGAACAGCAGGCAGAAACGGAGGCCATGCGGACACAGAGGGCAGAAGAGCAGGCCGAGGCCGAGAGCGCCCTGTGCCAGGTGGGCAGCTGGGGGGACTGGGCTGCACGTCCACCCTGTGATCCCCCTACCTTGGGCCATTTCCTTTCCCACTCCCGAGGGTGGTGCTGCAGGGGCTTTCAGAAGAGAATGTAGCTTCCCACTCTGTTCCCCATGAGCAGGTGATCAGTACCGTTAGCTGCACGGCTGGCGGCATGTCCTACTTCCTGAGGGAGGGCTGTCGTTTACCACATCCTGTCAGCTTGCAAACCAGCAGCAATCTTCGTACTTCCTGGCTCTCAGTCAGTGGGTCCAGACCTTCCTTCGCCCTCAGCCCCCACCCCATTTGCTGGAAGAGCCCTAGAGCAGCTGGCGTGTGCTTGTGGCCTAGTGGGTGAGCATGGTGACCCCTAACCCAACAAGCCCTCGCCCTCCTGCCCCTCCACAGATGCAGCTTGAAACAGAGAAGGAGAGGGTGTCCCTCCTGGAGACACTGCTGCAGACCCAGAAGGAGCTGGCAGATGCCAGCCAACAACTGGAGCGGCTGAGGCAGGACATGAAGGTTCAGAAGTTAAAGGAGCAGGTACGGAGGGTGGTTCTGGGCAAGGAAGAAGAGGCAGCGTTGATTTATTCATTCACATTGACCTGCTCTTTGGTACTTCTTTGCACCGGGCCCTACCTAGGTGCTGACGTTTGACCAACAGAAAGGTGTGGCACAACGGTGAACATGACAGTCATGGAATTCTAGTGGCAGAGCAGACACAAAATAAGTGAGATAATTACCGGTTGTGATAAGGGCTGTAAAGGAAATAAATAGGACGATGTAATTGAGAGTGATTCAAAGGAGGCCTCTTTGGACAAGGTGGTCATGGAGGGCCTCACTGAGAAAATGACATTTGAGCTGAACCATTAAGGTTGAAGAGCCAGACCCGTAGAACAATAAGGATGAACCTTGAAAGCATTATGCTAAGTGAAAGAGGCCAGTTACAAGAAGGCACACAGCGTATGATTCCACTTGTGGGAAATATCCAAAACAGGCAAATCTACACAGACAGAAAGCAGACGAGTAGTTGGCAGTGAGGATGGGGGATGGGGAGGGTACAGGATTTCTTTCTGGAGATGATGAAAATGGTAAAAAAATGATCATGGTGACAGTTGCACAACTCTGTGAATATGCTAAAACCATTGAATTGTATGCTTTAAATTAGTAAATTGTAGGGTATGTGAACTGAATCTCAATAAAATCATTAAAAGGAAAAGAAAAGAAGCCAGCCATTTGAAGAACAGTTTAGGCAGAGGAAATAGCTATCATAAGGGCCTGGGACAGGCAGAAAGGGCCTGGGACAGTTCAGGACAGACAGGAGGCAGCATGATAAGCTTGGGGGCAGGAGCCCTTTGTCAGCCATGGTAGGACCTTGGACTTTGTTCTAAGGGCAGTGGGAACATGTTGGATGGTATTTAAAAAGCAGAGTGGGACATGAGTTATTACATACATATTTTAAAATACTTTAGCTGCTGAGGGGAGAATTTTGTGTGTGTTTGTGTTTGCCTGCTTGCACGAGGGCATGGTGGCATGAAGTGGAAGCAGGGACACCCGGCAGGAGGCTGCTGCAGTGGTCTGGGTGAGGGACCCTGGCCGAGAAAGCCTGGGTGAGCAGTGCACTTGGTGAGGGAGGAGAGGGAATAGGAGGTGAGAACTTGAGGTGACAGGGTATCATGGAAACAACGTGGATAGCTGGGCCCTGCCTCAGCTTTTGGCAACCCAACCAAAACACCAGTATTTATACAACACAGATTTCTGTAACATGGATTTCAAGACCAAGGAAGCTTTCTTCTGCTCCCTGCTGTCTTCTCCCTTCGCAGGAGACCACTGGGATGCTGCAGACCCAGCTCCAGGAGGCTCAGCGGGCACTGGAGCAGGCAGCCCAACAGCACAAAGACAGCCTCGCTGCCCTCCAGGAAGAGGGTGGCACCCTGCTGCGGGATAAGATAGACCTGCAGAAGCAGGTCTCTGCTCCTCTCTCCCAGCCCAGCACTCTTCCCCAGCACAGCCAGGCTCTCCCACTCCCTCTGGCAGGACGGGGGAACCTTGGCTGCCTGAGCCTGGGAGGGGGAGGGGAAGCCCCAGTACTGAGTGGAAAAGTGAAGGGTGCTCAGAGCTGTGCATGTGCCTCCCGGATCCCTGGGGTAGTTAGTAACCTCTCTCAGTGGGGACCAGAGACCTCATATTTTCTTGGCAGCCCCATAGATCCAGCCTCCCCATAGATCCAGTATTTTTATACCAGATTGCTTTTCCTTCTCAAAATCCTGTATCAGATGATGGTCGGGTTGTTTATTTTTAAAAAAATACAATCACTTGCCCATCACTTGGCCATTGGACAGAGTTACATTCAACCAAGGTTTTTATTTGTGCCTGCCGCTATACAGCATATGTGAGGCTGGGGAGACAGGGGACTAGGCTGGATGGTACTGGCAGAGGGAGGTGGATAAGAACAGCATGTAAGGGTTGCCAGGACCTCCAGAGCTTTGAAAATGGGCTGGTGACTCTGGTAAACCTTGAAGGACCCTAAAGCCCTAGGTGGGAAGCATCCTCCCACCAACCTTCCTGCCCTTGGTCCTCATGCCCTTGACTTTCCAGGTGGAGGACTTGAAGTCTCAGCTGGTTTCCAAGGAAGACTCCCAGAGGTTGGTGGACCAGGAGGTTCAGGAGAAGCTGAGAGAGGCCCAGGAGTGTTGCCAAATTCAGAAGGAGCTGGAGAGAGAGAAAGCCAGGTAGGCTAGACAGGCCATGGAGTTGGCTTTTGCCTGTCTGGGTCCAGGGGTCACTGTGAGGTTGACCGTTTGCTCAGGGCACCTAACCTCTCACGTCTCCAGCTCTGGGCTGTACAGGTAGCTGTGTGGAGAGGGCATGGTCCTTGTCTCCAAAGCTCATGCTTCATTCATTTAGCAGATATTTAGAGAACACATAGCACGCACCAGACACTATGCCAGGGGTTGGGGATATATTAAGACAATAGAGTCTCTGCCTCAGTAGAATTTATCGTTTTGTGGGGAAGACGTTAATCAAATAACCCCCAAAGGAAAGTATTGCAGGTTATGTTACCTGGAGTCTGAGGAGGGAGAAATCCTTTTGTTGATGAAACTAGAGGCAGGAAGACAAGGTAGGAGACTGGTACAATTGTCCAGATAAGAGAACCAAAGCTGAACCGAGGTAGGGTCGTAGGGAAGGGGAGGAGGAAAGGGGTTTAAGGGGTGTCAGGGGAGTTGGAATCAGTTATTTGTAGTCTTAAAGTGGACCCAGGTGGGATGAGGGGAGGATGCTGTGATGTGGTTAAGACTTCTAAGGGTGAATGGAGGTGCCATTCAGTGAGCTGGGGAACATAGTAGGGGTGACTGGTGGGAGGGGAGGTGCAGAGGGGTTGGGAAGAATTGGACATGTTGAATTTGAGGTATTGTATAGATATTTCTGGAATTTTTCTAGAGAAGAATAAACTGTGAAGTTGAAATGAAATATATGCATGAAGGACCTAGGAGCACTCAGTAGGTGCTCAGTGTATGGAGGCTTTTATTGTTATACTGGAATCATTATCATCACTGTTTCTATTAATTATTAATGCTGTGTTAGAGCAGTCAGATGAGAAGGTAGTTCTTCATTCCCTGAGAGAATGACCCAGCCCTCTGAACCCTCTCTTTTTAGCCTGACTCTGTCGCTGGCGGAAAAGGAACAGAGACTCCTTGTTTTACAAGAGGCTGACTCTGTTCGACAGCAAGAGCTGAGCTCCTTGCGCCAGGACATGCAGGAGGCCCAGGCAGGGCAGAAAGAGCTCAGCGCCCAGGTATTTCCCACCCCACTAAGAGCCCTCTTCCTTGGTGGGAACCTCCTTCTGGAGTCGGCAGGTGATTGCTCAGTCACGCTGAGACCTCAGCAGCCCTGGCAGGACGGGGCAGCCAGGACTGGGCTGGGGGGGGCTTGGCAACCTGACCCAGAGTTGAGAACGGACCCTGTGGGGAACCTGATGGCCCAGAACACAGTGCCCAGAGGGGCAGAGCTCACACAGGCCTGGTTCAAGCCCAGCCGCTGCCAAGTGTGCCTGGTCTGCCTGGCAAGACACAGCAGGGGGAACAAGTATTACTCCAGACGGGGTCAGCGGCAGCCTCTTGCTTCCAGGGACCCAGTCTGCTCACAGCAGGACCCCAGACCTTGTGCACAGAGGAAAGATGGAACTGGGAGGAGAATAATGAGGAAGTGAGAGCTAGACGTAGACTGTGGCAGATGAGGACCCAGGTCTGCCTGTTAGACGATCCTGGGTGTGACTCCCAGCTCCACTGCTTCCTGGTTGTGCGAACATCACTTTATTCAACCATAAAACAAGGATGATAATTCTTAATCATTATAGGAATATATAAAGTGTCAGGAACACAGTAAGCATTCAATAAATGGTAGCTATTATTATCGTGACTGGTCTTTTTAGGCTCAGTGTCAGTGTTTCAGGCAGATTTCTAATCATAGCAGGGAGCTGGCATAGTTGCCAGGGGGACCAGGGCCAAAGCCCATTTGCATAGCCCAGGCCCATGTGTCAGGAGTCCGTAGGTGGGCATGTAGGTTAAACCTAGGGTTACACTCATTCCAGAGCCCTCCCTTCCTGCTGGAGAGCTGAGCCTACTGAAATCCTCCCAGCCCCAGTCAAGGTTTGCACAGGGATTGAGTGGGGTCAGGCCCGGGAGGGTCTGGGGAGAGGGTATCCATTCCCTGCTCAGAGTGACCATACTTCCTCTCTGGCAGGTGGAATTACTGAAGCAGGAGGTGAAGGAAAAGGAGGCTGACTTTCTGGCCCAGGAAGCACAGCTGCTGGAGGAGCTAGAGGCAGCTCGAGTAACAGAACAGCAGCTACAAGCTTCCTTGTGGGCCCAGGAAACCAAGGCAGCCCAACTACAGCTGCGACTGCGCAGCACGGAGAGCCACCTGGATGCCCTGGCAGCGGGACAGCAGCCTGGGCACCAGGCCCAGGTCCAGCTGGCCAGCCTCTGTTCTGTCTTGCAGCAGGCCCTGGGGTCTCCTTATGAGAGGGGGCTTGAGCTGAGTGGTGGGGGAGACTCGGCTTCTTCCCTCTGGGGCCCTGAGCCAGGTGAGGCAGCCACCCAGGGACTCAGTTCTTTGGTCAAAGCCAGGCCTAGCTCCCAGAGGAGAAGGGAAGGGAATGCAGTTCCTTAGGCAATACTCATCAAGGCCAAGGCCACAGACTCTAGGATTAATTCAATCAGAGTTTGAACCCCAGCTCGGCCATTTGCTAGATGTGTGTCCTTGGGCAAGTCACCTCTTCTCTTTGAATTTGATTTTCTCAACTATAAAATGAGGGTGTTAAAAGTACTTACCGGGACTTCCCTGGTGGCGCAGTGGTTGAGAATCCGCCTGCCAATGCAGGGGACACGGGTTCGATCCCTGGTCCAGGAAGATCCCACATGCCATGGAGCAACTAAGCCCGTGCACCACACTTACTGAGCCCATGTGCCACAACTACTGAAGCCCATGAGCCTAGAGCCCGTGCTCCGCAACAAGAGAAGCCACCTCAATGAGAAGCCCGCACACTGCAACGAAGAGCAGCCCCCTCCATCCGCAACTAGAGAAAGCCCGCGCGCAGCAACGAAGACCCAACGCAGCCAAAAATACATAATTTTTTTTTTAGAAGAAGTACTTACCTCTTGGGAGTTTTTTAAGGAGTTAATGAGATGACAAATAAAATCGTTCACACAGTTCCTGGCACTTATTAAATGCCTAACAGATGATAGCATTTTCTAATGCACATCACAGTGCCTGGCACGTAGGTTTGCAGACAGGGCATGATGAACAAACTGCTGAGAAGGGGTTCTTTGAGGAGAAGAGGGATGGGTGGGAAGGCCAAGGCCAGGTCTGGGAGGTATGGCTGTTTCTTTTCATAGTGCAGCCAGGTCAGGAGGTGTTTCCTCATTTTTTCAGACCAGAATGGAGCTAGGATCCTCTTTAAGAGATGGCCCCTGCAGACGGCTCTCTCAGCTGAGGCGGTAGCGTCTGCCCTCCAGAAGCTTCACCAAGACCTGTGGAAGACGCAGCGGGCCCGGGTATGTGTCTCTGTTCTCCTTCCTCAGGCTCTTCACCTACGCCGAAAAAGACTTGTGAAGCACTTTGACCTGTTTTATTTCTGACGTAAAGTTGGGATGAGTTCCACCTCTATCACTTACTACCCGGCAACTGTGAATAAAGCATTTGGCGTCCTGGGCCTTGGTTTCACTAGTAAAGTAGGGCAAATCGTGCCTGCCTCACAGGGCTGTGAGGAATAAATGAGTGAGGGACTCGAGTGAGCCCTGTAAAACGTGATACTCTGTATAGACCTGTGATACCGTTTTGCATCATTTCCTCTCAGCCATGAATTGTTCTTGGTGTCAAGACCTCCAAGAAAAACCTGACAAATTGGGGATCGCTGAGATTTGAGGTTGCCATTTATAGGAACATTCTAGGCCTAAGACTGAACTAAATGTCCCCCAAATTCCACCTCACAGTGAACCCATCAGTCAGTAAAAATTGAGTGTCACCTATATATATGCCAGCCGCTCTGAGCTAGGGATACAAAAAGGAGAAAGACCTGCTCTCTGCCCTCAAGAAGACTTGTGACAGGGCTGAGCAACCAGACTGCATCCTAAGATAAAGCAGAACTGATAGAAATAATTGGATCAATAACAGATGTACATGATAATAACAGGAGGAAGGGACAATTGGGAGGGTCAGAAGGAGGGAAGCAGTGACCTTTGAGCTAAGCTTTGAAGTAGGAGTTTGGGGAGAGGAGAGATGATCCCGGGTTAAGACTTCAGCAGGAGTTCTGTTTCAAAGACAGACGAGTTAGAAGGGGAACCCTAGGCTCCAGCCATTTGGAGCAGAGCCTGTCATCCCTTCCAGGAGCCAAATGCACATGAGTTCAGAGGTAAATAACCCAGCAATCTGAGAGTAGGTCCGTGATGGCAGACCCTGACAGGCTGAGGGAAGAGAGGGATCGGGCCCTGAACTGGGGCGGCTTTTTGGAAGATGAGGAACTTGAGTTCCACACCCTTTCTTTCCCAGGATGATCTGAGGGATCAGGCCCGGAAGCTGGAACAGCGTCTCACTGATACAGAGGCAGAGAAGAACCAGATCCACACAGAGTTGCAGGCTCTGCAGAGACAGCTCTCCCAGAACCAGGAAGGTGAGAAGCTTAAGGCAGGGGTGGGTTTGGGGCAGAAGAAAGGAAAGGCAGGAAGCCCAGTGGGGCGGGATCAGGCCTGGGAGCCACTGCTTACCCACAACTGTGAGATTTACCTAGAGGCGTCTCCAAAGGGGCGATGACCCCCGTGAACTATTTTTTGTACTTTGCTTGGCCTTTGAGAGCCGTCCTGGAAGAAGGGATTAGGAGGAACAGATTTGGTGAACTGAGGGAAGTTGCTAGCTAGGCTTCTGTTTTTTCTGTGAAGATTTAAAAACTGGCACCCTAAGGTCAGGTCTGTAAGAACTCTGTAAAATTCTGTCTTTCATCATTTATCAGTGTTACTTATTTTGTTATCTCCAACTATGTTCTCAAATGATTAACCTTTGACAGCAGAAGGATTATGGGCTTGTTTGGGAGATAGGAAGAGGGGGAAATCTGGGGAGAAGCTATCTGTGCCACAGCCAAGGGCTAGGAAGGGTGGTGACTACTAGGAAAGGAAAGGAGAGGGGAGGGTCTTGCGACTCAAGGCTCAACTGTAGAAGGGAAGAAGACAACGTGGGGAGTGGGTCTGGGTCTTAAAATTATCCCAAACGGCTCCCTGAGAGCCACACACAAACAGTTGGGTTCTGGTGCATTTTGCAGAAATGGAGGGTACCCAGCAGAGCAACCCTGGTCTCTAGGAACCTCTGCAAAATCATAGACTTAGGGACTGGAAAGGACCTCCAACATCATCTAGCTCAACCCTGTCTGGAATCCAAGGCTGAGAATCTGTGATCGGGATGGGAAGTGTTGGGATGATTGTCAGGCACTGCTGGAGCTGGGCAGCAGATGCAGACACGAGTCTGGAAGCAGCAGGGAGCCTAGACAGACAGGAGCAGCTGGCAGACGGGTGATGCCTCTATGAAACTGGGTGTAATTCTCTCCTTCTTGGCCTTTTCCTCCTTTGATTCTATTCCCCATCTTCCATCTGCCTCTACGTCCCTCCTTTCCTCCAATCATGGTTCTTCCTCCACTACCTGTCTTCCCAAAGAGAAATCCAAGTGGGAAGGAAAACAGAACTCCCTAGAATCTGAGCTGAGGGAGCTGCGTGAAACTGTGACATCCTTCCAGAGTCGCCTACGGCAAGCAGAGCTCCAGGGAATAGAAGCCCAGGTAAGGTGTTTCTGGTTTGGGGGAGGGGTTGCTTCAGGAGTAGTCCCTCAGGGCCCAGGATTGAGCCCATCCTGGCCCATGGTCATACCCCATCCATATGTAGTGCCCAGCCTCCTTCGGCAGTGTCTCTGTTTCTCTGGCTCTCCCCACATCCCTGAGGGCCATTATTAAGGCCCTAGTGAATCCTCCTTTAATTACCTTTTCTGAATTGAGGTTGAGATTTTTGTCCCTTTCCCTGAAGGACTAGAGTCTGGGATGACTCATTTGCAACAGTTTTTCCCCTCTGAGCACAGCAGAGCCCGGGGTAGGGTAGGGATATTCTTTTACGGTATCAGCCTAAGTGGAACACCCAGTTCCTTTTGCCCAAATCCTTGACAATGCTGGTGCCGCAGAGGAAGGAAAGGAAGGGCCTGTGTTGGAGTGACAGTTTCAGGGAAGTATAGTTTAAGGTGGTTTTGCATCTTGTTTTCCAGAATGAGCGAGAGTTACTGCAGGCAGCCAAGGAGAACCTGACTGCCCAGGTGGAACATCTCCAAGCATCTGTGGCAGAAGCCAGGGCTCAGGCAAGCGCTGCTGGGGTCCTGGAGGAAGACCTGAGAACTGTGCGCTCAGCACTGAAACTGAAAAACGAGGAGGTGGAGAGTGAGCGCGAGCGAGCCCAGGCCCTGCAGGAGCAGGGCAAGCTGAAGGTGGCCCAGGGGAAGGCTTTGCAGGAGAATCTGGCTCGCCTGGCCCAGACCCTGTCTGAAAGAGAAGAGGAGGTGGAGACTCTGCAGGGAAAAATCCAGGTGCTGGAGAAGCAATGGGAAATGCAAAAGGCTGCTTTGGAAGTGCTGTCCCTGGACCTGAAGAAGAGGACCCAAGAGGTGGATCTGCAGCGAGAACAGATCCGGGAGCTGGAGGAGTGTAGGTCTGTTCTAGAGCATCTCCCCGTGGCCGTCCAGGAGCAAGAGCAGAAGCTGACTCTGCAGCGGGAGCAGATCAAGGAGCTTGAGAAGGACCAGGAGGCGCAGAGGAACATCTTGGAGCATCAGCTTCTGGAACTTGAGAAGAAGGCCCAAGTGATTGAGTCCCAGAAAGGACAGATTGAGGACCTGAAGAAGCAGCTGGTTACAATGGAACGCCTGGCCCTGGACCTAGAGGAAAACCACCACAAAGTGGAATGCCAGCAAAAGGCGATCGAGGAGCTGGAGGGCCAGAGGGAAATGCAGAGGGTGGCTCTGACCCACCTTACACTGGACCTGGAGGAGAGGAGCCAGGAGCTGCAGGTGCAGGGCAGCCAGATCCAGGAGCTGGAGAGCCAGAGCACCCTCCTGGCAAGAGAACTCCAGGAGAAGGACCAGGAGGTCACGTCCCAGCAAGACCAGATCAAGGAGCTGCAGAGGCAGAAAGAGCATCTGACTCAGGACCTGGAGAGGAGGGAGCAGGACATGGTGCTGCTGAAGGAAAGGATTCAGGTCCTGGAAGATCAGAGGACCCTGCAGACCAAGATCCTGGAGGAGGACCTGGAGCAGATCAAGCTGTCCTTGAGAGAACGGGGCCGGGAGCTGGCCTCTCAGAGGCAGCTGATGCAGGAGCGGGCAGAGGAAGGGAAGGGCCAGAGTAAAGCTCAGCGAGGGAGCCTGGAGCACATGAAGCTGATCCTGCGCGATAAGGAGAAGGAGTTGGAATGCCAGCAGGAGCGTATCCAGGAGCTTCAGGAGCACAAGGACCAGCTGGAGCAGCAGCTCCAGGGCCTACACAGGAAGGTGGGGGAGACCAGCCTACTCCTGACCCAGCGGGAGCAGGAGATAGTGGTCCTGCAGCGGCACCTGCAGGAAGCCAGGGAGCAGGGGGAGCTGAAAGAGCAGGCACTTCAGGGTCGGCTGGACGAGGCCCAGAGGGCCCTGGCCCAGGGTGCCCGGGAGCTCGAGGCCCTGCAGCACCAGCAGCAGCAGCAGGCCCAGGGCCAGGAGGAGAGCGTGAAGGAACAGACGGGCTCGCTGCAGCAAGCTCTGGAGCAGGCCCACGCCACACTGCAGGAGTACCAGGCTGAGCTGGAGGACCACAAGGAACACGTGCAGAGGCTCCAGGAAGAGCTGGCAGTGGAGAGACAGCGGGTCCAGGCCCTGGAGGAGGTGCTGGGTGACCTCAGGGCTGAGTCTCGGGAGCAGGAGAAGGCTCTGCTGGCCCTCCAGCAACAGTGCGCCGCGCAGGCCCAGGAGCATGAGGCGGAGGCCAGGACCCTGCGGGACAGCTGGCTGCAGGCAGAGGTGATGCTCCAGGAACGGGACCGGGAGCTGGAGGCCCTCCGGGCAGATGGCCAGTCCTCCCAGTGTCGGGAGGAGGCTGCCAGGGTCCAGGCTGAGGCTCTGCAGAAGGCCCTCAGCAAGGCTCAGGCCACCCTGCAGGAGAAAGAGCAGCATCTCCTTGGGCAGGCGGAGCTGAGCCGCAGCCTGGAGGCCAGCACGGCCACTTTGCAGGCTGCCCTGGACTCCTGCCAGGCACAATCCCGGCAGCTGGAGGAGGCCCTGAGGAAGCGGGAAGGTGAGATCGAGGACCAGGACCTCCGACACCAGGAGGCCGTGCGGCAGCTCCAGGAGGCACTTGCCCAGAGGGATGAAGAGCTGAGACACCAGAGGAGGCAGGGACAGCTGCTGGAGAAGGCTCTGGCCCAGCGGGGCCTAGAGGATGCGACCCAAGAGAAGCAGGAGCCAAGGCACGAGAGAGAAGAGGAAGAGACGAGGGGCCTACGTGAGAGCCTAAGGCAGCTACGGTGGACTCTAGCCCAAAAGGAAGAGGAAATCCTGAAGCTGAGGGAGGCCCGGCCAAGGAAGGGTCTGGAGGACTCGCCCCCCAGCCACAGAGCCTCCCCAGGAGAGGAGCCGTCTTCCACACTTGATTCCTCAGGTCCCAGGCTGCAGCGGGAGCTGGAGCGACTACAGGTGGCCCTGAGGCAGACAGAGGCCAGGGAGATCGAGTGGAGGGAGAAGGCCCAGGACCTGGCACTGTCCCTGGCCCAGAGCAAGGCCAGCATCAGCAGTCTGCAGGAGGTAGCCCTGTTCCTGCAAGCCTCTGTCCAGGAGCGGGACTCGGAACAGCAGAGGCTGCAGGTGAGTCACCCCGTGGGTGGGAAGGGCTGGGGCAGAGCCCAGTCTGCCTGGGCTCCGGGGCTGCCTGCACCTCAGGGTGTGAGAAAGCTGAGGTCACGAGCACCTCAACAGAGTGGAATCCAGGTTACTGTGCTAGTGCGGTGGGGGAAGATGTGGCATCCACAGTCCCTGCCCTCCTAGAGCTGATGGTCTAGTGGAAAAGCAGTTATAATGCAGTGCCTAATTAGGGTTGGTGCCTGACACGTGAAGTTTCGTGTGCTCTGAGCATACCGGAGGGACCACCCCACCTTTCCTGGTAGAAGTGGTGTTTAAGATTAGATCTGAAGGGACCAGTAAGGAAAGAGCCAAGCACAGGTTGGGGGAGGGAAAGGAAGAAGGAGGAAAGAGAGCGTGGAGTATCTGTGAGGGAGTTCAGGCTGCCAGGGACAGAGAAGAGGCTCTGGCAAGAGAAGAGAGGACAGCAGGGGGCCATCATTTAGGGCTTGTCAGCACGTTAAGAACCTGGGTGACCAGTGCGAAGTGGATGAAGGGTTTGGGGCAGGGGAGTGACACGATCAGGTATATAGTTCAGAAAGATGGCTCAGGCTGCCGGGGGAGCAACTGTAGACCTGGGGAGACTGACCAGGAGAGAAGTAGGAATGGTTATTATCTTCATTTTATAGTTGAGGAACGGCAGTTAAGAGAGGTTAAGTAACCTGTCCAAGGTCATCCAGCTAGTAAAGGGCAGAACTAGGGTTAGACCTAAGCAGGCTGGCCTCGTACTACTAAGCTCCTTCTCTCTCCCAGACAGCCTCCACCCACACGTGTACCTTCCGTTCCTCTTCTCTGTCTGTCCTCTTGACCTTTACCATTTATGAACCCTAGGGTGCCTAGAAAATATCTAGCACTAGTCTTCCCATTTATCTAAAGGGGTTTAATCCCAGAGGCTTAATCTAAGCTTCACGTGGTCTTTTTGTGTGTGTGTGTGTGTGTGTGGCCGCGCCTCCCGGCATGTGGGATCTTAGTTCCCTGACCAGGGATCAAACCCACGCCCCCTGCATTGGGAGTGCGGAGTCTTAACCACTGGACCACCAGGGAAGTCCTCACTGTGGTCATTTTACAAACGAGGTAATTGGGGTTTGGAAAGAGCTCATACCTTTACCCAAGTCATATAGCAAATACGCGATGACACAATACCCGGCTCTATGTGATCCCTGGGTCCATGCTCTTTCCACAACACCTAGTGCTCCCAATTGTCACTTAGCTTAGGGGAGATCTAAAACGGGAGTTCCCTGGTGGCCTAGTGGTTAGGGTCTCACTGCCGTGGCCCTGGTTCAATCCCTGGTCGGGGAACTAAGATCCCACAAGCCATGCGGTACGGCCAAAAAAATAAAAATAAAAATAAAATAAATAAATAAAATGAGACAGGTTTTAGTCCTAGTCCACCATGTATCCTTGGGAAGATCCCTCTCTGCTCCTTAGTTTTATCCACCTGTAAAATGAAAGTTATCCACTAGAATAGCTCAGAGAAGCCAGGAAAAGTAAGACTATAACCTGATGAGAAAATTGTTGAGGACGGAGGGTGGAGTGGGTCTTGATATGAGGCCACAATGGTGTGACTCACCCCAGGATGAGTTGGAGCTCAGCAGACAAGCTCTGGAGAAGGAGCGACTCCACAACCCAGGCCTGACCAGCCGAGCAGAACGGGGGCCCAGAGGAGACCCCGGCGCCCAGCTGGGAGAGGTGAGCTGGGGGCCTGGTGGGAACAGATGGCCCAGGAGGGAGCGCCTGTCCAGGGGCTTGTCCCCTTCCCCTGGGAATTGGGTCCCTGAAGCCCAGACCTGCCAAGTTAGTCCTTTGCCCTCTGTCTGTTCCCCACCTGTCTGAGGGGCTGCCCGGCTGAGACGGACAGGTCTCTCCTTCAGGTCTCGGGAGCGAAGACTGAGCCGAGTCCTGAGGTGGAGGAGAAGCAGCTCTGGGAGCAGAGGCTTGAACACCTGCAGCGAGCGGTGGCGCGGCTGGAGGTTGACCGAAGCCGACTGCAGCACCACAATGCCCAGCTGCGGACCACCCTGGAGCAGGTGGGTGACTCCTGTCCTCAGCTCCCTCCCCGGTCCGCTGGGCATGCATCTCCACTTCTCATGCAGCCCCCAGAGAAGGGGTTAGTAAACTATAGCCCAGGGGCCAAATTCGGCCCACTGCCCGTTTCTGAAAATAAAGCTGTTTGGAGACACTGCAGTAGTTGTGACACAGATCGAATGGCCCACAGCGCCTAAAATACTACAGAGAAGGTTTGCTGGCCCTGCTTCAAAGGCTGAGGAGGCCGGCCCCACCTCCTCTGCCGCAGCAGCACTTTGCACTCAGGGCTGCCCCAGCAAGTGCTCTCCTCAGCCCAGTTCAGCTTCCCACGGCTGCTGGCCCGTTATACTTGCCCCACCCTCACACCGGCCTCCTCTCAAAAAAGGCGGCTCTGCTGCAGACCCAGAGCCAAGCCCAGCCCTGACTTCTCACTCGCATCTCGGCAGGTGGAGCGAGAGCGGAGGAAACTGAAGAGGGATTCCCTGCGAGCATCGCGGGCGGGCGTCCTGGAGAGCGGTGAAGCCACGGCACCGTCACCCACCCAGCAGGTTTGTCTGTTTCATCGACTGCAGCCTCAGGAGAGCCCAAGCCCAGCCACTAGAAACAGCCCTCTGCAGTGCGTATCCCAGGCTCCCCTTGCAAGGGGAGGAGCCACTCCAGCCAGTCCGTAGGGCCCCTCCTGACCGGGCTCTGCCCCACCCAGCACTGTCCCTGACCCGGAAAGGAGGCCCAACATCAGTGGGCGGGGCTGGAGTCAGCCCTGCTTTCTGAGGCACCCAGCCTTCACTGATACACAGTCCACATGCCCCCCAGACCAGTGCTTCAGGCTCCCGGGAGCAGGCCTCCTGGGGCTTCTGGTCTCTCCCTGCATGTAGGTGTTGGGTGGTGCTTGCCAGAGCTGGATGTTCCTAGGAGCTTGATAGCAGCTTCGTGGACCTCTTAGACTTCCTTGCCCTTTGCAATACTGAATTTACAAGATATGGGTCCAGGATATTTCCTGGGGCCAGAAGGATCTGGGGGAAGACACCACAAACCAGCACTCTTTTAGTTGAGTTATGCCTGTCAGTAGACAGCCTTGGGGCCTGGCAGGTAGGGACTGTTTCTGGTGTCTGAGCACCTCCTAACCCTCCATCCCCCTTCCTTCAAGAAAAGCTTCCCAAGGGACAGGCCCCTTGTCTTACTTCCCCTCCGCATCCTTAGCTCACGGACCAGGGCTAGCACGAAGCAGGTGTGTGCTGAACTTTAAATGAAGAGGTACCTCAAAGAAGCCAGTCCCATACAAGCCTTTGGGACATTTGGCCTCAGGTCTCCATTGGGTTGGTTTGGGCCCTCTGGGGCTTCTCCTTGCCCCAGGGCCATGGTGCCCCAGAGAGTTCAATCTGAGTTCAGGCACTTCTGGCCCATAGCCCTTGCCCTGGTCCCCAGGATTGTGAGGAGGCCTGCACAAACTCCGGTGGAAGGCCTGTTCCAACAGGAATGGCATTTGTCTTCCACAGGATGGAAGAGGAGGACAGAAGGGCTCCTCAGATACCAGGCACATGGCTGAACTGCAGAAAGAGGTACGTTCTGGAAGGATCCGTTTTCTAAGCCCCTTTTCCCTCCCTTGCACTCAGGCAGCAAGGCTTTGGTGTCTGCTATGTGCTTGGCCCTTTGTGCACCTCCAGCAGGGAGAGGGGAAATAGTTCCTGCCTAGAGAACTTCAGTCCTTGTGGGAGGCAAGAAGAGCCCCGTCTCAACTCCACCTCCCACACTGAGTGGACTTAACCTCCCACGTGCTTAGGGTGGGACTGGGGAAGAAAGCACACTCCAGGCCCCAGACCTCCTACTTAGGAAAGAAAAGGGAAAGGCAGAGGAGCAGACGAAGATTTTAAGAGGACAGACTAAAGCAAGCAGAAGCATCCTGGCCTCCTCTGCCCTCACGTGCGCCCAGCACACCAGGCAGAGTTGCCTGGCACCAGCGCCAGGATCCATACCCTAGAGCTCAGGTCAAGCTCAGGGGAACTGTATAAAGTGCCTTCTTGCCTCTTAGGCCTCCCCTAAAGGTTCACCCTGTCTTTCAAGGCCCAGGAGTAATTAGAACTGTGGAGTTTTGATTTATGAGCCTGTTTCAGAAATCAGTAGTCACTACTGGCAGGCCCTGACTATACAGCTAGACCTAAGCTATTACTTTTTTTTTTTTTTTTTTTTTTTTTGCGGTACGCGGGCCTCTCACTGTTGTGGCCTCTCCCATTGGGGAGCACAGGCTCCGGACGCACAGGCTCAGCAGCCATGGCTCACGGGCCCAGCCGCTCCGTGGCACGTGGGATCTTCCCGGACCGGGGCACGAACCCATGTCCCCTGCATCGGCAGGCGGACTTTCAACCACTGCGCCACCAGGGAAACCTAAGCTATTACTTTGAATTCTCTTAAACTCACACAAAGCAATCGCTGAGACAGGGCCCGGACTAGGGGGAGGCAAGACAGACCTCACTGTTGACCTGGAGCTCCTCCTTAAATTTTGCACCCTAGGAGCATCTGTTGCCCCACCCTAGTCCTGGATGTGCCCTGACCTCCCAAAAACTTCACCTCCTGGGGCCCTCAGTATACTCATCTTGAGAAATGGATCAATCAGTGATTCTCAACCCTGGCTGCACGTTAGAACCACCTGGGGAGGTTTGAAAAAAATACTGATGCTCAGGCCTCACACCTGTCTAATTAAGTCAGAAAATTTCTTAAAACCTTTCGAAGGGGGCACGGTGGAGCTTCCTGCAGGGATGAAAGCATCCTGTATCTTGATTGAGATAGTGGTTATATATGGGTGTGTGTGTTATGAAATTGGTCAAAATGTACTTACAATCTGGGCATTTTATTACATGTAAACATGTGAATAGTCTGGTTGGGTTTTTTAAGCTCTCTCTCTGAGTCTCCTGTGCAGCCAGGGTTGACAATCACTGGATTCTCCGATTGCCAGCAGCCCTTCCCCCAAATGCTGTAAAGCCTCATCCTGAGATTCGTGGGTGAGGTGTTCATTCAAACGCTGGTCTGACAGGAGCCACAGGAGCCGAGCAGGAAGGGTTGGGGCAGCTTCGAGGCCCTCCACTGCTCTCACCCTCTTGGTTTTCCTGCCCCCCAGGTGGCCCTGCTGCGAGCCCAGCTGGCCCTGGAGCGGAAGCAGAAGCAGGACTACATCGCCCGCTCAGTGCAGACGAGCCGTGAGCTGGCGGGCCTGCACCACAGCCTCTCTCACTCCCTCCTCGCCGTGGCCCAGGCCCCAGAGGCCACTGTCCTGGAGGCCGAGACCCGAAAGCTGGATGAGTCCCTGACTCAAAGCCTGACATCCCCTGGGCCGGTCCTGCTGTGCCCCAGCCCCAGCACTGCTCAAGGCGCCTCCAGGTAGCAGCTGCAGCAAGAGCAGGACACGGGCCAGCCTGGGAGCACACAGACAGACAGAAGGCCGTAGGGCGGGTCGTGGCCCCTCCACACAGCTGCTGTTTGCCAAAGAAAATTCTGACTCTGTTACCCAGCCTGGGAGCCCCAGGTCAGCTGGCATTCCCCGGAAGAGGGAGGGAAAGCTGCAAGGCTGGGGGAAGGCCCTGACTCACATGGGAATGAGGCACATCACACTCGCTGCCAGCCTGCGGTCACCCAGAGAGCGCCTTTCCCTGGCCAAGGGGCGTCTGCTGCCTCTCGCCTAGAACTCATCATCCAGCACTCACCCGCTCGGACACCTCCCCCTCCAGCAATAAACCCTGGGTCTTTGCATTTGTTCTCTGCTGCTGTCTCTACTGTGTAGCTGGGCAACAGCCATACATCAAGGGCATCTATTAAGGAAGAATTCACTGAAGATTCCTGTCAGGTGGCATGCATTTGTCATCTACCTGCATTCTGATAGAGAAGGGCTACAGAAGATACACAAGACAAAGCCCCTGCCCACAGGAAGCTTGAGCCCAATTGACAATAACAGGCAGATGAGTCAGAGACAGTTGTGTGTGCTGCCTAGAAGTGCTGTAGAAATTCCAGGGGCTGAGGCAGGAAGGTATGAACTGGCCCTTGGTGGCTGGAGAGGAGTTGGGAGGGTTGCTAAGCATACTGGTGAGAAGACTGGTCGGCCTTAGCAGGCTGTGTTTGCGCTGAGGAATGAGTCACGAGGGAGAGGAGGGAGGGCCTTGGGATCTAGATTTGAACTCATGGATAATGATGAACCATCATATGTTCTTGACTTAAAACATGTTCTGGGGACTTCAAAAACACTGAGCTGGCTTTTGGCTAAAGTCAGCCTCTTGAGTTCAGAAGTTCTATCTGGCTTCATTCCCCTTCTGCGCTGGGTGAAAGGCCTCAGGGTGTCCCTTTCTGGGCATATCAGCTGCAACCGACTGTGGCCCCCTGTAGTCCAGCCATAGGTCAAGCCAGGAAGGAGGATGGAGTGTGGCAGGACTTGTCACTTATGGCCTGGCCCTGGTTTAGGCAGTGTACAGGCTTAAGACCTATTGTTGGAAACTTCCTCAAAGCCTAAGAGAGAACAATTTTCTTTAAAGAAGCAGGCATGGGATTTCCCTGGAGGTCCAGTGGGTAAGACTCTGCAGTCCCAATGCTGGGGGCCCAGGTTCAATCCCTGGTCGGGGAACTAGATCCCACATGCATGCCACAACTAAGAAGTCTGCTGCAACTATGAGCCCACATGCTGCAACTAAAAAAAAAAAAAAAATCCCGCATGCCACAACTAAGACCCGGGGCAGCCTAAATTAATTAATTAATTAAAAAATATATATATAGGGCTTCCCTGGTGGCACAGTGCATAAGAATCTGCCTGCCAATGCAGGGGACACAGGTTCCATCCCTGGTCAGGGAAGATCCCACATGCCGTGGAGCAGCTAAGCCCATGTGCCACAACTACTGAGCCTGTGCCCTAGAGCCCGTGAGCCACAACTACCGAAGCACGCGAGCCACAACTACTGAAGCCTGCGTGCCTAGAGCCCATGCTCTGCAACAAGAGAAGCCACCACAATGAGAAGCCCGCGTGCAACAACGAAGACCCAACACAGCCAAAAAATAAATAAAAAATAATGATAATAAAAATTTTTTAAATAAAATAAAGAAGCAGGCATGACCTTCTTCCAGCCCTCCTGTGATTCCTCTTACCTAGGCATGGGGATGGAGCTAAGGCCGGCTAAGAATGTGGGAGTTTAGGAGCAGCACCACGGTCCCCCAGACCTACTTACCCGGAGCTCAGGCCCCATTATACCTCGTCACACCACACAGAGTGTGTAGGGGGCTGTTCACAGCTGCTGGAGCTTGGTTCCAAAGCCCACGCACGGGACTCTGCACAGATGCTTAGTATAAAACAGTTTAAGACCCCCCAGAGCTAAATCTGGGGCCCCCAAGATGCCAGCTGGTCTCTGCCTCTAGTCACATCCCTGTGGCTCAATCCTTACCTGGCCTTTTCGATGCTAGGAGTTCTCAGGGACAAACAAGATTTCTCTGGGCTCCTTACCTTTTTTGGTCCCCCAACTCTGGTTCTGTAGCTTAGAGCCTGAGAGCGGGACCCTGTTGTTTACCTTGGAGTTTCTTCTCAGTTCTGTTATCTGTAGGTTGCAAGCCAAGGCCTTAAGCCCCACACACCTTCTGGGAGCAGGGAGAGAGCTTTCAGCAGATGAAAGGCGTTGTAGAGGCAGCCAAGCAAGGTCTTCATTAAGTAATAAACTATATCTGCTCCTCACTCCCCATCCAACCCTCAGTAGCCCCTCACCCTCACTCTAGACCTCAGGCTAAGGCCTCCCCTCCCCACCAGATATTGGTCAGGGTTAGTCTTCAAGTGTAGACTACTTTTCTTGCTCTCACATTCTTAGCTTGTGGATGATTTTCTGCTCCAACTTCCTAAAATACACTTTCTTTGACCAACAGTAGGATCAGCTGTTTGGAGGGTCCCACCAGTAACAGAGCCAACTGCTCTTCTTATCAGCTCCAAACCCAAAGAGAAAGACCTGAATTGGAGAAGCACGAAGGAAAGAATATGGGTCTTCCAGGCAGGACCCAACCTTGCCCCAAGGCATCAGGCCAGAGCTCCATTTCCTTCTCTTTGTCACATGCAACAGGCCATAACCAAAGCAGTGAATCCAGCGGATGGGCACTGTCTCTGACCATCCAGCCAGTTCTCACGGATACAGCAGAGGGTGGTGTGATTGATCTCCAGAACCTGGGGAAAAGGAGGTCAGAGCTGAGCACGCAGGTCTTCTCCATCCACAAATCCTCCCCCTCCCTCCAGCCTTCTTTCCTGCTTTGATAGAGGCTGCTACAGGCCCCAAAGTCCTGAGAACAGAAGGGGGCGAGAGCCGAGTCAGAGTCTGGGCAACGTTCTCATTCCCAGGGAGCGCTGGGTCTGGTGGGTATGACACCCTGCTCACTCAAAGAGCCTCCATGCTTTGCATGTTAGAGCGACAATCACCACATTGCAACCCAATACCTTTTCTCATCTGCTTCCCGCCCGGGGACTAGCAGGGTGGTCTCTAACTCCATCAGGAGCTGCAGGGCCCATCGGGAGTGCTAGGCAAACCAGGTAGACACCCTGCTGATGCAGGCAGGCTATGTAGATGCTCTGGGGCCAGCAGCAGAACTTCCAGAAGTACCTGTGGAGGTGGGGAGACCCCACCCACAAAAGCAGCAAGGCATCCTCCAGCCCGAGACTTCACATGCAGGCCTCATCTCAGCCCATGGGACAGGTCCCTTGGGCAGTGAGTTGGTTCAGTTGTTCGATCTTAGGACAGATGATGCCTTTAGCAGTTCCCCCTGCAGTACTGCACCTCCTACCTCCTGTCCCATGAACCACCTACTCGCACTTGCTCCCGGGGCTGAGGAAGGGATCAACTGAGCAATATGAAAACGCTGAGTCCTGAAGAGCCGGGGGAGTGGTGAGCAGAGGCAGGGAGGGGCAAGGAGCGGGGACCACCAGTGTGCCCCGAGCCAGGAGATCCCTCTGCGCAGTCCTGGCGTTCAGGCTTCGCTCCGCTCACCACACCGAGAAAGGAGGCAAGGGAGAAGGAAGAACGAGAACAAGGGGTCTCTAGGTTCTGCGGCCCTGCAGTTTACTCCCCTGCTCTCCTGAGACCAGGGTTTGCCTAGACCCTGACGGAGGCGAAGGCAAGGAGCGAGGCTTCTCCGGAGAAGAAAGGACTGTGCTCCCGGCCCTGCTGTTGCTCACCTGACTCACATCAGTAGCCCGTCACGGAGTGGACATTATGACCTCTTTCTTCTTAGTCCTTTGTCATTAATGCCCCCAGCTCTTTAAATGCCTTCATAGGGCCTGAAGCTTGGCACAGGTGGAAGGGCTTGGAGGCAAGAAGTTGAACAGGTCAGGGGTCAGAGGAGAGAGGTGAGCAAAGGCTGTGACGTGGCCATCTGAGAGCGGGTGCTCGCTGTTCCCAGCTCATGGTCATTTGTGTGGAGGCAGAAAGCGGTTAAGAATTAGAATTCAAGTTTAGTCCTTCCTTAATTACTACTACTTGTGGGGTAAGGGAATCAGGGAAGGCTTTTTTTCAGTGCCTGGTAACCCATACATCGCTCCTGCACCTCCTGTCTTGGTTTCCTGTCATTACCTCTCCTGTGTCTGCATATTCCAACCCTACCAAGAGTCTAAGGCTTGTTGCTGGCCAAGAGTAGGCTCACATCCGAGCTGGCTAATTCCCTTACCTTCTGCTGTTGCGTGATGCTCGGCAAGTCATGCTGGAGCCTTAAGCTATAACTCTCTTCCCTGCATAAGCGGTCATCTCTTCAGCTTGTCCACCCGACCGCAAATAGAGAAACCCTGTGGATGAGGTCAGATGCACTGGTTGCTGCCCCCTGCTCCTAATCCAGCTTTTCATTCATCTGACAAATACTCATCAAATCTATGTGTCACAAAGCTCCATGACACACACTGAAAGGAGGAGCTCGTCTCCAGGGGAGACAGACCCTGGACGTAAAGAAACACACTCACAGCATGACCTGGGTGCTGGGAAGAGACTCACTGGCCACTTGTAATGAGGCCAGGGAAAGTGTCACAGAACATCTTGGAGGAAGAGAGGGCTTGAGGGCCCTTTCAAAGTGTTTGTCGAGCCGATTGGTTACACTGGGTGCATGGCGTCAAGGGCTGCACCTGCGGGTCTCGGGAGCAATGGCAGCTCTTGGAGTTGTACCAGCTAGCCTGGTCAGGTGAGACCGCTCTGAGAACAGAAGCATCAGTCACAGGTGAGTGTCAAGGCAGCCCACCAGTCTCAAACCCACCATTAAGCTTTCATTCCTGTCCCGTGGGACAACTCACAGGGCAAGTGGCAGGCTGACTCGGACAGCAGGCTCCGGAAAAAATAAGAAGCTGTGGTCACAGCCTCCACCAACATCCCACTGCCCTGGTGGCCTCCATCACTTCCTCAACCCTCCTCACCACATCTCCTTATAGCACTTCACCCTTCACCTCCCCAGCCACCTGCTAAGCCCTACAGGGTGCTGTGCTGGAGGATGAGGGGAGGGAGGGGAGAAGTGCCTTTTGGTGTGTCCTGTGGCCTCCCTGGAGGAAAAGGGGTTGATGCCCAATGGGGTCCTTCCTGCCAGCCCATTTGTATCAGGGACCCCACCACACAAGTCACATTGTGAGTTCCTGAATGTAGGCTTTGTAGGTAAGATCGTCTTCACCTTGGCATTCAGCCCAGGGTCCAGCTGGTGAGAGAGGGCTTAGAAACCAAGTATGATGGGGACAGGAATGAAAAGGGCAAGACTACATGCCAAGGCTGGTGTGGTGCATCTCTGAGAGGGATGCCAGCTATTCCCGATGCAGGCTTGTTAAGCATGAGGCAGACAGGGGAAAGGAAGAGCCTTTTGGCCCCTCTTGAGAAAAGAGCCTACGAGAAAACTTTGTGATGTGCTTAAAAGCAAATTTCTATCCAGCCAAACTTGGGGGGCGGGTAGGTATTTTTGTTTTGCTTTGTTTTTAGGCCACATTTAGGCTTGCAGGGATCTTAGTTCCCTAACCAGGGATCGAACCCAGGGCTCTCAGTGAAAGCGCTGAGTCCCAAACCACTAGACCACTAGGGAACTCCCCAGATTTTCATTTATTTAAAATGAAACAATTGCATGCACATGGTTAAAAATTAAACAGAATAGAAGGCAGGGGCTTCCCTGGTGGCGCAGTGGCTGAGAGTCCGCCTGCCGATGCAGGCATACGGGTTCGTGGTCCGGACCGGGAAGATCCCACATGCCACGGAGCGGCTGGGCCCGTGAGCCATGGCCGTTGAGCCTGCGCGTCCGGAGCCTGTGCTCCGCAACAGGAGAGGCCACAACAGTGAGAGGCCCGCCTACCACCAAAAAAAAAAAGAACAGAATAGAAGGCAGCAGTTTCCCACCCCATTCCTTTTTTTTTTTTTTTTTTTTGGCCACGCCACGCAGCATGAGGGATCTTAGTTCCCCAACCAGGGATCGAGCCCACGCCCCCTGCAGTGGAAGCACGGAGTCTTAACCACTAGAAAGCCAAAAAAGTCCCACCACCCCATTCTTTTTTAACCCCTTTCCAATTTTTTAAACTCTATTTTCGTAGAGGGTAACTTTGGTCCTCTAAATAGTGTTTATATAATGCCACATGGGCCCAGCATCTGGAACAAGATGGTGATAGGTAGCTGCATTGCCCACACCTTTGGGGATTCTTGGACTCTGGTTCTGAGCCAGACACCCGGCATCTCAGTGCCCTTAGGGAGGCGGGTAAACGTGCTCTCAGCTGTACCAGGGATATTTACATTTTGTTAGGTTATGTGTGTTTGTCGGGCAGCCAAAGTAAAAATGTAGTGGATTTGTTTTGGATACCCGGCAACTGAAAACCCTCATTAACTAAGGTTCTCTGCTTACCTTGAACTACTGTTTCTACCAAGAAGGCAAGATAAATGCTTGCCCTCTGCCCTCGTTTGATATAATAGTCTTCTCCAACGATTGTTTTTATTTCTCTTTGAGTATCATTATGGACCCAAGGATTTTTATATATTCACTGTGTTTCATTCATGACAGTTGCTTTTTTTTTTTTTTTTTTTTGCGGTACACGGGCCTCTCACTGCTGTGGCCTCTCCCGTTGCAGAGCACAGGCTCCGGACGCGCAGGCCCAGCGGCCATGGCTCACGGGCCCAGCCGCTCCGCGGCATGTGGGATCTTCCCGGACCGGGGCACGAACCGGCGTCCCCTGCATCGGCAGGTGGACTCTCAACCACTGCGCCACCAGGGAAGCCCATCAGTTGCTATTTTTGATGCTCAAATTGTCCCAAATGTGATGTCCAGGTTTTCCTTGTACTTTTCTTGTTCAGACCTGGCATCTTTTGGTGGAAAAAAATATTTAGAAAATGAAATCTGCATTCCAGAGTTGATCATTGCCTCTGGGATGTTACGGTTTTTAGACTAGCAGAAAATGTGTTTTGAAAATTGTGAGTTCAAGATGGTGATGGTTGCACAACAATGTGAGTATACTTAATGCCACTGAACTGTACACCTTCAAATGGCAAATTTTATGTATAATTTACCACAATAAAAATAACATAAAAATTGAGTTCATAATGATATTTGCAGTTTGAATTTAATGTCACAGGGTTTTTATTATACCTGTCTTATTTTGTATTTGGTTCCTAATAATATTAATATAATTATTTATTTCATTCTGTGATATTTATTATATAGTTTATAATATTATAAATATTATAATAAGTTACAATATTATAATAAATCTACCGAGTGAAGTTGAAAATTTCTTTGTGGTTCTTTTTGTCCACAGAATCTATCCTACAGAGAATACACAGTATATTGAATTCTAAAGGAACTTGAACTACTTCTTTCCCTGGTGGTTATGTTATCAATCTGATATACAGTTAGGTCCATTTGATGTGTTTTCAACTTTAGGGTTTGCTTTTTCCTCTTTTTCGTTTAATTTTATTTTTTGGTCAGGTAAATATATATATGAGTAACAATGAAATGTTCTCTGTTGAGAATCTAGAAGAGGATGTAGCCGTTTAATGCCACAATGTAGGGTTTTATTCAGTAGCAGAGTGACCTTCATCCAGGGTGTGTTTGAAACCCCAGTCCCTCTCTGACACTCCAAGGTCCCCTTGACTACCTGTCAGCCTCCTGGGGCCTCCAGTGGGCTGAATAGGCTGAGGACCATCTCAGTTGTAAATAACAACCTTCCCCTCACACTGCAGCTTAAGAATGACCTGTTGCTCTTCTTTAAAACTGTGCATGTTGCTCTTGAACCAATATTCTTCATCCCAGTAATGGGACCACCTGCTGAGCCGGTCTGTCCGCAAACCAAATAAGGATACCTGGAAGATGGGGTAAGACAGGAGAGGGCTGTGGGGCAGCAGGCTGGATCCTGCCCTGCTTCCATGCCCCCCAACCATTCCTTCAGCAAACACTCACTTAACATCAAGGGTGACAGGCCGCCTCCCGGAGCTGGGAGGAGAACGGAGCTCACCTTCCCCAGGGGAGACAAACTCTGAACACACAGAGGGACCCCAGAGCCCAGAAAAGACAGCACCAGCTAGCTGATTCTCATCATATTGGAGGAAGAGAGCATTCCTCGGGGAGACAAGGGGAAGGCATTCCAGGTAGAGGGAGCATCGTGTGAAAAGGCATGAGTCAGATGGTGTGTTTGGGGAACGCTGAGAAGCCCATGGTGTGAGGCTGGGAGAGAGGAGGGGTGGGGGGAGGGGTCAGACCATGCAGGGTCTTGAAAACCAGACAGAAAGATTTAGACTTAATGTGAAGTCCCTGGGAAAAATGGACATTTTTAGTGGCAGAGGGATGAAATTCTGTGAGTTGCAGACGGTGTCTTACCTGGTCACAGGCATGCAAGGCGTACAACAGAGCTATGAACCCCAAGGATGGAAAGTGATCGTTTTTTCCCAGCCATCTCTGCTGGACATACTGGAGGAAGCTGAGGCTGATCACTGAGACCTGGGGAAACAGAGGAGGGTGGTGACCTGAGGTCTGTCCGGTGGCTGCCCAAGCCACATCATTTTACTCCTTCCCCTTTTCCCTCCTGGTCCCTCACCTTGTCTTTGCTCTCTTTACTTCCACCAGGGACCTGGACTAAAAAATGATTGGGGGTGGGGGAGTTTCAGAGTCATTTGACACAGCAGCCCCCAAGCTTAGAGTGGTGCCCTGATATCTAGCAAGGGTCTCTCTGGAGTTCCCACTGTCACCCCTTACAATGCCGCACCCCACCATGCCCAGGATTTTTTGGCTTCCTCGTGATGCCCTCTTTCTGCAGTACCTCCATAACCCATTTCAGACCAGATGAATTCAGAGGAAGCAGCAGCAGCTGGGCGCCAGGATCCTGAGGGCTGTCTATCTCGGGATATGTAATGTGCACAGTGGTCATGTTCCCCACATCTGTCTCAAAGCCTTGGACAGGGGCCTGGAAAGGAGGGCAGGATGGACATCTGAGGGAAGAGGAGGATTTGGCCTGACTTTCCTAGTCTCCACCTTCTACCCTGCACCCACCTGAGGACCATATCATGTTGGTCAATCTTGAAGCCGAGGCCAGAGCCCCGTAGGAACTTTTGAGTTTCCAACCACTGCACAGGTCTGGCACCCCACACAGTCCAGTGGGTGTGTGAAAGGTTCTTTAATTGACTGCTGGTTTTGATTCCCAAACTCCTTCTCTGACTTGATATCCTAAAGTTCATAGGACCACAGGAAGAAATTTAGGGGGTTACCCTAGGCTCCCAACCATCTGTAGAAGAAGGTTAGAGCCTGAGGCCTTGAAAGGAGAGATGGCCGGGGCCTGGGGTTGGGCATGGGGACTGGACAGAGACCGAGATTGTGCACTGACCAACCACAATAGCAAAGCATCAGAGGACATGGGCGCTTCTGACCTCATCAGGGGCTCAATGTGCATTTCAAAGCGTTCATCAAACCAAACAGACTCTCCGGGAATGTGGAGGCAGGTAGAGCACTCCGTGGGCCCCAGATGAACAGATACACTTTCTTAGAGTTCCTGGGGCAGTGGCAGGTCCTTGAGCGGATCCTGGGCTTCTCCTGAGAGTCATTCTGGCTGGACTCCTGGTCCAGAAGGGAGGCCACCAGCCACATGTAAGCAGACAGACAGCTACCAGACCCAGCTTCAGGTATTGAACCCTCATCTCTGGCCCAGACGATGGTGCCCCAGCAGGCAGTAGATTGGTTCTGACACCAAGAGCTAGGAAGGAGGAAGGGCTGGGGTCATCAGACATCCCCAGCACCCCCTGTCCTGGTAGCTTCCGTTCCTCTCCCAACCCTTCACACCGCACCCCCTCCCTACACCTTACCTCTTGCCTCCCCAGCCACCTGCTAACCACTAGAAGGAACTCTGCCCAGGCCTGGGCTGGAGGCTGAAAGGATGGAAGAGGTAACAATTGTTGTGTCCTGTGGTCCCCCAGAGACTGTTGGCCAGCGAGGTCTTTCATACCAGCCCAGTTACACCAGGGGTCTCATCACAAGAGAACACACTGTGACCGCCTCTGCGCAGGCGTCTTGGCAAGCCTCACCCCCACTTTGGCATCCAGCCCAGAGCCCGGCTGACAAGGGAGGTGTGGATTTAAGCCTCAAGGGGACAGGTGGGTGAGGAGGGAGTGGCTGTGTGCCAGGTCTGATGTGGATGAGCAGGAGACCCAGAGGGGAAAGAAGGGGCCACTTGGAACCTCCTGGGTCAGAGAGAATTTACCATTCCGACAAAAGTGAATATTTGGTGTAGTCAACCCTTGAAACCTCTCGGGGTTGGATTTCTTTTCTTTTCTTTTCTTTTCTATTTTTTTGAGATTGTTACCAAGGAAAATACATGAAAATTTCTTCCATAAAATATCAGAGTTCAGGGCTTCCCTGGTGGCGCCGTGGTTGAGGGTCCGCCTGCCAATGCAGGGGACACGGGTTCATGCCCCGGTCCGGGAAGATCCCACACGCCGCAGAGCGGCTGGGCCCATGAGCCATGGCCGTTGAGCCTGCGCGTCCGGAGCCTGTGCTCCGCAACGGGAGAGGCCACAACAGTGAGAGGCCCACGTACCGCAAAATAATAATAATAATAATAAATAAAATAAAAAGTAGATTTACATGTCCCAGTTATAACAAGTATACTTAGAAGTTTTCTGGGACTTTCCTGGTGGTCCAGTTGTTAAGACTCCGTGATCCCAATGCAGGGGGCCCCAGGTTCAATCCCTTGTCAGGAAACTAGATCCCGCATGCCACAACTAACGATCCCACACATGGCAACAAAGATCCCACATGCCACAACTAAGACCCGGTGCAGCCAAATAAATCAATAAATATATTTTTTAAAGTTTTCCAAAAACTGAATTGTTTCCATCTTAAATTTTAGATTAAATTAAATTAAATTAAAATTTCAATTCCTCACGTGCACTAGATACGTTTCACTTGCTCATCCACCATATTGAATGGCAGGGGACTATAGGCTGATTCTGAAAGTCGAATATCTGTTATCGATGTTTACAATATTGCAACCACGTAAGTATTGTTTCCTATAAAATCTAGTAGTAAACTAGGACTACTTTCCTTTTATTGTTCATTAAAATTTCCTAGGAAATACTATATAGGAAATGAAATTTCTGAATCTTTTTATGTCTGGAAAAGTCATTATTCTGCCTATAGTGGGTAGAATTGTGTCCTCCTCCAAAAAACAGATTCAACTCCTGACCCCTGGTACCTGTGAATGTGACCTTATTTGGAAATAGGGTCTTTGCAGGTTAAAGTGAGCTCATACTGGATTAGGATGGGCCCTAATCTAGTGACTGTTATCCTTATAAAATAAGGGAAATTTAGGAATAGAAGACACAGGGGAGAGTGCCATGTGAAGATGGAGGCAGAGGTTAGACTGATGTGTCTACAAGCCAAAAATGGCAAGAGTTGTTAGCAACCACCAGAACTAGGAGAGAGGCATGGAACATATTCTGCCTCAGAACCTCCAGAGGAAATCAACCTGAATTTTGGACTACTAACCTCCAGAACTGTGAGAGAATAAATTTCCGTTTTAAGCTACCTAGTTTGTGGTAATTTGTTACGGCAGCCCTAGGAAACTAGTACAATGTCCTTGGGCTTGATCGATAGTTTGGCTGGGTATAAAAGATTCTAGATTTTAAAAAAAAAGATCCAAAGCTTGAAGGCATGTTCCATCATCTTCTAGCTGTCATTCCTGTTGGCAAGAGTATGATTTTTTGATCCTTGTTAACTGTAGTAGTTGGAATTCTTAGTCTCAGAAACAGAAACCAGACTGTGGTAAACTTAAGGAGAAAAACAATTCACTGGTTAAATATCATGCAGTTTACAGAATAGATGTGAAAGCTAGAGAACCAAGCTGAGGCTATAACCAATGGAGACAAGATGTAGCCAAAGACTATCCCAGGAATGGCTGTCCTAGAATGTCACCACTCTTGCTACCAAAACAGAAACCTTGACACTGTGGAACACTGTGGTAGTTTAAATATGGCCACAAATTCTTTTCAGCTCCTTCCATTAGGAAAAGGAATCCATTTCCCCACTTATTGAATCTGGGGTCATTTTATGACTTGATCTGACCAATGGAATGCTGCAGAAGTGACACTATGTGACTTCATAACCTCAGCCTTAAGAGGCTTTGCAGCTTCCCCTCTTACTTGTAATGCTTCCACCAACATATGAAGAAGTCTGGGATGAAAGATTACATGGAGAGAGAGGCCTAGTCTCCTAGCAACTCCAGCCATCCCAGATGAGGCCCAGACATGTAAGTGAGATAATCTTAGACCATTGTTTCAACTAAGCAACCAGCTATCAACAGCCACATATGTGAACTCAGGTTAGATCATTAGAAAAACTGCCCTGTTGATCCACAGAATTGCAATAAATACTAATTGTTGTTTTAAGTCACTATGTTTCAAGGGAAGTTTATTATGAAGCAATACCTAATAGATACAGACGTCCTGCCCAGTTCACACTAGCCATAGAGAAAACTTTGTGATCATGATGTGAAGTTTCAGAGTTCATGAAATAACCACCTGATTGAACCCTCATAGGTCATATGCTATGTTCTAGCCTCCATGGGGTAGGAAGGAGAACTACTGGACCCATTTTGGATTCCATAGTGGGAGGCAGAATCCTCACTCTGCCTATCTTGAGTCTGTTCCCAACAGAAAGAAGTGTTTTTCTCTCTCTCTCATCACAGTGCATATTGGCTTGGCTATCTCTCTCTCTCTAGGTTTTTTTTTTTCCTCTCATCTTTTTATTGATAGTAAGCATTATGGCAGGAGTCTTTTTCTGCCATATATAGCTAGTTACAAATGGCTAGTAATTTTTCAACTAAATAGAAATGTATTTCTCATTCATATAGGTTAAAAATAGATAGGAATAGGGTAGTGTCTCTATTCTATGAAGTATTCAGGCCTCCAATAAGATAATAATTGAGTCTCTGTCATCTTCAACATAAGGATTCCAAGATTTTCATGGATACCAACACACAACAGGGTGTAGGGGAAGAGAAAGAGAATTGTATGTGGGAGAATATTTACACCAGGAATGGAAATAGTACACAAGATATCTGTACACATACAACGAACAGAAATAAATTACATTGCCATACCCAACTACAAGACAACCTGGAGAATGCGGTTTTATGTTTCCTCAGGAATAAGAGATGGGTTTGCTTAGCATCCAGCCAGTCTATGCAGTATCACTACCTCTACTTCCACAATTGCCTTATCCTTAGTCTACTCTCAATGTCAGTTATTGTGCAAAATACAAGATCAAACTGGCTAACTGGTGATTTCTGACTATTTCTCTAAGATATATTGGATTTTAAATTCCAATTAAGTTTGTTTCATCAAATAATAAAGCTTTTGACAAAAGAGGATGTTGTTACATTTTTCTGCAAAATCAACCATTCTAACGGGCTGTTTTTTTAGTCTCTTAATACAGTTTCCTGATTTTCCCTCAAAAACATTAGGCTAGGGGCTTCCCTGGTGGCACCGCTACGAAGAGTAGGCCCCACTCACCACAGTTAGAGAAAGCCTGCGTGCAGCAACAAAGACCCAATGTAGCCAAAAATAAAATAAATAAAATAAATAAATTTATTTTAAAAAATAGGCTACTTTAAAAAATCTCAATGCTTGTCTATGAAAAAAACTCTGTTGTATATGAATATATGCTGCTTTTCTTTTTCTTTTTTTAATGCCTTTTTAAATTATTTATTTATGTTGCACCATGTCTTAGTTGTGGCAGGTGGGCTCCTTAGTTGTGGCATGTGAATTCTTAGTTGTGGCATGCATGTGGGATCTAATTGCCTGACCAGGGATTGAACTTAGGCCCCCTGCGTTGGGAGCGCAGTCTTACTCACTGAACTACCAGGGAAATTCCTGCTTTTCTTTTTCTCAATGACATTTTTTCCAGTTTTACTGAGTTATATAGTCATATGACATTGTAGTCACTTAATAAGTAGGTACAGGGAATTTCCTGGTAGTCCAGTAGTTAGGACACTGCACCTTCACTGTGGTGGCATGGGAGTAATCCCTGGTCAGGGAACTAAGATCCACAAGCCACACAGCGTGGCCAAAAAAAAAAAAAAATCAGTAGGTACAACAAAATAATTTGACAGGGCTTCCCTGGGGGCGCAGTGATTGAGAGTCTGCCTGCCGATGCAGGGGACACGGGTTCGTGACCCGGTCCGGGAAGATCCCACATGCCACGGAGTGGCTGGGCCCGTGAGCCATGGCCGCTGAGCCTGCGCGTCCGGAGCCTGTGCTCCGCAACGGGAGAGGCCACAACAGTGAGAGGCCCGCGTACTGCAAAGAAAAAAAAAAATGATTTGACATATGTCTATATTATGAAATGATTACCACAATAAGTTTACTTAACATTCATCAGCTCACAAAGTCACAAATTATTTTTTCTTAAAGTGGTGACAACTTTCAAGATCTACTCACAATACAATCCTGTATTGTATTCAAATATGCAATACAGGATTGCAGTGATGGACGAACAATTCTAAATACAGTTTTAAAAAACCTTGAGTTGAGTACTTTAAGTGGATGAATTTTATGGTATGTGAATTATATCTCAATACTACTATAGCTAGAAAGCTATTACCCTAGCATGCAACTTTCTTTGGTGAGTTCATGCATATCTTAACTCATCAGCAGTTCTTCCACATGTCAAATTAAAATTCTAATTACTATAATGTTTTAATTGTGGTAAAAATCTACCATCCAAATCATTTTTAAGTGTGTCGTTCAGTTAGTGTTAAGTATATCGGCATTGTTGTGAAACATCTTCAGAACTTTTTCATCTTGTAAAACTGAAACTCTATACCCATTAAACAATAACTCCCCCTTCATCCTCCCTCAGCCCCTGGAAACCATCACTATATTTTCTGATCCTATGGAATTGACTACTCTAAAGAGGAATTATACAATATTTATCTTTTTGTGTCTGGTTTATTTCATTTCGCAAAATATCATCAAGTTTCATCCATGTTGCAGCATATGATAGGACTTCCTTCCTTGTTATGTCTTTAAATTTTGTTAAATATTAACTACATATAAAAGAACTATACCAAGAAAACAAACACTCATGTACCTATCTTAATGAATAGAACATTAATGCCAGGGTGGGAAAGGGGAGGGGAGGGATAATTGGGAGATTGGGGTTGACATATACACACTACTATATATAAAATAGATAACTAATTAGGACCTACTGTATAGCACAGGGACCTCTACTCAATACTCTGTAATGACCTACATGGGAAAAGAATCTAAAAAAGAGTGGATATATGTATATGTATAACATTCACTTTGCTGTACAGCAGAAACTAACATAACATTGTAAATTAACTATACTCCAATAAAAATTCAAAAAAAGAACATTAATACCATTGAAGACACTGGGTGCTCCTTTTTCCCCACCCAGATGTTAATGCTACTAGGAATTTTGTGTTTATCATTCCCTTGGCTTTTTCTTTTTACCACATCTATGTATAACTAAACAATATATCATTTAATTTGTGTTTTGAATGTTATAGATATAATCATATCATATGTATTTTTGTGCAACTGCTTTTTTTATTCAGGTGAAATTCACATAACATACAATAAACCATTTAAGTGTACGATTCTGTGGCATGTATTGTATTCAGTGTTATGCAGCCACCAACTCTCTCTACTTCCAAGACTTTTTCAACATCCCATAAAAACACACTGTACCAATCAAATAATCACTCACTATTC